>NC_048898.1:23806506-24106506 GCF_011077185.1 Oxyura jamaicensis | reverse complement strand
CTTCTGATGACAATTCATGCAAGTCTACATTCACTGTCACAAGCTCCTTTCTATTACTTCATCTGTAGTATTTTTGGTAAAATTAATCCTGTTGTTCCTTGGCCTGGAAAAGTCAATGACATTTCTAAACTCAAGCACCACATTGAATCAATTCAGTGATGGAAAAGGACACTAGACTGAAGCTTTCCATGGTCAACATCAGCAAACATTTGAGTGGAGTCAACAGCCAAATTGTGCTTTTTTTCTGCAGCTGGAATTAATATCATCTGTAATTCTGCTCAACAGGTTACAGAGGAAACCTCATGGTGCCATCAGGCCAGGCAAAAACTGAGACAGAGTTTTGAAATGTGATGCGGAAGGCAAAGAAAAAGGAAGGGAAAAAAAAAAAAAAAAAAAAAAAGAGAGAGAGAAGAAGAAATAAAAGGTGAAAAGAAAGGTCAGGGAAACCCTCCTGGATTCATCTAACTCCGCTGAAGCAGCCTAGTAGGTAACTCACATCTACACAAATGAATCCCAACACAGAACAACAAAAGACTTGGAATTCCATCTTTACTTTGCTCCCTCCTCCAGGGCAGGAGATCAATATAGGTCATAGGTGTGATAGCAGGAACAGGGAAACTTAATACTTCTTGTTGCTTTGATCACATTGGAAGCATGTTCCCATGTAACCCATTTTCCACAAACTTAGACATAAGGGTTGATCTCACAGCCCTTAATCTCGGGTATCTATAAGGCAAATATTTACATCTCAGCAATGTGAGTTACTTCCGTGACAGTCAGTTGAACCCTAGTAAGCCCTGCTTAGCCCAAGCTACCTCACTCTACAATAGTTACCTACATTTAGTCCCAGAAGTCAATCAACATCATCCAGTAGACCACCAACTACTATTGCAGCCTAGTCATCCAATTCAGGTGTACATTGCTACCTTTCAGATCTCTGCAGTGAGGTAAAAATAAATTGTGTCCTCCAGTGTTCTTATTCTTCTACCTTCTCCATTACCTCATATTTATTTCTATTTTCTATATTTATAACCACCCTTTGCCACACTTAGGCTCCAGATAAAAATCAATGTACAGCCATGATTTAGCATGGCCCAGGAATAAAACACTGGATCTTTGCTCTCTTATACAATAAACCAGGTTTCTTCAGCAGCAGAGTACATTTAAGCATTGAATGTCTCACTCCATTTATCTCTATATTTTCCTCCTCAAAGTAAAACCTGTTCATGAAGTATCTATAACATAAATAAAAAGCAATAGGAAAGCCTGTTCTAGCTAAATCAAGTTTCAGAAGCAGTTACTTTCTTTTTGCCACCACAAATCATCACAAGCCCAAAGTTCACTATTTTGCTAGGACAAAATTCATTGGGCATTTCTGAAGTGGAGCCAATGCTGCATAATTTAATTTCTCATCTCCTATTAAAACTGCCAGGCTTACCATAATCAGAATGATAAATGCAGAGTCATAAGTCTTCTTTCCAACAGTAATGCCCATCAATACTTCAAACGCAAACAATAGTGACATTTGACTTCATAAAAATTACCTGGTGCACCAACAACACTTAATTAAATCATTTAAAAACTGCTTTTGTTACATTTAATGAATGATATATTATACTGCAATGAAACATGCAGCAATACAAATACTTCACAATGCTAACAATTAAGGCTCACTTCACTTATGGCAATTGACAACACAAGTGCTCCTCACTTCATTCAGTTTGTGCATTCCAAATGAACTGGTTAGCAAAAAGGGTGCTTCTTTGCTAATGAGTTTTGTAATCAAGGCATCTATTTTAATTTCAAATTGGCTAGATTGGGGGAAATTGCTGAACTAAATGACTGGTTCTAATTAGGATTATAAAAATATTCATCATGCAGTAGAATTAGCACAAGGTCTTGATTTCCCTATATTTGCATATAGCTTTAGTTTAAGAGTGGAAAAAAAACTCCTGATAAATTGTCTTCCTTCTAATGAATTGAACAAACACTATATCTGTTTTAGTCGTCCGTGCATTTAAAGGCACTGATACATATTCATGATTTGTAAATGAAGTTAAGTGATTTCGATTCTTCAGTTCATTACCATACTGAAGAAGAAACTTCCATAAATTGCTTTTAAATATTCCCAATCTCAAGGGTTTAGTACCTAAAAAAAAATTTAAAAAAAAATCCAACTTGACTAACATTTCAGTTTATCTGTTTGATGGAGTTCTGCCTGCCTAGGAGAGCTTCTGGCAGGTGGCTTGTCCAGCAAAGGACACATGATGTGTTTGTAGAACCCGATGTTCTCAGAAGAGCATTCAAAAGGCAGAGAGATGAAAGGCGTATTTGTGGTTAAGTCATGGGAACAGGACTCAATCTGGATTCAGTTTCTGACTTTGTTACAGCCCTTGGTGGTAGTTAGGCAATGAAACACTTTAATGACCTGTGCCTGAATACACTATCGACTCTCTGGGGACAATGCTTTGTCTGTCAGCTTTACGTTTAATTGCAGGCTCTCTGGGGCAGGGATTGCTTTACTATGAATGTGTAATACAACGGATCAGTCAGTGCAATAGGAATTTCTAAGAGCAGTTACTGTAACGAGATTTGTGTTAAACATGAAACACTAAGTGTTCCTTTACAGCACAGCAACATACATTATTTCATTCCTCAGTGTGATAGGCCTCTAGAAGTAACTGTGGTTATGGCAGCTTCCTCAATTCTTTCTCTTCTGGGTGAAAAGAAGAATGCAGTAGGTGTGTCTCCAGCTTCATGCCACAGGGGGCTCAAATGCCAATGTGATGGGCACAAAATAAATTGGAGCGCTGAGTACTGCAGTCATAGCACTGGAGCCACAGCCGTCGTGCTCTTCAGATGTCAATGAGCCAAGCTGAGAAATTAGCACCAGTGTGCTCTCTCACCTCATACAGCAAAATGGTGATTCTACCAAGGGTTCATGCGGGAGCAGAAAGAGATTTTTTTCCTTGTTAAATATAATGTTCACAACTTGCTAAGAAAAGCTGAGTTTTACCCAAGAGGTTCGGTCTTGAGTCACCGCCGATAAAAGGAGAGGTTGTTCTCACCCTGACAACTACACTTACATCTAAATTTCAGGACCAGGACTGCTGCTGAGGACCAGGTGACAGTTGTCAGCGCCTGCTGATTTATATCAAAATGCCACATGGGGCAGTCACCAGCCCACCTTTTCTCATCATCTCCACACCTCAGTTCCTGAGGAAAGAAAACCTGAAGGCCTGAGCTAGAGTCGCATCTGAGTTTGGACATGCAGCAGCACACACAGCTTAATCTCAGCACAGCCACATCGCGAAACCATTGTCGTAGAAATGTAAAGTCCAGCACTAGGATCTCCAGCTTCTCACCTGAACACAACCCTGAAGTCTCTACACACCTAAATTTTTATGAGGCAAAGAAAAAAATAAAAATAAGTAAATAAATAACTGAAGACCAGGGGTTGGAGCACTTACTAGAAATAAAGGAGAATACAACTCCCAAGACGCTGTGCTAGTGAAGCTGAGCAGAGCAGGTGGAGGGGGAGTGAAGCTCAAAACCCTGCAGCACAGGCACCCCGAGACACAGGGGCCAAGGGTGTCCTTCAGAAGGATTGAGGGCTCTCAATGTCCCAGCTCACTGACCTACTGTGACAGGGAAAGAGGAGATAAACCATCTTATTTTCTGTGTGTGTATAAATTTTGACTTAATTTCCTTATATGACTCCACAAAATGGCTTCCCACTAAGATTTGCAGGGCAAGATGGATGACTGCCTGGAAGAAGATGTCTAAATTTCAGGAATAACATGAATCCAGGTTTGCCCTCCTCTCAGCAAGTCCCACTGGATTTCTTTGGCAGCTCCCTACCCAACTGGGCACTGGCAAAACCAAAACCAAACAACACACACACACTCACCTTAGCTGCCCTGTGCTGTAGTGGAAGCCTGGGCTCAAACTCCAGGGGTGCATTTCCCCTGGCAGCAGGAAGGCACTGCCTTTGTGGCTCTAGCTCTGTGTGTCTGGGTGCTTAAACCTTCCTCACGTAGTTGCAGTGCTATCTGTGATTCCCTTTGGTAAATTCAGCAGTGTTTAATCAAGATAGTCATGACTCTGACATGCATCACAGTTAATTTTTTAGATCATAACTTGCTACATCTCCAACACTGAGGGCATCTCCCCAGCCAGACCTGATATTGTGTACCAGATGCAACGTGGTGATACAGCTGTGTGCTACCTTGCACATTTTATCACTTCATTCAGTGATATTAAGACACCCTCTTCTTTTGTTCACTTCCTCCTGAAGATTAAGCACTATGGAGAGAGAAGCCATTGCTTGCCAAATCCTTGTTTATCCAGTTCTCCCAAATTCATAGTGATGTAGGTGAGGAATTTAAGATGGTATGGTATTGAACTGTTCAGTCTCCCACCTCTTCCCAATCACCTTTTGGCCTGCAAAAGACATGGAGAAGTGCATCACTTTGCATAGATTTCTTCTCTTAATAACAGAGATTTGAAATGCTCTAAATCTCTCTCCTAATTCTCTGGTATTTTCTCTCTCTTTTCTCTCTCTTTTTTTTTTTAAAAAAAATTCTTTTAAATAAATATTCATGCAAGAGGGCTGTGCATGCTGCTGTGAAAGAAGATTCAAAGTCATTCTGAATTAAGTTCCATGAAGCTGGGAACTCCCCTCCATTTCCACCTCCAGACTGATTCATTCCCCAGAAGGGTATGTGAGGTAGAAAAGTTGAGGCTATTGAGAAATAATTGGTTCCTTGAATAGGTGAGACAAATTAGGAAGCACTTGAAATACTAGGATGAGAAATATTAGCATGACTGCTTTTCATCAGGAGATGATTCAGAAAGACAATCTGGGTGTTCCAAGTTCTTAAAAAGCTAGGTAAAGGAGTGGCTGGATTCAGGACCAAATGCGGCCACTTGAAGGTCTTCATCCTCAGCCACCATGAATGTTAGCAATGAAAACTATAGCTCACATCTAGACTGATGGACTCTGAGCTTCCACACCAATCCATAAAGCAGTGTTCAATGCCATCGAAAAGTGATTACCAACCTTTTCTCACATATCCCCCTTTCCATCGCGCTTTGATACAAGGATAATTTAAAATGACTAGCTACATACTTTTCTGCAAAAACATGAAAATTTGAGGATGAAATCCCATTTTCCCTTTGTATTGACATATATATATATGGGTCAACACAGACACTACTGGTGAGACCAAGCCTGACTCACAGAAAAACTGGCCATAACGGTTACACAGTGCCCACTTTCTGCCAAGGGCCACAGGCTGCCATTAACAGAACTGACCCATGCACACATCAGGTTGCACTATTTTATCAATAAAGCAGACACACACAAAGCTTTGGGAACATATCCAAGATGGGTATGGCACTACACCTCTTAAAGAAAACGAAACTCATTTTTGGACATAAGATTTCACTGAGACCTGGCTTGACTTTTAAACCAGGTTCATGTGAGATTGGCAGAAGTCTGAGCATAGGTAAAAACACAGATCTGTGTAATGAATAAGCTAAGGGAGTAGGATTATTTGCAAGAACATTACAGAAGAAAAGGTAAAAAGATCAATAAGTCACTCTGCAGAGAGCATCTGCTGTGCTTGAACATCAAGGCAGAGAGTAAAAGAGAGCA
The DNA here is from genome assembly GCF_011077185.1 of Oxyura jamaicensis. Classification (NCBI taxonomy): domain Eukaryota; kingdom Metazoa; phylum Chordata; class Aves; order Anseriformes; family Anatidae; genus Oxyura; species Oxyura jamaicensis. The sequence goes on along the minus strand of NC_048898.1, from coordinate 24,100,847 downwards.
CCAGCAGGAGAAGTTGCAAGCATAAACTTATGATCAAAACCACACATAATAGTGGCATAACTGTGACTTGCTGGGAAAATTCACAACTAGAACATTAGCGCAGACAGGCATCACTTGCTCAGGAAAGGGAAGAAAAGCCTTATAAATCACAGATACATACACATGTTCTGAGGTTCCAGGGCATTCTCCTAAGCAAGTTAAGAAGACTGTAGGAAGCAGCTGTTCGGTGGGTTAAAAAAACAAACAACAACATGACAGCATATCCCAGAAGCTGTTATGGCTTGGCCGTGGTCAAACTGCAGAGGACATGTATTGATTGTGGCTCCACAAGGGTCTCAAAGTTCTCTATTATCCCACTTACTGACAGTGAATACACCTACACTGGCTGAGAACACTGATTTAGAAGGGACTAGTAAGTGTACTAGAGGACTGAATTCAAGATGTAGGGTTTTTTGTTGTTGTTGTTGTTGTTTGTTTTTTTAAATCAACTAGAAAAATAGCCTAATATTGTCATCCAGTGTATAAAAGTTCAGTAGGAATAGGAAGGTCTGCTTAGAACATAAAGCTGATTTCAAAGAGGTTTGAATTCAAAGAGGTTTGAATTACTGCAGTGGAACTGTAGGCGAGATACATCAGGAAAATTTTCTAGCAGAAAGGTCCAAAATATTGAGTAATTTTATTTCACACAAAAGCATTGTTTTCTATTTTTATACACAGAACAATTTAAAAACCTTCTGATCTAGGCAGCAACCTGTAGATTTTTAGTAGAGTGCTAGCTGTTGATTTTTCATTATATGTATTATTTCATTGTACGTAACAACATACTAGGAGGTGAAATGCATTTTCAGATTCATTCCATTGAATTTCCAGGTTGACCACTGCTTGCTTGCAACACCATATTATTTTAAGCTAAAATAAAAATAAAATAAATATTAACCTGAAACCTATTTTTAATCTGCAAAGTGAAATGGAATTTACAAGTTTGTTTACACATTCGTGAGAGGACGTATTAGATCTTCCTTTATTAGTTCCTACTGTTGGGAATCAAATTGTATGCATTTGATTTGTTTTCAGATTTATTTGCATGTTTAAATCCGTCACCAAAATAAACATTACAAACAGACCTTAAAGGTCACACACGCTTTCAAAGCTTAGAGAGGTAGAGGATTATGGTTTCCTGCTGTTCACTGACTTTCACCAGCACCTTCGTGGTCATACTATCTGTAGTTGAGTATCAGCAGAAGGTTCCAGGCTAACCATAAACTTTGTATTTTACTGCCCTTGCACACACTTAAATCAAAAGGTACCTGTACTGTTCTCAGAAACAGCCTGCCCCTGAAATAAGAGATGTGTTTCAGAGCAGGTGAAACCCCACAACCCGGATACACAAAGTAAGAAAGCAAGCACTTGTTGACCCAGCACCACCTGTCTGTGCCATAAAACTTCATGCTGCCTCACAGGAAGATGGGCACAAAAACAAATGACAGAGAAAGATAAGAACCAGGCCGCAATGGGGGAATGAGCCCCTGACAACCTTTGGCCTCTTTGGGTAGTCTTCTCACATCTGCAGAGCACTACTGCAGCCTCTCTGGCCACATATTTTAGGATCTGCCCATATCTTTCATCTGCTCAGAAGCAGAGACATGACGTGAATGTCGCCACTGGCAAGACCCCATTATCATATGTAGGAGAGAGGGCATGGCATAGCAGTGTGGGAAGGTACGAGATCCAGATTTGGCTTCTAAAGATCAAGACAGCAGCACAGTCACCATCACCTTATGGAGATGCACAACACCTTGACAGAGCTACTTAAAGATTTAGTTTTTAGCCTAAAAGTCACTTTCTTCTTTTCATTGGTCTAACACCCACCTAGCAGAAGGCCATGGCTGACCTCCAGTTCCCACTCACCTGTGGCAGTACTCATCTCCAGGCAGACTGGAACGTTTTACAGTGGCCTCTCAGATAACTTCAGTCTGGAGTCTTCACACAGTAATCACTGTCACAACCTGTAGAACTGCCTTTGCACTCTAACAGCGCTGTCCATATCCCAATATCAACTGTAACTCTGTAACTGCAGTAAAGCTGCATGATCTGAGTAAGGGTGACAATTCTGTTACAGTTCCTTCTAAGCCAAGATGCAGGCTTATACCTGGGGTTACATTAAGCAAACACTTCAACTGAGAAAAGCACTGCCTCCATGGCTGTTCTCAAAGATCGGCGTCAAGACTGCACTTGACATCATCTTTCTGAACACTGAGGAAAAGCATCATGAGTGGGTTTTGAATACAAAGACAGACAAAAATGTGAAGTCTGAAGTTCCCATTGCTTCATTTCCATTTGACCAACAAGCAGCAGACCACCTTTGCCTCCTCTGTGCTCTTACACTGTAGATAAATATGTTCATTTCCTGGGATAAAAGGCAAGCATCCTCAGGGAGTTTCTAATTTGCATTTCATTTTCCTTGGCTCCCTTCTGAGCAGATGAGAACAGTAGAAGTGGGCTACATTCTCCAGATATCATTAGTTGGGAGGAGTGGAAGTGAAAATACTCCTGAGCCATTACCACAGTGTTGGACCAGGGGAACATAATTAACACCTCACATGCTAGTGGATGTGCATGCTTTGTATTTGATTTCTCTTTCCAGTGGCTAACATGTCATAAAAAGGCCACAAAGCACTGGAAATAGAACTATAGCGCTCCAACTCATGAGCAGACACTTCACATTCGCTACAGCTGGACCTCTTTGCACACACAAACTCAGCATGTCATATCTGGCTTCTCACATCCATGTGTACCTCACCAGATGTCTGTTTCTTTCAGGGCTGTCTTTGTACGAACACCAGTACCATTTTTAGTTTTTTAATCTCCTGTTTAAAAGTGGCATCAAACAATTCCATGACATCAAACAAATAGATTGGTCTTTCTAGCTTCCTTCAAAATCCCTGTTACAATGAACATCTGAGTGCACAAAACTATTTGACATTTGACTAACTCCTTCTTGCAGTAAGTATTTGGTACTATGAAAGGAGTTTATTTACAATAGCTTTGTGCTTGCAAATGTCACTCAAGCATCATCAGTAGCACAGCAGCAAACCACCTGGTGCCTGCCATAGCATTCTATTTACCAGGGGATGGAAAGGTTACATCAGGAAGTACAGCGGTAGTAGATTATTCGATTGTACTCTCAATAACTACTTGGGTAAAGATTTGTAGTAGCCTTTCATAGGAAATGCCATAAAATACAAGAGGCATGAAATTTTTGGAGTATTGTCCTACAGCAGGGATGTGAGACTGCCTATTTTAAAAAACCTCCCAAATAACTGTAGGAATTGAAAGTCCAACCCAGAATACACACACACACTTGACAGATTAATCAAAAAAACTTAAAGTGTCTCTTCAGCACATTTCTACTTTCCACTGCCTACAGATGACAGAAATGGAAGAGAGGAAAGAGAAAAGCTTGAAAAGCTTTAAGGCTTCTAAAATTTGTAACTCGATAATCCGGTCTATGTCTTAGCTTTGTGCTGAAGTGGGGACCACTGTTCCAGAGGTGGAGCGCACACTCCATAGCCTGATTTACAAGTCATTCTCTACCATTCTCAGTGTCTTTCAAGACAGATGAGTGCTACATAAGAGCAGACTTGTTAAGGACAAAGCAGCAGACTTAAGAGTTGTCTCACTAACAAAAGCACTGCAAAGTGACTTAAGGAGTGGCACAGCAGAATCCTTCATCTGTTGCTGATCACTGATTTCCAGACTAACCAGCTTCAGCTGGCAAGCAGAACGAGTATCCCTTCATGCACAACAGCCAGCTGTTCTGAACTGACTCCGTCTCAGTGCTCAGAGACAGCTCAGCTGTCACTAAGACCTACAAATCAGATTTTTTAGAGCAGCTCCACGTCATGTCAAATGTCATATTCTTTTCTTTTTTCGTACCATCACTGCTACTGACATTTCCATACCCATCATGATCACTGTCCATGGCTGACAAGTCCACTCCCTCCAGTCAGCTTGCTCTGTCACCAGATGGATTTTGAACACACCTAAAACTGCAAGCTGAGAGTAGCAAAGCACACCATAATTTCTTCACCATCTCTGGAAGCACATGGTTCTAGACACTATCCCTTTGAACACCTGGCTCAAGAACCGTTAATATAGAAATCAATTGCTCACCTTTTGATCCAGACTGTAGGCCAAGATCCACTCCTCCTGCTTGGGGTGGAAGAGCAGACTCTGGATGTAGAAGTTCAGACGGTACTTCTGGTACGTAGCCCCTTCATCAGAGCTGATGAGAACGCTGCTCTCGATCTCTGGATCACTAAGAAGCATGATCTAAATGGGAAAATAGAGGGAATTCAGTGTTAATGGAAAAGTAAAATTGAACTTCATTTAAAAGTGAGATCATACAGCACTGGTTCCTGTTGGACATAATCAGAACATTGTTCAACAGTATTAATGGCCCATAAGATTTCCCAAATAGTTTGTAGTTTTTAGCATTTGGTTTCTTTTCTGTTTATTGATTCATTCAGTGATTCTTTAATTTCAATTTATTTTTGTCCAAATAAATTCAGAAAGCCCAACAGTAATGAAAAATGTTATGTTGATATGCAAGCTGATTTTGGTTGGATAGAGCAATTTCAGAGTGCCACATCAGGCTTTTCCTCGTGTTTTCCAGTTTATCACCTCCCTCCACAAACAGGGAAATCTCTCTCCAGAAGCACACAACAGGGCGCTCCGGAGATTTCAAGCTCATTATCTGGCAGATTGCAGAGCGATGAATGAGAGCTTCCGCTCACTGGAAACAGAATGCCTACGTGGGTCAGCTGCTGGCACCTGAAATTAGTCCACATGTGTATGTGCAAACACTGATACATGATCTCATACATTATGCTCCCAACCTATACAGTAGGAGATAGTCATTCACTCAACCAACATATAATTTTCCCCAAGCACAGGAAAGCGTTTGACCTCAATTTGTACAGGGAGGAAAATGCTTTTGTGCCTCCGATTTTAATTAGAAAATTATTAGCCATATTTTAGAATGGGTTGATTCCACTTTATCAGGTGCCATGCTCTATGTAAATGTTATCAAGAAAAATGTTGTGGAAACATTAACACCGTCTTATTAACATCTGGAGAAAACGACATCACATTAAAGCAAATGCCAACACCATAAAATAAAGGCAAACAGTGGGAAATAAATTAGAGCTGTGCTAAACACAGCAGGTTATTGATACACTAGCTGAAACAAATATAGAAACTGCCTTTCAACAGCAGAACACATCCAGGAGCTGCCTTTTTTAGCTGTGAAATGATCAGCTAACTGCAATTCCGGGCAGTTCTGTTACATTTGCATGTCCAAGTAAACTTTTCTTATCCGGCTCCACAGAGCTCCAACCTCCAGATTATGATAGGGAGAAATATTAATTTTGACAGCAGCTATTTAATTACAGAAAATCAGTTAAAAGGAGTGGTAAAACCCTTGGTATATTAGACCCTGATCAAGAAAAAAAAAAAAAAAAAAAAAAAAAAAGAGGAAAAAAAAACATTTTTAATCTTAAGTACTACATTAACAAGGGAAAGTGAATATAATCACAGAATCACAGAATTTTCTAGGTTGGAAGAGACCTCAAGATCATCAAGTCCAACCTCTGACCTAACACTAACAGTCCCCACTAAACCATATCCCTACGCTCTACATCTAAACATCTTTTAAAGACCTCCAGGGATGGTGACTCCACCACTTCCCTGGGCAGCCCGTTCCAGTGTCTAACAACCCTTTCGGTAAAGAAGTTCTTCCTAACATCCAACCTAAAACTCCCCTGGCGCAACTTAAGCCCATTCCCCCTCGTCCTGTCACCAGGCACGTGGGAGAACAGACCAACCCCCACCTCGCTACAGCCTCCCTTGAGGTACCTGTAGAGAGCGATAAGTTCACCCGTGAGCCTCCTTTTCTCCAGGCTGAACAAGCCCAGCTCCCTCAGCCGCTCCTCGTAGGACTTGTTCTCCAGGCCCCTCACCAGCTTCGTCGCCCTTCTTTGGACTCGCTCAAGCACCTCAATGTCCTTCTTGTAGCGAGGGGCCCAAAACTGAACACAGTACTCGAGGTGCGGCCTCACCAGAGCCGAGTACAGGGGGACGATCACCTCCCTGGCCCTGCTGGCCACACTGTTTCTTATACAGGCCAGGATGCTGTTGGCCTTCTTGGCCACCTGAGCACACTGCTGGCTCATATTCAGCCAACTATCAACCATCACTCCCAGGTCCTTCTCTGCCTGGCAGCTCTCCAACCACTCACCTCCCAGCCTGTAGCTCTGCTTGGGGTTATTGCGCCCCAGGTGCAGGACCCGGCACTTGGCCTTGTTGAACTTCATGCAGTTGACCTCGGCCCATCGGTCCAGCCTATCCAGATCCTCCTGCAGAGCCTTCCTACCCTCGAGCAGATCGACACACGTACCTAATTTGGTGTCATCTGCAAACTTACTGAGGGTGCACTCAATGCCCTCATCCAGATCATCAGTGAAGATATTGAAGAGGACCGGCCCCAGCACCGAGCCCTGGGGAACGCCACTAGTGACCAGCCTCCAACTGGATTTGACTCCATTTACCACGACTCTTTGGGCCCGGCTATCCAGCCAGTTTCTAACCCAACGAAGCGTGCACCAGTCCAAGCCAAGAGCAGCCAGTTTCTTGAGGAGAATGCTGTGGGAGACGGTGTCAAAAGCCTTGCTGAAGTCAAGGTAGACCACATCCACAGCCTTTCCCTCATCCACCCAGCGCGTCACTTTGTCATAGAAGGAGATCAGGTTCGTCAAGCAGGACCTGCCCTTCATAAACCCATGCTGACTGGGCCTGATCGAAATACAAATATACAAATATACAAATACTACAAATTGTTTCTGATCCTTTCCATTAAGAAATGGAAAGGGCCTTTAAAATTAGAGCTGAATGTTGTTCCTATGGTGAAACCACCTGTATGAATCCAGCCTGAGCTCACAGCTCCTTCAACACGTCTCGCAAAGACTCCTTACCAGCCTCACAGTGCAATCCCCACCTGTTCCCACAGCAAACCACGCTGCAAGGCCTGAAGAGTGCACTGCACCGTGCTCTGCCGCACGGCGTGGGCAACGGGAAGCATCCCCACAGGAGACCAACTGCATGGGAATACATCTTAAAAACAGGTCCTCAAGGCCACCACCTGGAAGTTTGATACTTTTCTTCTACCTATACAGATCAAAATATGTATTTTATTTTGCTCCAGAGAAGAAAGATCTCTCTGGTATTTTAAGATATTTTTCTATCACTGGTGACTTAGACTTCAAAGGCATTTTGTCCCCCCAAGTATACCCATGTTCATCTAAAGCACGTTGTCCGTGCCAGACAGAACTGTAACATTAGTAAAAATTTGTTTGCATCTGCAGAAAGGAAGAAGGATGCAAGACTGCCAAGTATAGGAACTGTTCCAGAGAGACCTTACATTTAAAGAGTTTGGGAATAAGAATTTCTACCTATTGTTACCCAAGGTTACAGAATTATCCATGCTGTATGTTAAAAGATCTCTAGCTGTCCCATAGCTGTCCCTATGCTCCTTAACCAAGGGCAGAACTCTACAGAGCTGACAGAGTACAGATGCAAAGCATCCACACACGATCTGCAACACATATGTGGACAGTTCAAAAAGTGGGTCAGAGGAGATAGAAAAGGTGATGTTTCCACCATGCGGTTCACAAAGCCAGCAAGCAAATAGTTCCCCTGGAATATAACGGTGGTTGCAAAATAAAATAATAAATCCACCAAGACGGCAAAATTAACAGCCAACCTTATTGAAAGATTAAAGGGGAAGATGGAATAGATTAACCACAGGCAGATCTTGTTGTAGGTGCAGTCACATCTGTCAGCCACTGCTCCTTACCTGGTGCTGATATCAACCCTGAAAAAGACTCCTCTGGTGTTTCCAAATAGAGAAAAGAAAAAAACACCCAACATCTCTGTTAGCATTCATTTTTCCAGGCAAGGCTGATCCAACACAAAGAAAGGAAGAACAGGAGGCTCAAAGTAGGGAAAAAAAAAAAAAAAAAAAAAGCCATTGGTCATGCAGCTAGGACTGCTCCCCACTTTTGCTGTGTTTGGAGAAAGTATTGGCAAGCAAGAGTGGGCTTTACTTTATTATTGCTTGGCTTTTTTCTGCTGAAAGCTATGGGGGGATGGGACAACTTTTGGAAGGGGAAATAACAGGACATTTGTCAAAGGCCTGAAACTGTCACTTCTCATTATGGGACCAGGGCGAAGGATCCACCCCAGAAGAGATTTAGATTAATCGCTTTTCGTTAAGAGCCAATAAACAAACTCCAGTCAGAACGAGCGTTGCTGCCAGCACCCTGCATTGCCATTTATAATTGCCATAAGGAACAGCAAAGGAGCACCAGAGAGTTGTCAAATGTAATTTATAGTTTTTTAAGATCTAATCATTTTCTATAATATTAAATCAAAGGGCAGCCTTTATTAAAAAGGAAATTACATTTCACCTTGCTACACCGTAGAATATATGCACACACAAAGTATTTGAATATATTAATAATCCTATATGTATATAAAGTATTATTTTCAGTTGCTGCCTTCTCTAGTTTAAGCAGACAGGAGATGGGGAGGCAGGACTGATTACTTTGAAGGGGAAGTCCTTGAAAATATATTTGAGATGAGATGGTTTATACTGCACAGGATTTCCTCTAGAGCCTATAGTCTGGCCTCCAAAATTCAGTAAGGAATGAATGACAAGAACCAGACAAAACAAAACAAAAATCAGACTGAACTTTGAGTAGCTCCTTAGGACATGAACTAAAAGGAAGAGAGCTGCCTGGTACATGGTGCATCTCTGTTTAATGCAGGAGCTTTGGGACAATGATGACACATACAGAGCTGTTCTGAATGGACTCCAGAAGAATACCAGACACTGGTGAAGGAAGTTCATGAAAGGGATGTTCTTTTACCTTGAGAGATTACCTTGCAAGAACAACATAAACTGCCATGAGATTTTCAGCATGTGATCAGGAAAAACATCCAGTGTCAAACCCTTTGAGTGGATTTATCCCAAGAAATACGCACAGGTTGCAGGCAGAAAGAACAAGGAAGGGAGGTGTCATACCTACACCTGCCACAATATATTTGGTGAGGAAATCAGAGAAGTAGCGAAGAGCCACTGGTATTTGCTGGGGAGCATGTAGGAACCTTAAAGGAGCTGTGAACGAATGCCAAAGTGGGGACGAAGGAGAGTGACACCACATCACAAATCCATTCAATTGGAATGACCCCTAAAAGGGCTGAGACAGTAAAACTAAGACAGGATTTGTAACTAAGAATACAAGTTCCTGCTATCCCGATTAAAATTGCGGCTGTGACACTGGGTTAATACCTTCCTCAGTGCTGGTTTCACATAGGATATATCCGTGTGGTTGAGTCAATATGGTATCACATTTCTCTTCCTCTGCCCCAGGCTAGCCAGGCATAAGATGACTTTGACCTGGAATATTGAACCACACCAGTAAGGAGCTAGCATATGTCTCACGGGGACAGTGATACGCTGAGCCCAGACTACTGGCTTGGAGCTATTAAGTAGCCTGACCTCCGATCTGCCTGAATCTGTCTACCATCAGATAGGGCTGACGACTGCCCTATAGCTCCGCACTCAGCTTTTCTCCCAGTTCCTTTTGCTGCTCTGCCTTCACTCTAAAGGCTTGCTTGGCACATCACCTCTATCCTCCTCCTTCGGCACCCAGTGCACAGGAACAACCACCCCCAACCCTTCATCACGTTACCCGTATATAAAGCATCAGATTCAAAAGCTTCATCACCACTCTTGCTCCTTGGTTCTGTGTTGTCCCAACGCAACACAGATCCATTTTGTATACAGCCAAACCATTTAATAAACTACCTCTGGACAAAAACTTAAACTACGTGCCACATAAATGACAGTTTTATTAATATTAGTTTTCATTAAATCCTCTTATTTTTGCCAACCAACATAAATTTTGATTTTAAATTACCAGTGTGCATCTCTTTAAATCAGCACGGAGAAGTTTTATAGGTACAATATCTGCAGCAATAGTATCACTGAGCTACATCAGCAGGAAGCCTCCCAGTAAGTGAATAAAGAAGACAGGTTCAAAATAAATGACTTTTGTTCCCAGAAATAAGTAGATAGCATTAAACCATTATGTACTGCCTTCTGATTTTCCTCTCCTCTTTTTAATGCGCTTTTAATATGTGGGCCTTTTCAGAGTTTCTAGTCACATTTTCATTTCCCTATAGACTGCGCTATTCTAAAAAGAAATAAACAAAACAGCTTTACAAAAAAAAAAAAAAATAGTCCACCTACAAACCAGCCAACCTTCCATAGCTACAAAAGAATCCCAGGTCCTTAGCAGCATGTTAGCAATTTGCTTTGGATCACTGCATTGTTCGCTTCTGCAACTGAGAAAGTAGTTCTGCCACAAACACCCCTGCAAAAGCAGAAACTCCACACACAGGTGTTTCCTCTTCACACCTTCATTGTGATTTCTGTATTCAAAGTGCTCAGCTTACACTTTTTTTTTCTTCTGCTTTCCCATTTTGATTTAAAACATTTAAATGGTTGTATGATCCCACGGGACCTCCAGAGTTAAATCTAATTCCACAAGTTCCATATTAGTTTTGTGTTTAAAAAGCCAGAAAGTTTCAACACTTTAAGCTGAAATGCCAGTTCAAGTGGAGAACTTTTCTTTTATTTGGACTTATTAAGCTATTTCCTTTTGTTGAAAGTGAAAAAAAAAATCAAATTATATTTAAAGGCTTAAAGATATAGAAATCATTTTCTTTCTTCAAAACATCAATTGATCACAAGCATTCAATGTGAACAGTTTGGAAATTTCTTATGGGAAAACTAACCTTACTACTGAAGCACTTTAGATTAAAGCCTGACTATCTGAAAACTCTCACTAAAAACTTGGTTGTTCGTTCTTTTCCCATTCTTCTTCTTCTACATCATTACTCCAATTTACCTGTCCGCATGCTACGTTATGCTCACAGAGGTTCATAACCAACTTCAACAATTTGAGACCATAGCTACAAAGCAAAACTGATACCTTTCTATGCCAACACCACAGAGGACAGACACAACTCACAGCAAACAATCTCATCTTTCTTTCTTTCCCCACCATTTGTCAGTTCAACTAGAAAACTTTTGTTTAACCAAATCAGCCCAAATCCTTCTGAGACAAAAATGTATTGGTGTCACAAATACTCGTCTACTTACCAGAAAATATATCACCCATAAACATCAGCATTAAGGTTAATAATAATAATCTTTCCACAACTGTGGACTGTTTTAGAACGCACACATAAATTTCATACAAATTTTATAGAAAATGTTCTGACAATACTAGGTACCTGCTCACTGTCCTGTAGATACACTGACCCCTGTAATAGCGAGGAGAAAAGGAAGCAAAAGGAAGCTAACCTCTACTTTCCAATCACCCAGATCAGCATATCAGGGAAGACAGGAGATGTCAATGATTAAAAAATGCTCTAGAGAGAAGCCCTATTTACACAAATAAGGAAAGAAAAAATCTTCCCCCAAGCTCTAGCACAATGTTTGGAGGACGGCACGCACGTGGATGAGGTCATCAGCTCTCATACCAACCTCATTCCTTAGCCATCAACTGCTCTGATGAGAGAGACACCTGTTCTCTAGGCAGCTATGAGAAGGGCAACAGCATCCACATATTTCTTATTGTTGGGTCCAAGAAGATTAGATTCTTTTCCATCCCTCATGCTGTACAGTGATCTAGATTCAGATTTTGAATTCCTGCTCACTTCACATGGCTCAAAAACTTCTTTAAAGTTAAGGACAACTTATGGGCTTCAGTCAAGCAGTAAGGATGCACCGAACTTTCATGAGAGATAAATTCCCTGGACCTAACCTGTCTCAACTTCTTGTAACTTCACTTCTTATTGCCTGAAATTTAACGTTAATAACGGATTTAATTAATGAATATAGCACCAGATTACCATCTCTCAGAACCATAATGCTGTAATCTTAAAGGATGAAGTGCACTGCTCTCACTTTATAAGGGTTTATGAAGCATGTGTTATAAAAGTACCTCAACCATAAGGCTTTTACACCTTGGCACTCACTTCAATACAATCCCATAAAATCCAAGCAATCTTTAAGTGTTAAAGGTGACTTTCACTACTGTATTTATTATTGGATAATGAAAAATGAGTCAGACACCCATAGAAAACTGAGCAATGAAATAGAGTTTCCTGAGAGTTTTACATTGGGTCTGCATTATATGAACCATGACCAAAGAACCAAATGGCCCTCTCAAGACCTTTCAGGCTAACCTCTCTCCAGTACTTCCTTCCCATCAGGACTTCTATGCAAGTACAAACCAATTTTTTACTCTGTAGAATTCCATTGCTCATCACTGAACTTTCCAGATGTCAACAGCTGTTCCTGGGTGAATCTAACTCCTAAGAAGACTATTTTCCATGGACTCCTCCTACTGTGCTGGAGACTACCATAAGTTGGTTTGAGAAGACAGCACAAATCTGACACAGAGATGGGTGTCCCATCTCCAGGTTCCCCATCTGTCCAACATTGAGATAGAAAGATGCAGGGCCTACACCTCCTTTGTAGGACATTTTGCCATTTGTAGAATGTATGTTAAAGACAAGCACCACAACAAAGTAGAGGGTAAAAAGCTACAAAAGCAATCATTATTTTTTTTAACCTAAAACAAATCTTCCTGCAATACTGGAGCACATAAGACACCATCTAGGTGCTTCTTTTTTTATGAATATCCTCTTCTGAAATGTAGTACGTAATTTTTCTGCTGTGCCTTTGTTATACACTCATTTAGACAACCCACCTTCAAAACTGAGAGCTAGCAAGTTTCATAAGTTACTTCACAACAATATTCTGCCTAGATATCAAAAGCATTTTTGTCAATGAAGAACAATGAGAGCATAAAGCTGTTGTTCAAGAAGTACACCAGCTCAAGCACACAAACCCCAGGTTCACCGTTATGCTGAACAGCCCCTCAGCAGAACCCTGATACTGTCAGAAAGAAAGCTCAGAATAGCGACAGGCAATTAACATATGCCTTGCCTGGACAGAACTTGGGACCGGTAGTTCAAGGGACTGGAAGTCTGGCCTATGAGGGTGAATAATGTATATGTGAGACACTAGTACGACACTCATACACCACATATGACGTTAGAATATCAAGTTCTAGCTAATGCTACATATTGTTGGCTCAGTCAAGGAAGAGTACACATTTCAAATGACAGCATCGCAGCAACTCTTTCATTTCCTTCTCACAAAGATTTAAAAGGATGAAAATGCCAGAAAGACTTTGAGAGTCTGAGAGCAGTTTTGTGGTAAAAGAGTAATTATCATCCTCCTATCTGAAGATCCACAGGAGTGATATCATCCCAGCACTTACATGATTAACTCTGAGGAAAGAGATTAGCAAAAGCAATCAAATAAGGACCAGCACCACGTTGCTTTCTCTAAGGAGATGCACATCAGCTTAGCAGGCTTGTTTACAGTGAATAACCCTGGTTAATCTTTCTGACCTCTGTTGTTTTTTCTATCTAATTATATCCAGTTTACAATTACAATTAATTCAGATTGGTACAAAATTAAACAGTCTCTTGGCATTGCAGCCATACCTGCCTATAATTACCATACCAAAACAAAACACTTCTACAGAATACCAAGCTCACACACCCCATCCCCTATGGAGAGAAAACTTCATTTAATTACCACCTTCAGCAGCTGTGCAGGAGCACAGATGCACCTTGCAGGGTGCCCTGTGGATCAGGAGCAAATCTAGGCTAAATTGGATACAGAGCAAGAGTCCCTGAAGGAAAACCACTCCACCATCCCCTTTGGCAGGTGTGAAAATGAAAACATATCATGACTCTAAGGCTTGGGCAAAATCAGAGCTGGGAAAAGAACTCAGATCCTCTAAGGCTGCTGTCCTAACCTACCCATAATACCAATCCCAGGCTGGATCCTATTTGCATGCATAGGAGCAGGATAAGCCATCATACTAGACCCAACAAAGCAGAACATCTCATCTTTGTTTTACTGCTAAGCAGGTCGGAACAACATGTCTCTCCATTTTCTCTTGTCTTTTTGGCACTGGACACGTGTACTTTTCACTTTTAATTACCAGGCACAGCAAGCATTTGCTTGTTAAATTTCAGGTGCCAGTGGGGATGGAAGCTATCCAAAAAGCGTGTGTTTGACCTGGCAAAGAGTAACTGATTGGCAACAGTCATGTGCTTGGTTATAAAACCTTTTCATTGTCACAGCAAGGCAGAGTTTACCCAAAGTAAGTTCATCTCATTATACTCTTGTTACAGCTGCGCATCCTCAGGGTCCCCACAGCTCATCAGAGCAAAGTCCTCTGACACAATAACCCCACCTTTCTGTTCCTACTCTGGTACTGCTTGCTGTTCGTAGAGAGCTCCCATTCAGATTGCCCAGGGCATTTCCATAGTGCAGTATTTTCATGCATAATGCCCCTCGGTGAACTGCCAAACAATTAAAAGCATCACCACCTATAGCTGGTTTTGTATAGATCCTGTTTGACTACAGATTCCATGATTGGGCCTGGACAAGAAGGAGAACAAACCCTACCTGGTGACTCGAGGCAACAACCAGTGCTTCCATGAGAAAAAAACAGACAGTAAATCAGGGGATAGATGTAAAGCTTCTGATCTATGTATGCTTTGTTCTCGAGTCTGGTTTCCTTCACAGCAGAGCTATACATGATACCTTTTCACTGTTCTCTGTTCTACACAGGAAAGCCCTAACTTTTGTAACATCCATCACAGGGCTCTGTGGTCACCAGCTTTTTATACTGGCACAGAACAGCTCTGATCCCAAACTGTGTGCAGTGAAAAAGGAAAAGCGATGTTCACTGTTATAATTATATGTTATTTGAGTAAATGCGTGGTTGTGCTGTTCTCCGTAGAACTACAAAGTAATTTTCACCATTATGGTAACTTACCGTGTAAGCAGGAATAGTTACATAAAATAATGTTATCAGTAAGGATAGGCTGTGTGCACCAGAACTGCTGGAACTGAGAATACCATTTATATAAAAACACTCCTCTGATTATAGGTCTCACCTGGGAGAACACTTTACATGTGAGAATAAGTTTACTCACCGTAGTTGCCCCATTATAGAAAACAAAGCGATGTGCATGGATAGCTCCTCATGGGGGTAAACGTTTGTAGCCCCTATACAACAGTCTATTTAATTTGAGGACAGTAGAGTGTTTCATGACTCTTTAGGAAAATAAAAACTGTATTATGTGTCTCCCTTGAGGCCATTAAACATGAATACTATTTTAAATGCATCACTGCTTTTCCACTGCTTACACAATTTATTTTTCTGCTTTTCAGTCAGATTGCAGAGAGAACACAGCCAACAGTCAGCTTTATCAATGTTCACATCCAGATGCTAATGATCTCAGTTTACTTACCTAGTATCTATTACCATGTCACTCACTGCTGTAAATACGCTTCTCTTCCTAGCATCGCCACACTAGAGAAGAAAGCGGAGGAGGCAGGAGAAGGTCTATTTTCTGGACAGGAGGTTGAGGCACCCAAAAATTAATGGTTAAAATTACAAAACTTGATGGCATTGCAGAGCTCTGCACAGCAGCACTCAGCCCTAAGCTATTCACTGTGATTACAAACTCTGCCTGGTAAACTCAGCTGCCAGAGATCCTAACATCTGGGAAGGTTCAGGACTGAGAAACAGGATTCACAGCTGCCAGCTCACTCACTGGCTTTCACATTTCATGTTAGATTTGTGAAAGTAACTCCACAGCTTCAACACAATCCTGACACTTTGGTTTAGGAATCAACTAGCAGAAGTCAGAAATATGCCCAAGCTGCCTCCACCTTTCCAACCATTTCCAGGCCCTTTGGTTCCATGTCAGATAAGCTTTTCTTTTTTTTTTTTTTATCAGAAAAAGGATGAACAGTTTTTGTTAAAACAGAATTTAAGGGTTGTAGGATCTACTGCAAAGAGCAGCACCAGTCTTTCATCAGAAACATGAGGGCATGACAAAGAGTAGATTCCCCAGAATTATTAGGAAACTGCAGCCTGAGTTTCCTCCCCTGCCTCTGTGCTCCTCTTAGAAAACCTCTGTCATCACACTCAGAGTCCACTACCATCTATTTGTATACAAAGAAACTGGGCATTTGAGCATAGACAGGCCCAAAGGCAACTAACCCTGGCTAGCATAAAAAGACTTCAGACACTCTGAGATGTCCTGAAATGTTTCTCTGAAATCTAGCCCAGCTAAACTCCATGCTGAAAAAAAAAAAAAAAAAAAAAAAAAGTAAACAGCCAAGCAAGGGCAGCAGAGGGGCAAGGGCTGAGCTCTGCTCTCTGGGGACAGCAACAGGACCCAAGAGAACGGTGTGGAGCTGTGAGAGGGGAGGGATATTAGGAAAAGGTTCTTTACCAAATGGGTTGTGAGGCACTGGAACAGGCTCCTCAGGGAAGTGGTCACAGCTCCAAGCCTGATGGAGTTCAAGAAGCATTTGGACAACGTTCTCAGACATGGAGTTTGATATATTGGTAGTCCTGTGCGGAGCCATGAGCTGGACTTAATGATCCTTTTGGGTCTCTTCTGTCTCAGATTATTCTGTGATTCTGTCCCTGCAGACTCTGCTAATCTGCTCATTGAAAATTATAATTCACCCAATGACCGATGCTGAATTTCCTGATTCTTCACTTCAGAAACAAAATGAAATAAAAAGACAATTTGCCACAGATTGCTGGGTTTGACGGTTACGGTTCTGGGGTGCAGTTTGTTCTTTTGCCTTCCTCAAAGCAAAATAACTGCCTCCTGATGAACCAGCTCTAATCACTAAAGACCAGGGTTACAACATTACTGAGTCTCACAAGCACCCCCATGCCCCTTTTCCAAGGGATGCTCTCCACCCATTCTCTTATTTTTCCTCTTTTTTTTTAATAACAGGACATGCTGACTCATTATTATTGATTGATGACCCTGCTGCCTGTGAAGCACTATTCCCCTCCTCATTAATTCAAAATTACCTCATTTTTCATACTTCATAAATTAATATATTATTGGAGCTGCAGTAGTAAAGGAGATAGCCCTGTTTCATAGAGGTGTAGGGAGGGTGGAGAAAGGATGGAAGTCTCACAAACTTGCCCTATGTCAGGATCGGCACCTCAGCCTGCCCTGCTGATGGGCTGGGTACAGGCTGCCCCTGTGAGGTGAAGCATCCTGACAGTCCCACTTTATCCCTGTAACCAAGGCAAGTCACTATGAAAAGCTCCTACAAGCCTGCTCTGCTCCACTTCATAAAGCAACGGTCATACTAAGTGACAAAACTGCAGCATTATTTTAGTGGATATTATAACTTCTGATCTGTCCTTTAACACTTGCTGACTAAATCGGAACAAACTGCCTCTATTAAATACTGTCAGCCAACTCCGGGAAGTCCACATCTAAATGTGGACGTGATCTTTCCAGTTTTACCCCATCTTTATGGCCTCATACCACCCTAAGGCTCCCCTAAGGAGCCCGACTCTAGCAATGTGAGGTGAAGAAGGGAGAGAGCAGCAGGAGAAATCATCCAACTGCTAGAAAGCCAGGCAAGGCAAGGCAGCCTCGTCAGTGTATCAGTATCCATTCTGCCAAGATGAATCTTACCCAATAACTGACCTTTTTTTTTTTTTCCCCTCCAAACATTATTGTAAATACTGAGGAAAAAAAAAAATAAAGCATTATTTTTTTTTTAAAAAAAGACATACCAGCTTGGGTTTCTCCCTTCACAATCTGAGTCTCTAGTCATTCCAATAGAAAATGAAGTGCCAGTTGTATGTTTAAAGCTGTAGATATTGCAGTTACGGTGCAATACTGTTGCAGTTACTGTGCCAAACAAACCCTGTTTATCTACTTGGTTCTTGCACGTAAAACAACTTAGTAAAGCATGCATGGCAAGTCAGCCAAGTCCAAAGAGTTTGAGCTTTGTTTTGCATTTCCCTGAAATCTGTGTCTACTTTCATTTAAGTGGCCAATTTTTCCCACGATGCAAACCATCCCTTATAGCCAAAGCTCCAAGACAGCAGCTAGGCAGGGAATTCAGGAACACAGTTCTGGTCCTTGGTAGGTAAATGATATAGCAGGTGTGTCTGATTTTTTCTTATTCTACTTATACATCTTATGTCTACAGTTATTTCATCAACCAGACTTGCAACATCTGTGATGACTAAAATGACGTTTATTTAACAAGACATTTTCCATAAAGCCAACTGAGCTTTCATTTTACTCTGTATCTTTATTAATTGAACCCTGTATTAGGGTTCCATTTTCTTTCAATACTTAACTAAGCACTACCCAAATGTGTATCAAATGAGTTCTGAAACATATGAAAAAATGCAAGCAAAAGTTATAGTAATGGATAAGCATAAAGCCATGAAATGCAGGTGCATGAAGGAAACTCTAAATCTGTAGTTTCATGATGTATGGATGCTTTCTTCATAAATGATGCAACAATGGCTTTCAGTGTAGTGTCTTTAAGATACGTATAAACAGGAAAATACTCATCTCTCTTCTAATCCTCTCCCCTCCACCACTATTAAATAATGCCACATGCAAGTATTCTGTTAATTATCTGGGTCCAGTCCCATTCAAGTTATTAATCAATGACCTGGATGAAGGAACAGAGCCCACCCTCAGCAAGTTTGCTGATGACACAAAACAGGGAGGAGTGGCTGATACACCAGGAGGCTGTGCTGCCATTCAGAGGGGCCTGGACAGGCTGGAGAATTGGGCAGAGAGGAACCTCAGGAAGTTCAACAAAGGCAAGTGCAGGGTCCTGCACCTGTGCAACGCGCTCTAGGTGAATTGGACTAGATGATTTCCAGAGGCCCCTTCCAACTTCAACCATACTGTGATTCTGTGATCTCAAATGTGTTTATTTTTAGAAACACCTAAGGTGAGCTGTGGTTGAAGTTGAGTGGTCTTTGTTTGTTTTTGAATGCATCTGTTTTTCCAGAGAAATGACTGAAAAAAACTCAAGGATCTCCAGTTTTCATGTTCATGCAATACTGAAGGACAGCCTTCCTCAGTGTACATTGATCAGATTGTCCCTGTTTAAGGAAGAGGGAAACATCCTCTGGGGACCTCTCATAAGCTTGTGTCTCTATTCTGTGCTATCTGTGCTAAACAGTTGCATCCCTGACAACAGATGCTATAGGAACTCCATTTATCTCTATGAGCTATGTTAAGTCAGAGGAGGTAAAATTAAAATCTGCATAGAAACAGACAGTAGTTTCTTCTTTCTTGAAGTACAGGAACCTAGAGGTAGGTCAGGTCTCAGCAAGCATCTGACATGCCAGGCCCCACAGTCCCAGGCTGCAGCAAGATAAAGTACTCTCTCACAGGATTCCCTTGACTACAAAGGCTCACAAGAAGGCACAACCCTCAAACACAGTAAAAATAAAAGGAAAAGAAAAACAGATTTGGGACATAGTGAAAAAAACAACTGTATTTTAAGAGTATTCTACTAACACTCATATTCTGCCTTTACATCTCAGCATCTTCCATTCATTTTGAACTGTGGTTAAAACATTAATAAGTTAATTCTACTAGTATAGGGAAGCTATATTTCTTACTTAGTCAAGGTCAAAAAGCTACAGAGAAAGTATTACGACACCTGTAACTCAAATGATCTCTTTTACACAGTTTCAGGTCTTGGTTCTGCAAACATTTACAAAAATTCTTGTTTTATGAGTGACAAATTCAAGCTGAACTAATGAGACAAGTAGACAGAAGCCCATGCACAAGAGCTCACAAGATTGAACTTTGTAGATAAAACGCGCCATATAACATATCCTTTGACTCTGCCACAGATGTTGTGTATGACCTTGAGGAAATCATCTTTGCTTCATCAGTAGGTGAAGGAAAATAATGCTTCTTCATTCCCTATTTTAGTCCTTATTTAAATCATCAGGTCTGGAGACTGATGGTGACTGCTCCTGAAGTATATTTACCAGGCAAAATACACTGCAATGTTGACCAGATCAGTCACATTTGTACAATGCACTGGTAAAACCAGAGCAGATAAATCTGAGCTCCGATGATACAGATGCTGTGTTTCAGAGCCTTTGCCGTACAGCAGTAGGCAGGTTCTGCCCACATAGGATCTGGACTGAGTAGCATGGGTTTTGGAGTGCTAACAAGAACATCCTACACAGCTCAACAGGTCCAGAGAATGGTGCACAAGGAGACAATTAAAACTCAATTTGCAGCTCAGGTAATTTAGTGTCTGTTAATGGCAGCTGTAAAGCCAAGAACTATATAGCAACTGTATTTCATCAGGCTGAAGGAAAAGATTAGGGATAAAAGACAACAGAAAGAACTAGTTCTCTCTCTCCTGCCCTGTGGCTCTTACTCAGCCCCACTGCATTTGTGTTATAAATATTTTTTTTTAAATCATGCCAGCAAGTGCCAATTTGTAGCACGTGATGTTTTTCACAGTGTCTCCTTAATAAGGAAAAAGGGTAAAATGAAACCTTCCATTTGCCAAATGGCTTCAGGATACTCCAGAGCTCAGTTCCTCCCCAATAGCGTAGGATACAATCTTAGGAAAAAAACAGCAAATGACTAATGGGAGATGTGGCAAAGGATGGCAGCTCAGTTCAGGCTGGGTTAGCAAGCATCAGGTGCGTGCTAGGCTGATGAAGCAGTGCTTCTATCTCACAATTGATGAGTAGATTGAAAACAAAATGCTGTCTAATTCCCTCTGGGACCAAATGCACCGAAAACTAAAGGCAAAACCAAAACAAGTCCAGATCACGGTTCTGCACTGAGGATCCAATAAGAGCTCAGGAATTCCCTTAGGAGATGCACGAGGCCAGAATGGGGTTTGCTCTCAATTACTCTCCGAGTAAGCAAGAATAAATAAAAATGAGGTCAAAGTGACTTGCACTCATTTAGGATCTTCATCTCCTGCAGGAGAAGATGTCACTCCGAGTGAGCTAGCGAGTTTCCAGCCAGGTAGGTGCATTCCTATGAGATTCCAGTATTACAGTCACAATTAACTTCATCCTTCATTAACCTGAACTGCAACACAGCATTGCTGTCTGCCAGCTCATAAATAGTTGCCTCACTTCATCCCCAAGAAGCAGCACAGAAACAAACAAACTTAATTAGATTTAGCTTTCAGAGCTCCTGACTCTCCAAATACCTCTAAGCATTTCTCATTGTGATGGGCCAAGTCTAGAGGCATGAACAGGTATGAGAGGTGTCACACATCTTTGGCTTTTATAGCTTCAGTGATTTGGCTTTTCCATTTTGACCATATGGCAACTGGGAAATTAGCCTGCAAAACCATTTACTCAAAGCTCTTTAGCTGAGCACCACGAATTTATTTCTGCTTTATGCTGTTTACAACTACTGTTCAAATCCTCTAGCTAAAAGGTCTACCTACAAATAAAATCTCTAATGCTTCAGTTCTGCTATGAGGAGAAATCTGGGGGAATCCTCATTTCAATCACTGTTGCTGGGTGACATTTAGTGCTGATTCTGCACGGAAAGAAAGACTACAGACCTTTTAATTCTTCAGGGTATTGCCTACAACAATGATGGTACCAGCACAGGAGAAAAGCTAAAGATGACTGCATCCAATTGAATTGCAAAGCAAATTCATGAAGGAAGGTATTTCTACGACATCAGAACTGTCACT
Source organism: Oxyura jamaicensis (assembly GCF_011077185.1). Taxonomy (NCBI): domain Eukaryota; kingdom Metazoa; phylum Chordata; class Aves; order Anseriformes; family Anatidae; genus Oxyura; species Oxyura jamaicensis. The sequence goes on along the minus strand of NC_048898.1, from coordinate 24,079,057 downwards.
GCAGATCTTAAATGCAATCAGGACCTCACATTTATCCACATTTATCTGAGCAATACTATATACAGGCAAGTGCGTTTGGGTTTGATTTTGTCAGAGTTGTCATTCTATTCCTTTTTTTCCTCTCTCCTTTTTTCTTTTAAATGCTTTTTAACTCCATCCTCTCAACCTCCTCAGGAGTCCCAAGGGTAGAGATAAAACTTTCTCAGTGAAAACTGGGTTTTCAACTAAACACCTTCGCCAAGAATATTCACTTAACACAGAACATTTCATGGAAGAAATAATACAAGAAATCTACGGTTCGACAACATTTCCTTAGGATTCAGCATTGCACCTCAGTGCCTGAAAGGAACAGTGCTTCAGAAACACAGGACTTCTGTTCTCCTCGTCCTTTGGAAGGGGTTTGCATCTACGTATGAAGCATAAATTCTAAAGTGAATCCTGCTGGCAAACAAGAAGAAAGCAAACATTTATGAGGTAAGTGAGCTTAACCAAAAGACCAACCCATGTTAGAGAGCAGGGTCTCAGAGCACTTCAGCACCAAGAGGTGCTATTTCAAAGTGCACAGAGTTAGTCAAAGAATCCAAGGCATAGCTGTGGAAATTATCAATTTATCTAACAGAAAACTTTCAGATAAAAGAAAAAGATAAAAGATTAAAATGGGAATTAAAAGTTGAGAAATGTTCTTATTAAAATAGAGACTGCTTCTTCCCTTAGTGCTCTGGAAGAAATAAACAAGTCTAATTCCCACACTGCTGTGAAAAGACGCCTCTAGTAAAATGTAACTAATGCCCAAAATGTAGCATTAAATTAAGGGTCAGCAGAGAACTGAGATCTCTGCCCAGTAGAGGAAGCAGCCTTTTGTTATATCCCTTAAAGACAGACAAGAGTCTGTTGGGTTAAAAAGAAAAAATAAAAGCCAAAGCTATGCATTTTGTGAGCCCCAGCTTTCCAGAGCACACAGCCATCTGACCTTCAACCCCATTCACCTGCCAGGAAGGTGTACAGCTGAACATACATGAATATTTTGCCTTTCTGAAGTTCACCACAGAATTATCAGGATTGTTAAAATGTGTATGTCGGCTGTGCCAAAGCAGATACTTTTTCATGTGGCCTCTCAGGCAAACAACCGTGTGGGTGGATGCAGTGAAGGGAAAGATGTGTCCTGGAATACACTCTACCAATTAGAGCATCTTCATGGGTATGGGAGTGTCACAAACACAGGCAGCTCAGTTTCTCACCAGGGCTCCAAGCTGTATCTCTTAAGAAAGCAGTAGCCTTCGGGACTTCAGAGACTGCTAGGTCTAATGATCACCTGGAAATCAAGGCAGATTTTCGTCATCTAAGGAAAATTCCTCTTCAGTTCCACAAGTTCTTAATGTGGAAGTGAAAGAGGAAACAGCCCAAGCATCTGCCAGAAGAGCAGGTACGAGCCTGGCAGTTTCAGCTACCAACAGCAAGGCTGTATGAACATTGGCCAGCTGCAAAGAGCTGTGAAACCCCGATCTCTTTAGCTTTCACAAGGGCATGAACAGTGCAGCTGCTCCACCAGAAGGTGAAGTCATCCTGGCTCATGGTAGGAAGTATTTCTGTTCTGGTGAAGCCAGAGGCTATGGATTTACAGCAGGCCACAGCCCACTCCTTTATCTCCTCATGGCAGCACTTCATCATGGTGGTTCCATTTCAAATCACAGAATCATTAAGGTTGGAACAGACCTCCAAGATCATCTGGTCCAACTGTCACCCTACCACCAACGTCACCCACTAAACCATGTCCCCAAGCACCACGTCCAACATTTCCTTAAACACCCCCAGGGATAGTGACTCCACCACCTCCCTGGGCAACCTGTTCCAATGCCTGAGCACTCTTTCTGAGAAGAAATTTCTCCTAATTTCCAACCTGAACCTCTCCCTCTTCTAATAATTTAAATTATTGTAATGAAATAAAAATAGCGAACCTCAAAACCTCAAATTACGCAACAGCAAAGAGCATTTTCCAAATATACGACTTGCTGTTTCTAGGAAATAGCTTGCATGGACATCCCCCATCTCAGCTCAAACAGGCCATCAGCAGAATAGGTCACCAGCTGAGAGCAGGGGCTCTGGGATCCGGAGCTGCCTCTGCCCAGCACCACATGGGGATGCAGCTAAAGCCACCTCAGCTTAGCCTGTGAGACTCTGTGCCTTTATTAACTCTCTGTCTGTGGAGTATTTATTCCTCCCAGTGGCAGGGTTGATATCTCCCAGTGGCAAAACCAACGACCGTTGACAAACTGAGCCTGACTTCTGGGTACTTAACAGCAGCAAAGCCGGGAAGATCTAAGGTCACCCTGGCTTTATCACCATGATAAAACTAGAGACCGTGTTTCTTCAGCTCTTCCCCCATCTACTGCATCTACTACTACTTTCCTCTTCACACACAAACGCATGATGTCTCCACTGTCATTTCGCCCACAGATGAACAACAGGGACTGATGGGTTTCACGGAGGATCAAAGGATAGGAATGAGGAGCCAGCTGCTTTCAGGCTGCTCCAGCATTTGTCAGTCTGCTGTGGCAGGAAGGATGCTTCAAAGCATGGCAGGACACCAGATACAGACGGGGCAATACTCAACACTGTGCTGGGGCTCTCCAGTAAGGGATGGGAGAAATACACAGGAGCAACTTAGCAGAAAGCCTAAAGAGAACATGAAATGAATAATATTGACTATAAATACAACCTAAACTGAAATAAGGAGGTTTTTAGTTTAAAAGAGGAAGAACAAATATACATGAAGTTAACTGGGAACTTGCTTTTGCCATCAATGTTACATAGCAGATGCTCAGACAAGACCTTTGTGGGGGAGAGAATAAAACCCAAAGAGAATTCATTATTTTAAGGCCAGAGGAACCATTAGGTCATTGAGTCCAACCTCCCTGTGCAGTATGTGTTCCAGAATTTCACCAAATCATTCCTGTACCAAGCTCAGTATTTCTTCCAGGAAGTCATCTGCTTTGTAAGTACAAATGCTAGGAGTGCCACAATGCAGAATAAATCCCTGAGGGCTTTATGCCCTCCTATGTGGGTGAAGTAGGCATCAGCTGTGTTTTTCTCAGGATCAAGAGAAGGGGAATGACACAGGCTCCCAGCCCCTGGGTTACATTCGTGCCATCTGCTCCACCCCTGCATTTCAAGTCTGGCCCCATCCGATCCCCCAGTGCTGCAGTAACTGACGTTGTTACTGAGAAATCAGTGCTCCACCGTAACTTGGCAGCACTGAGCACTGAAATATGACAGAAGCCAGCAACAACAACAACAAAAAACCTTATAATGTACTCACCAAAAATTAAAAGGAAACCAAAAGGCTTTTATTTTAAAAGAAAAGGAAATAATCATAATTAAAAAAAAAAAAAAAGCTAGCGTTTAAATCCTCTTTCCTCATACTTTAAATGAGCCCAGGGTTATGCCACAGTTCAGGTAAATCATGTTTATATAACTGGCATTTGGCTGAATGCATAATTTCTATTTAACAGCTGAAGAGAGGCATTTCGGGGCTTCAAAGAAATCTGACAGGTAATTCCCACTGTAGTTCTGCAGGGTAGCTGAGAGGTAATTATCCTTCTCACTAGTAAATCAATTAGGAATGAATGTATGGAAAGCTTTTTCCCTCCTCCAAGTAACTCCTAATCCTCTAAGCGCTAATGAGCAGACAGTGCTAGCAACCCATCAGGAATCGACAGGAGCCAAGGCACACAAGGTCCTACCAACATCTGATGCCTAAGGAGAAAATACCTTGCCTGGAAAGAGCCTGCACAAATCACTGTGTGCACGCAGGCCTTGTTGCTTGTGGTATCTTTCTCCCACTGTTTATTGCCTCAGAGATTTATTTCTGAGGCTCACAGGAGATCACTGCATTGTGTGCAACTGGGCAGCGCTCCCGCTGTCAGAGGGGAAGCACAAGGGATCCGGACTTTGTCCGCTGGGGTGCAACTGATTCACCAACTGCTTTGTGATTCATTATCGGTGGTTGCCCTCCGGAGCTCAGCAAAAATGCGATGCTTACTCTGCAGGCCATTTTAACAATGCTCACCCAAAGAGACCTGAAGAAAATTACAGCCTAAGTGCATTTTTTTGCCAGACGCAACCTTGTGAATCTGTAAGAGGTGGGTGTAAAATAAGCCTGATAATTATGAATTTGACAAATCCCTGATTCTCCAATCCAGTGACATCTTCCCCAAGAATTTCTAAAAATCTGAATTTATGCTTGGAATTGCTTTGCTGTTCCAAGCGGTCAGCTGTGGGTTCGGACAAACCACCTGTTTAACCACGCACAGTAACAGTGTCCTCATATTTAGCAGAGGTGGAAAGAATGAAAACAAATTGTTCCCACAACAGCCAGGCTAAAGCTGGTTTCCTATGGAATTTCCTTACAGCTCCTCTCTGTTTCAAAACATTTTTCATCAGGGAGGAGAGGGGGGGAGACAGACAGGTCCAGAAATCATTTCCTAACAACATAAGACCAAAAAAATAACAAATTGTCATCTGCAATAAGAAAACAGAAGGTAAAGATGGTTCTGCATGCCACTACATGGTGATATGTGTTATTAGCGAGGAAAAAAAAATAGTAGAGGGAGAAAAGACCACTAATCTGTAGAGCTTGATAGCTTGAGAAATGCTAAGGATAATCATATATTCTTGTACCCCCAGTTTGTGAGGGAGACTTTACACCAGTGACGTAGGATTTGTAACTGAGCATATTGCCTCTGATTTCAGGTGGGCAGAGTTGCTTTGGAAACAGAATGAACAAGAATTAACTCTTCATCACCCATCACGCTGGTTTTGGCAGGGGGTATTAAGGCCAGGAGATTTTATTATGAAACACCTTCATTTCATTTTGCTCAGAACAAAGAAATGAAGGTAATCTTTATGAGAATTCCATTTCTGCACTGAAAAAAATTTAAACTGACCCCTGGCCAGCCCTCTCCTCTCTGTACCCAAAAGCACATATTGCTACCTACAGTAAGCAGAGCTATGACTGCCTTAAGATTGCATGCACTGAAATAAATATCAATCCTGAAAACTCTGTAGACTGACCGATGATAGAAAAAACAGTGTCAGTAATAATAATAGTAGGAGTAGCAGAACACGAGTTTGGAAACCTAAGGAGGGAGGTAAGAGCTGGGCCCTTTCGAAGTGACGAAACAGAACGTGCTGTTCCCCAGCCAAACAGCTCCGTTTGCTGCCAGCAGTTAGCTGCGTGCTGCAGCCCTCCTGTATTTATTTCTGTGGGTTGCTGAGAGCACCTTTGTCCCACTACCTCCCTTGAATCCGCACAGGCAATAATTTTAAAGCAGAAAGTCACTGAGCAGTAACTCCTGGGCTGCGCTCTGGGAGCCAGCCTAAGCCCTAATTGCATCATGTGGGAAGCATGAGCGGGGGGTTTGAAAGCTGTGACCTCATCTTCTCTCCTACACAGTCGAATCATATCGTAGGTCTCCCACCCACTTGCCCCACCACATTCTCCTTTCGGCCCCCTTATATGATGTAACCAATTAAAATGTCATTTACAGCTTTACCTCCAACTTCTCCACAAACCCAGGGAAAGCATAAGCATCTAATGCAGAAGAAATGCCTTTTCTCTGTTATTGCTAATAATAAAGCAACAGAGAAGGCAAAAAGACGCATATTAGCTAATAAGTCAGTGTAAGCAAGAGTCCAGGAAGCATTTGTGTGAGTTCAGCTTTAATGTGTAAGAGTCAGAAGAAAAAAAAAAATAAAAAAAAAATAAAAAAATAAACTCTTTTTACTTCTTTAACCCCTTCAGCAGGAGATTAAGGACTCCATCCCCACCACCAGTAAAACAGGCACAGTTCTACAGAAAACCATGGAATTGCACTAGTGTGACTTAAACAGCAAACTCAAGCTCCGATGAATTGCCAGTGGATTTCACTATAGGATCATAATTCCTCTCAGAAGGAACAAAGAGTCATAATTTTGTTTCTATAGCTACCAGCTCGACAGCTCTCCCTTACCTTCCTCTTGTTAGTGGGACTGACATAAAGGTAGCTCAGCACCGTCTTCAGGCCTACTTTGTCATTTAGCTTTTCATAGGTAGTGCCATAGTCTGTTGACCTGGAGAAAAGAGGAGACAAAAAGAGTTTATGTGGTTATTATGGGGAGGAAATGACTGCAAACAGATGCTCAAAGCTACAGCTTGAGCGTTATTACCCTTAAAGCTGCAGGTTTTCTGTTTCATTCAGGGTGGCAAGCAGAAAAGAAGAAAACTTGAGCCTTTGGGACAGGGTCTGTCACCACATCCGTTGACCCTACAGCACTCGAGGAACTGTGGTGTGCTCATGAAGATCTCTGTGGACTTCAGGGGGGCTCTGCTCTCACATGCTGGTGTGGGATTGCAATGATACCGATGTGAGGACTCTGATCTCAGCAGCACCCTTAGCACATATTCTCTTTTCAGACAAATCCAGCAGAAGAATCCAAATTAAACCCATCAACAACAATTTTAAGTAGGCTGATTTCTGACTTGAGATGGAGATCCAAATGCAGCTCACAATTGTAACAGCTAAACTCACGTCTAGATAAAAATGTACCTAAACTGGCATCTTGAGTCCTCAATCACCCCCATCCTACTCTGTGCCAGGCGTTTAATTTTTCTGAGCTACAGAGACAGATTCAGGCCCCTACACGAGCGAATCCCACCCAGAGGAGCAGATGCTCTGGGGGTGGCATTACCCATTCGTGACTGGAGAAAAGAGCTGCTTCGTCACAGAGGGTTTTCTGTAGCTTCCTCCTCCTCGTTTGTGGGCATGTTTGAAACCCCGCTTTGCCCTGCTTGTTTCTCGTCTGCTTTCGCACTCTGCTTTTCTTAACAAACAAGATGTTTCCTACCAGAACAAATCAACAACTACCCAGGCCAGGATCCCACACCTGAACAGCGGTGGGTCAGCACCAAGACCAACCCTCTGCTCTTTGCCTGGCAGGGCAATGTCCCACGTCACCCTCATGGCACCAGCACGAGCAGTGCCGCCGTGCCCAGCAGCCCCAGACCTCTGCTCCAGCGGCTGCAGGAACCGAGCAATGCCGGGGTCTGCACCCAGCTCCGTCACGCTCCTCACTGCCACTGCAGTCCAAAATGACACCCAAAGAGGCACGCTGCAAAAACAGGTAGCTGCTGCCAGGCTTCTGAGCCAGGCAGTCACAGAACCCACAGAGCTGGTTTTACCGAAGGTGTCGCTGCAGCACATTTGCTGTTGTGCATATTTCAAGCACAATTCCTAAATGTGTGAGGAACTGGTTCTTTCCTTAAGTGGGCTGAGGCAAACTTGCTCCTTCAAATGCCCAGCAATCAGGGGTGCTTCAAGTCTTAAACAAATTCTGTGTGTTGTGGTCTAGCTCTAACACTAAACTAGAGCTATTACACTGAATATTCTTTTACACTAATGTACAGTATTGATACTCACTGGGCATCACAGAAACATCTCACAATCACGTACTGTATTCCCATATCAGTTTCCTGCAGAAAGCATCTGAAACTTTTGTCTCGCTAGGTATCAATGCAACACAAATTATCTAGCAGCGTTCCCCCTCCAGCAAGGCTTGCCATCGGAGCAGCTCGATAAAACCAAATAACCCAGGCCAACAGATTGCACCCCGCAAGGCCTCCAACACACACTCATCCAACAGGTCAGAAGTCTCCCAGTAACACTGAGCTCGGAGCGGTAAGTGACAGGCAGCACGTACTAAGCTGCTTCCTTGGGCTCGCTCTTCCAACTTCGCTGAAGCTCCGAACAAGCCACTTCCACGAGTACACACGTACCAGCCACCAGCCGGGGAAAGAGATCGCTGGTTTCAATCAGCATTCAAAGAGAACACAAATACGGGTTTAATATTCTCACAGAGCTACTTTGGTTTTATTCTCCTAGTCATTTTCAGATCTCCCAAAATGCCTTGCACTTCTGAAGATGCAGGCTGGATGCCCTAATGACTCTCTCTCATTAAACCATTATCACTCATTGCATTTGCCCTTTCAAAGAATAGCTAGAAAGGAAGTAGGATCATTATTTCGTTAGCTTCTCTAAGGCTTTCTTTATTATCATGACAGTCACCACTGGCTTCACAGAGACGTCTCAAAGGATATCACAATAATATACTGTATTTCCATAGCACTTTCCCAAAAGCTGAGGCTTTTGTCTTGTGTTAATCCATTCAAACTAACAAAGTCCCAGGGGCTGCACTGGGAAATATTATCTCCATTCTAGAGATGAAGGAACTGAAAGCCTGCATAGGTAATAGTGCATTTGTTTCAAAAGCAGGCATCTACAATTAGCCTTTTCAGCTTCTTAAATCATTAAGTATACAGCTTGATAATCAAATCTGCTAAACTCCTAACACCACCAAATTCCCTAATTTGAAAGCAAGTATTTACTAAGACACACAAAAAGAAAAGTTTGTTGCCTAATTTTAGCAAGCCAAGCCCGACCATCTTCAGAGATGTGACCTGCACGGGGAACTGAACTGTTCCACCTCCGTTTTTAATCTTAACTTCAACCTTTTACCTTTATTAATCACTTACTTTTGAGGTTAAAGACTTTAACTGCAAATTAACTAGCTCGCATGTCCTTAGAGTTGTTTAACACCACAAGTAGACTGGATAGTGCTCTTTCTGCCATACCTGTGGTTCCGGTTAGCATCCACACCAAAGCCCATTGTTAAAGCAGCAGAGGGGAAGAGAGGTGCATTACTTGTGTGAAATGGACAAAACGACTGGGTGATAGAACAGACCTCTTCCATAAGTGACACCTTCAATGCCTGCTTTAACTTTGGGTGGGCTCTTTATGGCCAAGTGACCCTGCCCAGCTGGTTCCTCTGACTTCTTCCCCTAGGCCATCGCTATCACTTGCAAGGGCATTGTCACATTTATTTATTTTTATATATAAAGCAGTCTTCAAATATCAACTTGTGTGTGTGCATATATACATATACACAACATTTCCATAAAACAAATTGTTGTGCCTTACTGGTAGCACGGGAACTGCTACAACACAGAACAGGCTCTGGCTATATACACAAAGCCTATAAAATCTCAGTCCATGCATTTTGTCCCACGTGTCCTTGTCCTTGATCTTACAGTATTTCACTGTCCTCTCTATCCTGTATTTCAGCCTGCAAACCATGCTGCTAACAGCCGTGGGGAGGAACCTCTTTGCCGGTCTTGGCTAAGATGAAGACCGACTTGATCCAATGCAACAAAATCATAATTATTTGTATAACCAAATAAATAAGCGTGGTTTTCCCCAAACATGCGCTGGCACCAAATTCCGAGTATTCCCCTTGGAAGAGGAAGATTTATAACAACTAATTTCCTGAGATATGGCAAATTCTCCCATAATTATTTTCCTTCCCAACTATTTATAGTGGCATATCACCTGTTTGGCTCCCCAACACGCCACCAGGTGTTTTAGCCCTTGCTGCAGCTGCTGTCCCACAGTCAGCACAGCAGGGCTCAATGAGCACACCAGGTGGAGAAGCTCCTCTCCACCAAACCTGGCCATCAATCAGCGCACTGAGAGCTAACAAAATCCACCTTATTCCTGTAGTTCTCAGCCTGAGCTTCCCTGTGATTCTGCCAGACAGGCCTGAGCCAGCCAACTCCAGTATCGTGATGAGACATGCTCATCCCAGGGACGGGGATGTGAAGCAGAGGTGTGGAGAGGCAGGATGATGCTATCCGAACAGCTTTGAGGCGCCTTCCCTGCTGACGGTTTCCATCTCAGAGCACTGTCAGGTAGAGCAGAGGGGATTTCCTTTGTCTGCAGCCTTAGCTCCTCGGCTATGGGGATAGGCTATAAATGTGTAGTCAGTCTCCCAGGTGCAAAAGAGGCGCAAATAGTGGGGCTGGATGGCTGGGAGGGACAAATCAACCTCCTGGAGCATGTGTGTGTAACCAACTCTCCTGTCAGGGGGTTTCTCCTCTGCTTCTGTGACTCACTGCCTGTGTCCATGCAGGAGAAGGAGCAGGCATGGGTTTGATTTTAGATTATCAGCCTTTTTCCTAAGATACAAAGACTTATGTATTCACCTCCAGACCAGTCCTGCTAAACACACACCCGCAGCCCCATGTTGAGAGCCACGTGGAGGCACAGCCCCACTTCAGCAAGGAGAACATCACACCTCTGTGTGCTTCACAGAGCAGGAGCACACACAGCCCAGATTAACATTTGCTCTTCTGTGCCTGCAGACTGCCTGCCCACAGTGTGCCTGTCTCGCTGTGCCCCCCAAACAACTTGTTTTTACCCATTGGCCAATTTTCTCCCAGTCTGACAAACCAAAACCCTAGAGGACAAAGTTTCTACAAGTTTCATGAAAACTGGCAGCCAGCACAAAAGAGAGAAAACTTATTCACGCTCAGTGAAAAGCTGCAGCATGAAGCCAAATCCCACGAGACACGAGCAGGCACAGCTCTGAGCATCCAGCTGCAGGAAAACGTTCAAACCCAGCTCTCATAGTAATACACCACAAAGACTCCAACTGCACAACACAAGAAGTCAGGCTGCCAAACTTCCGTTGCTTGTGAAAATTTGTTCATCTCTCCCTTCCCCTTCCTCTCCCTCAAAATACCCTCCCTGAGCTAAAGGCCTCTCTGACGCTTCAGCACACCAAGAAGAGGCTCCTTCGGAGTCCAGCTCGACCATCCCCTGGAGTAATCCCAGCTGATAAGTCTGGATCTGGACATTTTACAACAAAGGTATCTCTGGAAGCCCTGGGGGGCTGTGCCTGCTTACTTAACCAAGAAAATCCAAGTAGCAGTACTCCCTGAATCTTTCACTTCGCAGAGCAAAACATCTGCTATGCTGAGAGCTTGTTTTCACCCAACCATGATTTCAGAGTGACCACAGTACCAGATTATCTTTACAAATACGACCAGAAACAACTCCCTCTCTCCATTCCTACCCCTCTAAAGAAAACTAAGGACAGTAATGAAAGTCTGTGGAACAAAATATAAACCAAACAAGAATATGGTGCTGCCTTTTTTTCCCCCCTTTTTTCAGCAAAGGCATCTTCTCTTGTTTTCTCAATATGAGTCTTTGGGAACCCTCTGGATGTCTCAGAGGCTGGCCAAGAGGATACAGAATATTACACTTCTGGACTGATGGGGAATAAAGCATAGATGATAGGCGCATCAGTCACATTTCTAGTGGGTGACTGCTCATCACTGTTTCATTTGATCACCATCCCACAAGGCAGGGGAGCTGTTCACACAAGCAGTCATTCCTTTGTAGAAATGATTGCTCAGATGGGCATCAATTCAGTCTCTGGAGATGTAGTTTTTCTGTATTCAGCCTACAGGGACAGTGGGCACTAACCTTAAAGCATGTGTTTACAACACATCTGTTCTTCTTGTGCCACAGGAACACAGGGGTGCTTTGGATAACCCCAGTAATCACTACCCAGAACAACATGTCTAAATATAGGCAGTATGTGTATGCACACAGTATATTTATATATGCGTGCATAAATAATATATTGATATATACACACATTCACACACACCTACATTAGAGGCAGTACGCCTTTACTGTGGGACTCAGATTTGGCTAAACGTGCCTCTGAAACTCGGGCCATTTTGCTTCTGCCAAAGGATGGCAAAATCTCTCCTCTGAAGTAGAGGACAGTAACCAAACTAATGGATCCTGACACTTCATAGCAGCCAAGAGTGAACAATAAAACCTGGGTCTAAAAGCCTATTGCAAAGTACTCTGTGTTTAAAGAAACTAGGATGCTGATCATGGCAAGCAGGCTGCAGGTGTAGTCGTTCCTACGCTTTGCTTTATATTCTGCTGCAAAATAACCCACAATAAGGAAGCACAAAAGCAACAAACAACTGCGGCCTCCTACTGTGCTACTAAAATAGCTATTTCCACTGTAAGAATCCATATCTTCTATACCATGGAGGTTTATCTCCACTTAATTTTAGCTGCCTTCAAACCAGGTATTTAACTCTGTTTCCCAAGCCTATCCATATTTCCTCTGTAACCACAGACAGAGCCTGTTAACTTCAGAGAATGACTCATTCATCCTAAAATAGGTGAGGGTGCATTGCTTTCTTAAGGTGTCTTCCTTTATTTAATATAAAGGCAGACCATAGCAACCAATACACGTGCTCAGCTGTTAGATGGCTAGAACAAGGTGAGGTAGCTCTCCCACAGTAAGTGAATTAGAAAAGTTCTTGCACTGAGTTGGCAGTACAAATAAAGGGAAGGACCTCAGCCATCCTGCCTGAGATCACAAGTGAGATCACATCAGTTGTTGTAATGTACCAACACTGTTCTACATATCCCACGGAGTAGCATTTAAGAGAATACTTCTAGAACTAAGTACCAGAGAATATGAGGACTCCTCTGTGCCATACATACTCTATAGCACTGCAAAGAGGAGAGAACAGATACAAGCAGATTCAGATTTCCCATGTTTGCTGGCAGGATCAAGAATCAAGAAACAAAGACCTCAGGAAATGTGAAATGGCTTCTCCCCCAAAAGCGGGCTAAGCACTTCCCTTCATTGGGTGCTTGCCCCATTACACCACTGATAGCATGCTGACAATCCTTAATACAAGAAATCATGGGTTGAGATTAGCTCAGATTAATAAGAAAGGGAAAAGAATAATTAAAACAATAAGTGTTGTATAATGCAATTGCTCACCACCAGCTGAGTGATGCCCAGCCATTTCTCAGACAATGACATTCCTAGAGAGGTGCATTGTGCCCCATGGCTGTCAGTGTTCAGGAGATGTCTGGACAATGACCTTACTAATATGTATTACCTTTGGTTAGCCCTGAAGAAGTCAGGAAGCTGGATTAGGTGACCTTTGAAGGTCCCTTCCAGATGAACTATGCTGTTTTCTATGCATCCTAAAATAATCACATCAGGAGCTTCAGAAGGGTCATAAGAATACAAATCATCTGCTTGCCAAGTTGGACCTGAGACAAGGACACCACATCCCTGCAGACACCACCCAAAACAAAAGCTCAGTCCTCATGAAAGGTATGATCTGGAGCTAAGACATTCTGGCTTCATAGAGGTCTCTCCTCTTTCTGTTCTGGTCATTTCACTACTGTGAAATTTATGGAAAAGCATTACTTTTATACAGCTCTGAAGAACTACACCTCATCATTACTCACTTCCCATTTGTTCTAAAAAATCTGACATATTTATCGTGTTCTTGATTCTGATGTATTCTAATTTTCCAAAGAGGTGTTTTATGCATCCCTAATCAGGCAGCATGCTCATTCAATTCCAGCCACTTGACTGACTCAGCACAGAGCTGGCCTCATCAAAACATATTCAAGAAATTGGGTCTGGAGGACACTTTAACAGCCTCAGAGATAAAAGGCAGCTTTCATGACAAAGCCTCATTAATTAATCAGATATTAATTAGATTATTAATTAGAAACAAGGCCCTTCCCAGGCCCTTTTCCACTTTTATTACTATAGCTAAAATGCTTCTGTAATGATTCTCTTAACTAGCTAATCATTTTAAATTTGCATTATTTTTAGCAAAAGGAAAGTGCTTTGATTGTGGGATTTTCTGAAGAAGTTGCAGAGGTTCAGGATAACGTCCATGATATTAGGGGTATTTAAAATGAAACTCCTCCTAAATGTGGATTGGACAAAATGTCAAGGGGAGACTTGGGAACTGCCCCACCAACAAACCTGCCATTCCTGTGCTCAGTGTGGACAACAGAGACCTCCAAACATCCAGAGGACCCATACATTTGGGGCAACGCTGTCTGGCAGTCGTCTCATCACTCAGAGGGGAACACGCGACTCAAATCTCAGTTTCCCAGCTAGGGATACCAGCACCAGTGTTCACTCGTGACCACCAGGATGGGGGCTGTGGCCAGGGGTGGCCAGAAACGTGCCTTTGACACGCTGCCTGCCTGTTTGGGGGTCAGTGGCAGGCACTACTGTGGGAACACCAGATGAACCGGAGTCACTTCTGACGCAGCACAAGGTATGTTCACTTTTTCAAAGTGTGAATCTTTGCAAAACTGATGTAGCTAAATAGAGCACAGATGGAGAGAGCAGCAGAAGTCACAGACAACTACAGCCAGCTTGCAACGCGTTCTGCTCCCTACCTTGGCTGAGCCGTCTGCCACAAGCCTGCAGCCTGCCTGCAGCCTACAAAGGGCTCTGCCCCCAGCACCCGGCCCACACAGCCTGAGAGAAAACACCACAGGACCCCACCTGAGCCTAGGCTCCTCAGCACTCCATTTCCTCTCCTATTTAGTCATCAAGGGAAGAGACTGACTCTTACTCTGTCCAAAACAATAAGAAAATAAAAAAGCTCACAAGATGTAGCTGAGATAATAGAGGGCATATGTTGCAAGAAGTCCTTTCTAGCGATCGGATACCATGTTTACCTCCAGTCACAACATGACAGTCTCTACATGCTCCTATTTTACAACCAGCATTAGATCCCCAGTTAAAGTCAACGTGGCCCTATTAAATTCAGATGAATGAATGATATTGACAGATCTCCACTAATTTGCGCAATAAAGGTCAGTAAACGCTACCCCTCCATATACTTACAAGCACACAGACTAACACCTACATTAACAAAAAATGCTAGCATTCTGCAAGCATTTCACAATTTTACATTTGTGGGCATTCTACATTTTTAAGACACTTCAGAAATTTGAACCTGCAAGGATGAGACAAAGAAATGGTGTAACTTTGGCTTCCTTAAGTTTTATATTCCACAAATAAGTCTCAGGCCAACATTGCTCCGAACAGGTATTTTGTTGTGGCTTTGGCTTGCTTTGTAATATTTTCCTACCAGAACTGTCTCCTGCACAAGCTCTTTTCCAGTAAGAAACGAATAAATAGGACAACATAAAATCAGCACAGCCCTGAATCCCTTCAGGCTTATTCCAGTTACCACTGAAATATCTGGGAACATCTGTGACAGGGCCTGCAAACTCTCCTAGCCTCCTGAACTATATGCTAATGTTTCTGAGCATCACAAAACACAGACATCATAACCCACAAGAGGAAAGGAGCTCTCGGGCTGGATCACGCAGCTGACAATGCCTTTATGCAGGCTGCATCACTTGCTTTGCAGGGAGACCTGGTTATACAGAATGGTCCCAGGGCAATAAAAGCCAGCATTATTCTGAGCAGTCCCCAGAGGATTCTCTCCCTTTTGCATCCAAGCTGCCAGGTTATGCTGCTACGTCCTCTCCTAGTTCCTCAGAGTGGAGAATTTTGGTTGAAAAATATTGGGACAGGAATAAAAATGCAAAAACTGAAGAAAGCAGACATCTTTCATAGTTTATTGGCTTTAGCAACAGTCAGATCAGCAGCTGGATTAAGCCTCTCATAACACAGCTAAAACCACTGCTACACTGCCTGGATATATTTCATACTAGCACTATGTGAGTGCAAGACTTATCCATCCTGTGAGCATTATTAACAACTGATTACAGCCAGTATGTCTTCAAAATGTAGATGGTGACATCTAAGCTTGTGTGTTTACAGAGTTTCCAAAGAGGTAAGCTTGCTGTTTATTATGAAGGTTAATAAATGATTGCGGATCCATATGGCAAATGCTCAACATGGAAACCCACCTGCCCAACTGCTTGCGAGTTTTGGGCAGTTCTGACAGCACATGACGGAACATCTCTGCGCCACTGTGCCCCAAGACCCCACTGCTTAATATCTTTCAAACCACAGTTGGCTCAGGCTTAATTTTGCCCCAGAAAAGCCTCCTTTTCCTGTCATCTTTTGTGCTCAGCACTCAGAGGCTCATCTAACACAAAACACTTTGTCTTGCGAGAATAAACCTGTTGGAATTTTTTCAGACAGAAGATCAATAAAGTGGAAACAGCTTGAAAAGTCAATCAGCTCCTGCACATCCCACAGGAGTTGGCTTGGTGATTGTCATCTTAATGAAGCAATAGTAAACTGAGCACGAGGAAATGCACATCCCCTCCAAACTCACAAGGGAGAATATCTTAGGCTGAGAAGCAGTGAAAGAAATGGAGGCACTTGACTTGGAAGACCTGCAGGTTTCCAACATTGCCAGAGACTTCCAACATGGTTGCAAGCATTTTGCCAGAGCTACACCTGGGGACATGTTCTGCTGTTACAACCATCTTGGTCAGAAGATGGCCTTTGTTCCCACAAAAATTCACGTAGCTGTGGACATTTCAGCTGTGAACTGAGATCAACACCTTCCCAGCCATGACAGATGGACTGGAATTACTATGTGAAGTCCTGTGCCATGCCAGAGGTCAGAGTACATCAATGTAATTGCCTATTCTAGCTTTCAAGTCTACGACTCAGTATATTTTAGGCCTTTGGCCACGCTTTCTACTTGAGTTTGGGCTCCAGTCCCACTCCTGGTATCTGCCTGCTGATGAGCTAACTGTTGCTCATACTTCTGCATCCATGCTTAAAAAACAAAAACAAACAAACAAACAAAAACTATTCATTAAAGCACCCAGGGTGTCTTCAATTGTATTCTAACCCTGCATCCCTGCATGGTTCACTCACAGCTCCTGGACAGTTTTAAAGCAGTAGCACTGAAGCTCTTTCAGTCTAATTATTTAAGCACAGGAGAGAAATGGCATTTTTTTCTTCATTCCACCTGATGCTTCATTCAACCTGATGCTTCAAAAGGCAATGAGAAGATGAATCATGATGCTACATTCCTGAAGGGCACTATTAAGACCCCAGGGATAATGTCAGCATAAAGGGTCACCCATCTTCTATCAGGCAGATTGCAATAGCCTGTGATTAATTAGGATGCAGTGGCAGCTCATCATTAGCTATTTCCTAATCCTTTTTAGCTGCCTTTCCAGAAAGCACGTGGTTTGTTTTAACATCAGCTTTAACATTCTGGGAATGAATCCTCCTGCAGACTGCACAGTAACTCTCTGAAAACAAGCCCCATGCCGTCAACAAGGGTCTGATCAAGTGCAGGGGCAGTTCTGCAGGGCTGTCTGTGTACATCTCTAAAGGTTTATACTCTGAGGACAGTTAAGAAAATAAAACGCCTACCAAAGAGGAAGGTGTACACAGTGCCACAAGTATTTCCAGCAAAAGCCTTTAGTAGGGACTGAGATGTCAGTCAGCAGTGTACGAGCATGCTGAGCATAAGAACATGTAGAGAAAGCAGTGCATCTCTGTGACTTATCGCAGAGTCACCGCAGTGATGGGTGGCCAGCAGCTCAGAGGAACTTCCTTCCCCCGCTCCATCTCTTCAGGAGATCTCTAGGATTGGGCCTAGACAGGAAACCTACCAGATTCACACCGCTGCCTTGAATACGATCCTCGACTGATCATGTTTTAGCATTAGATCCTCAGTTAGTGTATATCTGAAAGAAACTACCCATGACATTGAAAAAGTGGAAGGTTCAGTATGTTACAGCATGTTCCTCACAACCTTCACCTCATGCAGCCCTGTCACCCACTCTTAACTAGGCACAGAGTGGGCCTGCATGACTTAGCCAGATAAAATATATAAACAGACAACCGAGAAGATCGTCTTCCACTATAGAAGACTAAGATTCAACCAAACTTCCCCCCAGTTTATCCCTTCCCTGCCCCTCATACCTCTAATAACCCCTCAGGTGTATGTTTAATATTAACCACAGTCCATGCAGCCAAAAAACGCCTTTCCCCAGGCTCCATTTTAGACATGCTTATTTATTTGTGCTCAACTCAGCCGTGAGGGAATGTTTCCATGTTAATGAGCTAAAATCATGGATCAGTACAGTTCATACTGAGGCTTAAGTGCTGTGATTATTGAAAGAGATAACACAGAACGAGATATTACATCATGTACATGTGCATCTATTACACAGCTGTTAAGCTTTAAACAAAGCATTTGTAACAACCAGAGTAGCACGGTGAAATAGCAGCTGTCTTTTCAAGCCAACAGTAACTGCGTTTGGGAGCGCTATCTGAAGGAGTTATTTCTTCATCTGTACTTCACTACATAACTGATGCTGAAGATGAAGCAAGTAAATGATGAGTTTTTGCTACAAGTCATTATTTTTACAAAGATTACACTTTAATAACTCTAGTACACAAAATATTTTCAGGAATTAATCTCCCTTCCTCACGGATGAGGGCAAATAATAAACGTGTTTCTTTACCTGCCACATCACTGCCCCCACCCCCCCGTCTTTTTAGAATTTCATTCTGCCACCACTTATCAGTATCCCTGCAGGAAAAAAAAAAAAGGAAAAAATATTAAATGAATTGCTGGGAATGGGATCTCATCCTTAATGACACCATCAATAATTGCTGTCACCAGCTAATATCTCAGTTGCAACCTTACAGAGAAGATAAAGAGGCAGAGTTTTTCAGATCGTGGTTTCTAGACAGGTTCTAAATGTGATTTTGGTACATGCTCTTAAATGCTGCCTGGATAGCTCATAGGAAAGCAAAAACTAAAAGCAAGTTGAATACAGACAGGGAGTACTAAACCTAAGGTTGTCCCGTGAATGTTGCAGAATGGCAGTGGATCCAGAGGCTGTCCTACAAAGCTTACACCTTTGATGGCAGTTTCTTGGGCACCAAGGCTACCCTCAGGCAGGTGCTCCTTCACGCAAACACGTTCCAGTAATTCTCCAACCATCAGTGCCCAGATGTCCTCTACATCTTTCCTAGCTTGAGGTTACATTGTAAAACACTGATAACATCAGGAAGAGAACTCATTCTCCGAGATTCTTTTTAAAAGAGGCTGCACAGCTCCTAGTTGTGACCTGTGGCTGGAGAACTGGAATCAATGGCTCTGCAAATATCTGCAGCTTGGGAGCCTCGATGCTGCCTGCAATGGGCACAGACCTGCCCTCACACCAACAAGCTGCAGACTAGCAACAGTGCTCCCATTTCCTCGGAGCTGCTCGTTAACGTGCTGAAGGCCAGATGCTGACAAGCTCTATGTATCTGTACAACATCAAACCAAGAAAATTTCAGTTGAGTGCTTCACTGCTCCCTCCTAGCGCGGCCAAGCACATTCTTCAGACGTGAACAGGGAAGGAGACAGGCTTATCCCTGGTTTCATCTGGCAGGTAGCAACTCCTGAGCCCAGATGTTCAGCGTCACTGTCTTCACAGGTGACTACACCCTGATAGAATTAATGTATTAGTCAATAGTTTAAAATGGAGAGAGAAGAATGCAGGGAAATCACCTTGAATCTTGGATTTTAGTCTTTTTTTAACCCTCAGAATGTTGCTTTTCCAAAATTTGTTGTTCCAAACTCCGAGCCTTCCCCTTTTACTGCTCAATTGAAACAGATGTTACGAAGTTAGAGCTATTGAGAAAACTCCCATCAAGTGCTTTGTAAGCTGATGTTTCATTTTCCAGTCCAGGAAAAAAGACACTCCTTCCACTTTCCCTTACTGACTGCCAGTGGGCAGAGTTCAGACCTTCCATCCTGAACAGACCCTTTCTCTGATTTGAATGGAAACTTCACCCTGATTTTATCTGCTCTATGCTATCAGCCAGAGACACCATTCAGTAAGGAGCAAACAGTAAGCCTTTATTTAGTCACGGGCTGTAATGCTCCAGTATCAAGCTATCAGACTTACAGGTCCCTAAATTTGGCAGGAGGAAAGTTAGGCTGAAATCGCATCTTTCCACAAAACTACCATGTTTTGACTCACCTTTTTAAAAAAGGTTATGCAAACATGAGAAAAGGGCAGAGAAAGTGGTGGTGAAGTCTAAACTCCAGGTCTCCTTAGTTACAAATGCTGAGCCAGAAAACACTTCCACTGGTGAAAATGTTTATTATTCTGGAGCTATCTACACCCCACCACGTTGCAGTTTGGTCCAAGTTCATGTCAGGATAGTCACTGCCAAGACTCAGTCTCTAAGCAAGAGCACCGTCTCCGAAGCAGGGCGTAATTTGCCCCACACAGGTTAGCTGGGAGATGAGACCTGTTCCCAGCTTTGCCCCAGGGCTGATCTCTGCACTCCTTGCATCAACACTGTGACCTCTGCTCATCACCACCAGACAAACACGGTGAACGGTGCAAGAAGAGAAACTTCTGTTGCGCTGCGGTGATTCTCAGGAGCCACTTCCCTGAAGAACAAAGATCTGATGAGGCGCAGGTCTTCCTGCTGGGTGCAAGACCATCACCTGGCTGAACAGGAATTTCTCCACTCTGTGTCTCTGAGCAAGGCAGGCAGAGCAGATTCTACCATCCCAAGAAGAAAAAAAAGGGGAAAAGTACAATACTTTCATCCATAATAATACGATCCCTTTGCTTGTGCCTGTGGAAACTAAACCTTTTGCACTGCATTACCCCCACGCCAAAGCAGGGCATATGCAATGCAAATCAACCATTGAGCTGTATTTGTACTACAGTAATAACTTGGAAGAACTTGTTTAATATCAGAAGACTTAGTGGAGCAGATGAATGGCTCCAACATGATATCCATGGGATAGAAATTCAATTAAAAACGGCAAGTGGCACAGAAGTGGTAGTTATTGTTCAACATGTACCATGGGGCCTTTGTTGAAATACAGCTATTAGCTGTACTGGTTGAGAAATTCTGTTTTCCTTTATGACAATCTGTTAGCTTGTAGAAAGTAAAATTAATAAAAACACAGAATCACTCTCACACTACGAGAATATAGCAAAGCCAAGGGCTAGTTGCATATTTTACAATTATGGATTAAGTGCATTATGCCAAGGAAATTAAAGAGATGCCATAATTATAATAAAAATGAAAGATTGCTTAGTTCTAAAGGCTGACATTGTGACTATCACATGCAGAGCATGCTGGTTTGTCTGCTGTTACCATCCCCATCACAACACTCCAGGATGTTAATTATTCCTAATGCTAAAGCTACATACACCATGTGTTCAGCCCTGGGTGGATGTGCACTTGCATGGGAAAGACACCTCCCTGCCTGTTAGCAGCATCGCAAATCCATCTTCTGTCTTGGAAAGTTAGTTTTACCTTCAGAGATAAAACAAGGAAAAGGAGGATGGAGGAAGATTTTTTTTCAGACAGATGGAGGACAGACTCACTAGGAAATAACTCCCCAGGCCCAGAGATAGGCAGGGAACCCAGTATGACCTGGATCTCACTGACTTTGACAATTGCTTCACTGTACTAAGACTATTTCAAGCCTCTCCTCTAGTCACAGGGTTTTCTGATCTCATTTCTAAGAGTGGACAGCTATATCCACATTTTCAAATCTGCATCCATCGTACCTCTCCTGAGCAGAAAACATGAATTCTTAATGTCTCTTCTCTCGCTCTTTTTGTAAGACCATTGTTGTTGCTGTTGCGTGAGCAAGCACAATTATAAATTGCTTTCTGCAAATGAAATATCAACCCTTGCAGGAATAATCTCTCCTACAAGAATGGCAAAGTTCACTGGCACAATGTTAATTTTTCCTTGCCAGGAACTTTCTGCACCACACCACTCAAAATTAAAGCCGCCTTAGCACACTTGTTACAACATGAGACAACTGCCATGTTTTTAAGACTCCAGATAGAACTAGGGATCTCTTACTAGTCACCTAGGTCCATCTACGGAGAAAACTAGTTCAAGGTGCACCTGCCTTGGACCTAACGCATCCTGGTGATCGGTAGCAGACATGAGTGCAGTGCATGGGGAAACAGCAAGCAGTGTGGGTACTCTGCTATCAGGTCGTTTGCCTCCAGGGCAGAATTAAGGTGTTATTTTAGTATGCCAGATTGTTTTTTTGTTGCTGAGTTGAGGATTTTAGCAACCAGTCTTTAAACAGTGAGTTCAGTTGCTCCCAAGAGCTGTATTTATTACCTGTGCTGCGTAGACACAATGCCCTTTGCTCTAGGGAACGACCTAGCAAAGGATGCCACGCTTCCCCAGCAGAAGAACTCTTCAAGTCTAATGCTTAACAGGTCATAAATGCTTAACAGGTCAGAGGCAGGGAGGTTAGTGAGACTGAGGGGCTCTCTGCTCCCTCTCCTTCCATGCAGAGAGACTGTGCTAAGTGGGCATGGATAAGCAGGTTACTGCAGACAGGCTTTCAAAGGTGAAATCTCTGCAGGCACCCAGACACGTTGGAGACTGTGTGTGGCAAAAAGGCTGCACTGAGCTGAGTTTGAGGAAATTAAAACATCAGGGTAATACAGAAAGCTTCCATACACTGTTCTGCCAGCAGCCATAAACCACCAGGCCATGAGCACCTGCACTTCTTCCCCGGCCCCAAGAGTTATCACTTCTCGCTAGAAGCACTCACCAGGATCGTGAGAATGTTTTGTCATCAACTTCTCTGCTTCAGCTTCCCCACTGAAGGGAAGAGGAGATGAGCAGAGCAACTTCCAGTTCACCTTTGAATAAGCACCTTCTGAGAATTATTTGCATGAATAAAACAGCTGCTGTGACCAACATGACCGAATAAGCATAGAAAAGATAAAAGCAAAGCTCGGTCACTTTCCAGGGCTACATTTAAATCTGTCCAGTACAGGCTCTTAGCTGAAGAACCATAACTTCCACTTCAAAAGTGTGAGGAGATATTCAAGCACCTGCTGCCAGAGAACGCCAGGCCATTGCTCTCTACATAGACCACAACTGGAAATTATTGCATTTTCATTGCAGACAAGTAACAGCTGTATGGTCAGTGGGGCCCTGCATCTCCTGAGGGAGAGTCCCCCACTTTTGCTGCAACTCCAGGGCTAGCAAAAGCTCGAGGGTCTGCACAAGCCGCCTGGGCTGCCTCGGAGCTCAGTGTATCAGTGGGATGAACGAACGAGCCAGCAGCCACATTTGTCATCATCTGCGTTGGCCAGCACCCGCCCTCCACGTCTGCCATATCAGCTGGGCAGCATCCTAACAAAGGGAAAAGAAATCTTTCCCTTGTTCCTGCCACATGCTCGCCTCACCTTCAATCCCCAAACATTGATAGGGAGGATTAAAAAGAGTGTTGCTTAAAATAAAATGGATATAGGATTCAAAACCAATTACCAAAGCATAATCTTGCTCAGATGGGCATGCTAAGAATAATTACTATCCACAAGATGAATGCCTGTTGCAGACACATTACAGAAGACTGCATAATTAAATACAGCAACCAATCCTCATTTATCTACCAAGCAATTCACATCTAAAAACTCACCTGTAAGTGTCTGAGCAAAAGCCACTTGGGACTTTTTGTAGCAGCTGAAAGTTTGGGGAACAGCAAAAACAGGAAAACAAGAAATAACAGGAAAAACAATCAACTTGTCACCAGCAAAAAGGAGTGAACAACAGAACCCTGCTCAGGGCATTATTTGCCCTTTAAAATAACATTGTTTGAGAGAAGTGAAAGGATCTTTGATGCCAGCATGCACATGGTCCAAACACAAGTCATTTCTAGGAAGGTGCAAGCTGATGCAGAACAAGAGGGGGCTTTGTGCCAGGTACGGATTTTCAAAAGACTAGCTGCAGTGTCTGCAGACTGGAGGAACACAAAGGATGTAACCCTAACCCCTGTTACCACACCCCAACAGCACCCTGACTTTCCCCAGTCTTCCCTTATCCTCTCAGCTGAAAATTCACACCAAGGATAGGTGTGCCAGAGCAGTGATCAGATCAAGGATACCTTTGTTATACTGCACACATACCGCTCCATTCCCAAGATAAAGCTGTCTGCAGAAACAAAAAACATTTTTTTTTCTTAGCTGCTCTGCAATCTGGAGGAAAACGTAATGCCTCCCATAGCACACAACCTGACAGGTGGCCAAGGGGCCAAGTACCACGAGCCCTGCCAGCCCAGCTCCTGAAGCACAGCACCAAGGCCTCCCCTTGCCACATGTCCCCCAGTGCTGCTGATGCCCTGGCTCTCCTGTTCCATGGCTGCCTTTTCCAAGCTTTGGGGTTTTCACAGAAGCATGTAGCCCTGATTCAGGGAAACTACAACATAAATGAACAGCTGATCTAGAATCCAGGGAAGGACCTCCAGCTGCAAAACAAGATGCGGAGCCCTACCTTCCTGCTGAGCGTGGTCCGAGGAAACAACAGACCAGCCTTCGGGAGAAGCAGTTAGCCTCCAGAGATCAGAACAATGTTCTCTGCAAGTCTCATTGCTGTTTCACAAACACGCGTTCCATCTCCAGCAGTCGTTTTTCAGGTATTTGAAAGATGTGAGTACGAATGCTTGGTTGGGAGATAATATTAGCATTAATCAAATACTCCCATGCAAGAAATGTACTGAGTCCCACTGAGAATATCAGAAGAGCAATGTTCATTTTATTAACTGATTTATAAAAATACAATTAGCAGCGGAATATGCCAAAGATCTACTCCATCCCATAAATAAAGTCTCTATCTGCCTTATTCCTTACTGAAAAATTTATGCTTTAAAATTTGGAGGCCGGATGTATTTCTGTGGATAATGTTCTCTGTGCAGAAAATCAAGAATGGGTATATATAAACGGAAAGATTTTCAAAGCCACCTACCTAATACAGACGCCCAATTAAATTTAATGAGTTGGTCTTCAGCCTAAGTGTAAAGTTTTGACAATCTCAAAGTATCTTAAGATTTCCTGTATCTGTTTTTGTCCGGAAATATGTTTCTTCAAATCTATTTATGTGGTCCCTGATCTATTTTCTCAGCAGCACCTTCCCTCCAGCCACCCAATACTGTGACAGACACTGTCCTGTGACCTCCCCAGCCAACCACACCACTTGAGCAATAAACACTGCACACCAGATATGCAAAAAGTTCTTACTGCTGATCATCTGTGAAAGAATCAGAGGCTGACCTTTCAAAAGTGCCAATCAGGGGAGTAAGAAAGCATTAAATCCTTGCAGACATTAACTAGAAGAGTAAAGCTTTAATGCACCAAACTTTGAGTTTGAAGAGGCTGCTCAGGGCTTTTTACAATAAATGCTTTCGAAGAGACCATGTTTAACTTTGTATTGAGAAAAAGTACACATATGGATAAACTTTGTCTAAAAGACCTAAAATGCTTATACTAATAATGCAAAGCTTTCCATTTCCATAACTGTGTGAATGCAATAACTTAAACGTTCCTTAGGAGAGTGAACATTACCACCTACACATCGCCCACTAGAAAAGCACTGAAACTCCAGATTTTCTCTTGAACTTTACCCCTCACCTGAAGTGGTCTTAGTCTACAACAACTACAAGAGCCAAGGGCGAAGGTATTTAGACCTTATTTCCAGCGAACGTGCTTCAAACCTGAACATCCAGTAAAAGCAAAAGGACATCGAAATGGGAAATTTCCCACTTTAAAGGGAGATCTTCAGGTTGTTGGGAAGCATCCACATCTCCCTCCTGAAGGACTCTGAAAGCACCCATATGGCTTCTGAGCTCCACAGAGGGCCACTTCACACGCCAACTGCAGGCAGGGGCAGATTCACAGGGACTGAAACATGGCTCAGGTCTGTTATAAAAGAGATTGATTCTATGGGGGGAAGAAAAAGCAGCATGTTTGCAATATTTGTTTTCAACAGACTAAGAAAAATGTCTGCACAATTCAATACTCCATTTGGCCTGCCTTCTTTCACACGTGACCCCTAATAAAGTGATTCCATATGATGAACATTGCCTACAAAAAAGGGCATTTGAAACCAATCCACCCCTCACAAATGTTTGCTTCTAGAAGACTAGTATTTCAACACCAGCCAATCTGAAAAGATTGAAAGCAAATTTCTGTTTATTGAAAGTCTATCATTGTCACTGTTGCATAACCAACAGCTTCAAAGTAGGGAAATATTAGGAAGGAGTTAGCTGTGCTACTGAAATCCATCTATATATAGTGCTGGGAAAACCATAATTACACAAACAAAACCAAGTCAGATTTGGCTACGCTGCGTTAAGGACCTCCGATAAATGCAGTAGATTTATGCTCAATTCACTGACCAAAAATTGGATTTTAATCACATTTTGTTCTGTGGACTTTTCCCAAAAACTCGTCTCTCAGTACACAAATAATCAAGTGGTCCAGTGAAGTGTATTCTTTGCAGGTAAGATTAAAATAATTAAGTATACAATTTGGTAAACCACAGACTGAGGCTGAATATATAGTATTTATGTGAAAGATCTAAGAATTTGATCCAATTCCTGCTGAAGTTGGTCAAAAAATCCCGTATTTGCCTCTTCAAGGTTGGATGCAAAAACTAGAACTAGAACAGGGAATTTTTAAGCTGAATATCAGCAAATTAGTGTAAACTTGCAGAATTATCAATAGTCCTGGTTGGAGATTCTTCAACAAGGTGTCTAAGATGGACAAGAAAACGTTGAAGCCTCACCCTCCTGTCAGATAGGAATAGGACATCCAAGTTTGGGCCAGCTCTGGCTCTTCAGACCTGGAACTGGCTCCCAGATTAAGTGGCAGACACGCCATTGCTCAAACCCAAGAAAACCTACCAGCTCACATTATATCTATGCAGCAAAAAGAGAGCACCAGCATACAGAGATCTTCTTATATGCAGAGCAACTTGTCAAAGTGCCTCTCGTTTATCTCAGCCAGCTACTGACACCACACTATCACTTCTATTGTTTCAAAGTGAATGGAGGTGAGGGACCTCCCACAACTTGCTCCATAAAAAGGCTCAGAGGGAATAAAGCCACGTCTGCAGAATGTAAACGGAGATTTCATAGCACCAAGTCTTCATTTTTATCACATCAGATAGCTGTTTCTTTCTAAACAGAACTCTGAGGAAGCATAACTAAAGGTTAAGAGTTGCTGCAGCTTTGGGTTTATGACGGCAAACCATTTTTTTTCTGAACTACTTGCAACAAATGTTGCTAGGCAGAAAAAAAAAAAAAAAAAAAAAAACAATATAAACACTTGTAAATGCTCTGCTGAAAGGCGGAAAGGAAGAAGGCAACTAGTGCTGAAAAGACTAGATGAGGTTTTGATTTTAAAGCCCTATAAACAACATAACAAGTATTTAATGGCAGAGAATCATGGCTGGCTTTTTCTCCTTAATGCATGGGGATCTACAGTCCAATACATACATAATCCGTGCCTTATTTTGTGCAGGGTGCATCCTGCCACTGCACCTGAAAATACATTACAGAAGTAAATAATACACTTGCAACGCTACACTAAAATATCCTAGTCCAGGGACAGAAATTAAAACATCCCTACAAAGGACAGAGAGCTATTTTCAAGTAACTAATAGCACGAGAAAACACAATCTGGTGGTTCCAAATTGCAGAGCCATTTTTTGAGCCAGAACGGTCAGAGCAGCAAATACTCTGCCTTCACAAAATAGCACTGAAGTTTCTCTGCTGCAAAGATGAATGCTGTATCTGCATACACACCACGCCATGCTGCACATTAAATAGGATGACTACCAGAAAGCAAAGTAACAGTTTGTTCCAGTCAACCAGTGCACATGAGGACTGTCTCTTTAGCATGATCCTTCCACCCTAGTACCAGGAGCTAAAGAAATCTCTGTCAAGGTGTCCTTGTCTGCGTTCACTAGTATTCCCTAATATATTTCCCTATGATATTTCCCTAGTATTATGTCTACAGATCTTCCATTGCCTAACTATATAAACACAACAGCATTGTCGTTTAAACACTGATTTTGCCACAGCTTCATACCTCTTGCAGTAAAGATCGAGATCATTCACATTCCAAAAACATTTCCATTTGATTATTTTTCAACTCTTCCTCCAGCCGTTCAGTCAGCACTTTTGGCTTGAGAACAGCTGCTCCGACAGCACTCGCACGTTTCCAGTATTAGTCCAGCACCAACTAGCTGACTTTTGCCCTCTATGGCCTTCACTGCGTAATTAGTTGGGCAGCAGATCGAAGAGGCCAGATGACAGTTTTTCATGCTATCGAGGCAGCAGAGCCATGCAATCCATCAATCTGCATTGCAATATTTTGCATGTTGATTGGATCTAACTCACTGCAGGGAGCATGGCCTCGGCCTCAAGTCAACGCTCTTTATTGCGCACCATCCGATTTCCATGCCAGCTTCACTGTCCCATTAGCATAATATTCTAATTGGGACATTTCAAAACAAGGTAGGATGGGTCACAGGATGCAAAAACGTGCTGAAATCACTCAGGTAAAAATTATTCAACTTCTCAGCTCCTAGTACAAAACCTGTCTTGCTTCTCTTCCCACTGGATGGGGGTGGTAGGTTCTCATATCACAGGACCAGAGTTAGGTTAAGAGAAAGCCTTCAGTGTTCTCCCTCCCTCCTAAAGGCGAGTTTAACTAGGACAAGGCATCAACCTTGAGAGGCTGTCTATAACCTGTACTTAAATTCTTCCAAAATGGAGACTTTCCACATTCCCAGGAAATCCATGCTCAGTTTTAAGAGTTATTCCTAATGCTCAACCTGCCTCCGCACTGCTGCAAATTAGCCAGTAACTGGAGAACAGATCTGGGGGAGAAAGAACAGAAACAGTTATCCTATGTGTAGGTCTATGTTTACAGGGCTTGTAAGAACAAAGTGTCCAACCTTTTCGTTCCTTCAGCTGAATTGCTGTGGCCTGGAACCTCTTTACTAAAATTAGCCCCACTTACAGTTATTGCCAGAGTATTTAATGCTGTACCAAGGCACCCTTGGTATAAGATGTCATTTACCACCAGGGAAGGGCACCATTTGTCACAGCAGAACCCTGCAGCTATCTACCAGTCCTGAGTCTTGCACATTTCTTCAGGCGTACCTCTTGCCTTCAGAAACCTCCACGCAGATTATGC
The DNA here is from genome assembly GCF_011077185.1 of Oxyura jamaicensis. Classification (NCBI taxonomy): domain Eukaryota; kingdom Metazoa; phylum Chordata; class Aves; order Anseriformes; family Anatidae; genus Oxyura; species Oxyura jamaicensis. Next base: position 24,050,375 of record NC_048898.1, on the reverse strand, counting down.
ATTACTGGAGGCTGTGGGAGGAAATCCTTGCCTGAGCTCTGTAGTACAGCATCTGTGCCCAGCAGCCTTGGCACCCAGCCCGAGCGGGATCTCTTACCAGCTTCTCCCGAGGCACAGATTTCCACAGGGCTGCCCCGGGTTTTTCACAGGCAAAGCTCCTGATACATGAAGGCATGCTTCCCTTCATTACTTCTACAGGGCCAGACTGAAAGTCTGGAAAAGGGCCTTGAAAGTCTCTGACTTCCTCAGAATTTGGATCCTGTGTTAGTAACCTATGTAGAGAAACCTCTTTAGATATATTTCATCTCTCCAGGTTCGATAATCACTGTACGACCACTAGTAGTGCACAAATTCTTCACACATTTCAATAAAGTTTCCTTGCCCTTCTAAGCAGCATTTGCAGGTCAAGTGAACCTTAACCCTCCACTTTGTATCATCAATGACAACGAACCATTGAGCACTAATCCTTAAAAATGTACACAAAGCACTGACCTATGAGCCTTTTCCCAACATGTAGGCACTCTGCAGTAACCCTTGGATGAACACCTGGCAGCACATATACAAAAACCATCTACAACTCACAAACAGCTCAAATGAAACACCAGGACCGAGACAACCCTTTCTCAAACTAGAAGATTGTCTCACTCATAGCTGGGATACCTGGGATATTCCACTATGGCAAGCCAGCATGTGTAGAGTTTTACAGAAATTTAATATAAGGCAAGGGAATGTTACGGGTTTGGATGGCTTGTGCTTGCACCCACTACCTAATTCTTCTGGAATCAGAAGCATGGGAAAGTAGTTTTCCAAGGAAGTTATTTGCACTGGTCTATTTTTTTTTGCCAAAGCTGCAGACAGAATTGGCCTTCCAACAAGTTTTATTTTTGTGCCTACTCCCAAAATCCCTTGCAGATTTTCACCAAGAGCAGAGACAAAAGTTCAGGTATAAAGAAAGAAATCAACGTATTTCTGACTTCAGTCAGCCCTGAAGTGCATTCTCAGATTTCTGTTACACAAAATCAGAGGTTTTTAGGAAGCATCCAGCCTTTAAGATTCTAACTTTTTTTTTTTTTTTTTTTTTTTTTCCTGAATTATTTGCCCACAAAGGAGAGCTCTGGAGAACAAGCACCAGGAGAGAGAGGAAGGTTAAAGAAACACCCCAAACATTTTTTCGCCTAGGGTCACAATATTTTTTCTTGTCCTAAAGAGACCAAGACCCTAGGCCAAATTCTGAAAATAAAATCAAGCACAACTCAGTTTTCCTGTCCCTTTCACCTGCACAAGTTTCTTTCCTCTCACAGCTTCCTGAAGTAACCTTACATCCCAGTAATGTCGTTGACAACGTTCCCATTCTACCCGGGTTTATGCAACTCCGAATTTACTTGCATTGCAAACAATATCTTGAGCAGTTACTGACAGAATTGTAGTAGCGAATCAACAAAGAGCAACACATCAACTCTTCCAGGCAGAGATCTGGAAAGTCTTCATACACTGGACTGCAGCCACCATCCTCACTTGCGTGGGCCACACATCACCGCACACCTCCCTGACCAGGCACAAACAGCAGATGGTTTTATTAGAGATCCCTGTGCTGCCCACATTCAAGTCAGGAAGAGGAATATGGTGGCTGGAAACCCAGAGCCGTTCTGTGCAGCAGGTCAGGCCTGCTGCCTCTGCCTTCTAAGCCAGCACAAAAAGCAAAGGCTCCACACGTCTGAGTTAGGAGAGCACAAGGCACTCAGAACATTTAGATGCATGAAATTAAGAACAGTTTACGCAACACTTCTGAAGGGAAATCCCATGCCTCCCAGTCTTGTTTGCAGTTTCCTTAATGTGAGAACTATTAATCACATGAAGAAAAAACTACCTTACACTGCAGCAGTCCTTCAGAAAGCTTTTAAGTCATCACATTAACTGAAATTCAGCGAAACCATTAAGCCAATTTTCCCCAAAGTCAGATTTCTCCCAGAACTTCCCTAGTGTTTCAGATGGCCAGAAGACTCAGTGCAATGCTCTGGAAACACCTGGCCCGTGAATTACAGCTAAGCGAGGAGAAGACATTCCCTTTAAGGTGAACAGGCTTCCTAGCAGGACCTATTTAAGCCACTATTTGAAAGTGATTCTGTACTGCCTGATTCTTAATTCACATCCATCACAATCAGGTATCCAACACTGGTCCCTCAAACCATACATTCCCAGCACCCCGGCCACTGTGTTGTCAAATTCCCTTCTTCCACCCACAAAGGCACCTTACGCTAACTTTAGAGAAGCACTTTCTGAGATCAATGATAATTGACTGATTAAGTATGCCTAATGCTGCCAGAATGTGAGCTGATTGTGTAATGGTACTAATTAGTAACTGCCAGAGCTCATTCCAATTATTAACCTTTTTGAATGTCATTTTTAAAGATAAAAGTTTGTAACATGGCCTACTGCAGCATTTGTAATGATTTTTGTCACACAGATGAGAAGGAACAGCGACCACTGAGTCTGAGGTAAACGTAGCACAAGAAAGAAGCCTGAGGAACAAGGTTTTTGCCGCAGCTTTCTGCAAGCTATACAAAGACTTAACAATGGAAATGTGGGGTGCCTGTACCGAAGAATTCAAGAATTCAATTCATACTCACTTTTCCATGAGACCTCAGCTGCAGCAACACCATTGCTAAGCACGCCTCAAGAACTTCCTATCAGTGCAAGTACCAAATCAGCTGCTTCATTTCCTGGTGGGCATGTCTGCAAAGTACCTTGCCCAGTGACACTCAGGGAGCAGACACAAAAGCACAACATTCTTGCTGTTGTATATCAAGGTAAAACACCATTCCAGTGTATGCACAATCACCACTCCGATTCTGTCAGTATTGCTGTGCAATAGTGGATATTTCACAAGTTTTTGTGAGCCATGGTCAGCAGAGTCACGTACCCTGCTTGGATCAGGCACAGCAAAACAATCAAGCTAGGCCACAGCCCACTCACCTGCATCCTCTTGATATACAACTATTCCACAGACAAACCATGTCCATTTTCACTATATAAAAAAGGAGTGCTTCCAGCAAGGAAATATGGGCTTCTAATATCTTCCCACCACTCAAGAGAACCGTGTTACACTGTGAGACTCTTGCTCATCACCATTAAAATGCCACAAGACAAGACATGAACTTCCCACATGCTGTGAATAACACCCCCTGCCCCTATGATGAGGTGGTGTTGGCACAAAGCACCCTCCAAATCCTCAGAGGCAGATGGTCCACCACGAACTCCCCTGCTACGTGTTCTTCCAGAAAGAAAAAGAAAGCTCATTTTGCTTTGTTTCCCTTGCCTAGCACGAAATAGAAAACGTGTGCTGGCGGGTACAAAGCTAGATGTGCTGTGTTAACACTGTATTCCTCATTGACATCTCTTTTGCCTTTATTGGTTACAGATAATAGAACCAATGGGATTTTAATCTTCCATGGGGCATTTATTCTCTACTCTGCTGGAGACACAGTGAATGATGTACCATGGTCCGCTGCTTACTCTGCAGCTTTAACTACTCCATGGCAATAAAACATTATATGTGAAACCTTACATTTTAACGGATGATCTTCCTGCCTTGGCTCTCCTCAGCCATGCTTACAGCTACAAGTTACCCAAGGAAAGTAATGCCCTCCCACATGTTGGCTTTACAGAGACCGGTATCTGAGGGACCTCAAAAGGTCAACAAGCTTGCCCATGATCCCTGAAGTAATTACCCAAGACCAATGGATGGATCATGGTCTGCTGAAGTCCTCAGGGAACACATACATGCTCTGGTGCTGAGTCAAGCTGTACAATTTTCCAGTTCCCACACCAGGCCCCAGGGCCTAAATCCTGTATGCAAATGTCTCTTCCCCATGGTGTTCCTGACCTCAGCTCTGAACCTGCTGCTCTTCCCTCTCCAGAACCAGCAGTCAACTGCAGCAACAACCAGGCTTCCTTCTTAGAGCAAAGCACTACTATTTCTAACATTTCAGAGAAAGAGAACCAAGAGGATGGGCAGTAAGTGCATTACTCTTTCTGTGGGACCAATTTCTCCTTAAGAGCTGCAGATGTGAAGTTCTGACCCCCTGTTCCAGCGGTGGGTTGCTCTTCCCTTCTCCATAGCTCTCCGTACAGCTTTTGAACTTCGCAGTGCTCATGCAAACTTGTGCTGCCAGATTCCGATCTGCAGTTACAGACGGCACTGGTCCTGCCCCACTTGCCTGCACCACACAGGACACAAACTCAGGCCACCTCAAGGGACCAAGGCAGGACCGTGGTCTGTGAAGGGGCACAGCAGAGCTACACTCATCCATTTAGCCCAACCAACCCCGCTGTGAAGCACCTCACCCCTGGCAGTAGTTACAGAGAGCCAGAGACATTCACATATTAAACATACCACAACTCACACACAAGAGTTCACAGCACCCATCTCACCCCCACGCAAAACTAGTGCCTGCCTTTGGGTAAGGCTTGGCATTAAGAGCCCAGCCACCTTCCTTTAACCAGTCTCCCATTATTTTCCTTACAGACCCTCTGAGCTAAACTGTGAGATCCATACAAGACAATTTAACAGTCCGGTTATGGATGTAGATTCATCGTGGTGCAATATCCCTGAACTATTCCAGTGCAGCACCACATCTGCATCTCTGACCAGACCTGTAGGATGCCGAACGCCCAGCCCTGCAGACAGCCTGGATACAAGCAACTACTAACATTAACAGAGGCAATTTCCTATGGTAACTGGCCATCAAAGATCCAGAAACAAGCCCTAATAATCCAGTTTCAGGATTGTCTCACTAACCTTTTACAGCTTTTATTCCGAGGGAAAAATCCCACATGTAACAATGCACTAGGTTCCTATGATCCCCTAGTTTATAGGAGCTTTCATTTTGACTTCTTGGTCAGGCATATACAGTAAAAGGTCAGCTGAGAGATTTTACAGATGAACATGTGATAAGCAAATAAATCAAAGGCTACCTTCCAGGCCGGGGGAACGTAGCTCTTTGCAAATATTACTCGGAGAAGTGACTGTTTGATACTGTGCACTTATTAACTTCATTAGAAGCCTAATGAACATACCTCAGAGATAATGAGAGACAGAGCAGACTCAAAGAAAGATGGAAAGATTTCTTGCATCTTTTTTTTTAACAATGTTTCTCCATCCTTCAGATTATTTATAGACATTATAAAATGGCAGAGCATTTGGGAAAAAAAAAAACACAACATAATAAAACACCAATATAAACAGACACAACCCATGTTAAAGTACTAAATCCTACCAGCCCCTGTACAAAGCAAAGATTTATATGACTTGGTCCCAAGCCTAATTGGAAGAAAAGTCAGGGGAAGAGGGAGAGGGGAAAAGAACAGCTCACTCAAAGAGAAGCAGGTTCCCATACACTGATGCAGAGCCTAGGTTTAGTGTAGATTGGGGAACTGCATCCCCCAGCAAGCCGTGAGGTGGCACCAACACAGAAACAGCGCAGTGCAAGTACCTGTTGTGTTGGCTCCTGACCCAGCCCCGACTGCCTGGGGAGTGAGTGGAAGTGTATTTCCATACAACTCATCAGAGGCTACCTGTAGCTCAAAAAATCCTCTAAAGTTTTCACATGTAATACAGTCCTTGATAATTTTTTTTTGCTTCTATGAACTTGCTGAAACTCACTTGAACCCACAAGAACTTTAGCTACCAAAATATCCTCCAGCAAGGAGATCCATAGATTAAGTATATGTTGTCATAAGAACCCAAGTCTTCCACTTGTTCTGAACCTGTCTGATTTTCCTTTATTCTTCACAGACTCACAGAATGGTTGAGGTTGGAAGGGACCTCTGGAGGTCACCTGGTCCAACCCTTCCCTGCACAAGTGGGGCCACCTAGAGCAGGCTGCCCATGACCACATCCAGACAGCTTTAGGATGGGAACTCCACAAGCTCTCCAGGCATCCTCTCCCACTTGTCAGTCACCCGCACACTACAAATTGTTTCCTGATGTTCAGACAGAACCTCTTGTGTTTCAGTTTGTGTCTATTGCCCCTTGTCGTGTCACTGGGCCTTTCTCCATCTTCATTACATGCTCCCTTCAGGATTTTGCATACATTAATGAGATCCTCCAAGCCTTTTCTTCCTTGGGCTTAACAGTCCTGGCTCTCAGCCTTTCCTCACACGAGAGATGCTCCAAACCCTTGCTTTGCTAGAGATCCTATCCACACCACTTAATTCTGTAAGATTTTTTAATATTTTCCTGGGCGTCTCTTTTCAAGCTTTCCAAGTCCTACCAGATCTGATCTAGTATGAAAGTTCTTGTGTGATTTATTATGAAAGTCCTTATTTTGTGATTATCTATTTGCATACTTATAAGTGAATTTAATGTGTGGTTTTCATTAATACTGGCACATATCCATGTTGAATGTATCTGCTACTGATCTGTGCCAATGAAAATCCTCTGCATGGTAGAAAGTGATCAGAAAAAGACATTAGTAAGGCCAAAACAAATTCATCTTTAAGTGTGGCTTCCTGCAAAAAAAGTTTTGCAGTCAGTATCCAAATCTAATTAGAATGTAAGATGAGATAACAAAAGGAGCAGCTCTCTAATGAGAGCAATGGAATCGCTGTTCCAAATGATAAAGAAGGGATGGAATAGCCAATTCCTGTTAACAGATGCACCTCTGCTGATGCAGCAACAGTCACAGCACCCACAGGATCTGCAACAGCAGATTCTTGGCTACAAAATCCCTCCTGAATGCTGCCTTGCTACATTTCTAGTAGTAGGCAAAGCACTACAAACACCTTTTACCTGTCAGACAAGTAAAGACCCTGACAAGATGAATTCATAGCAGCTGCAATACTTCAAGGCAACATTCACCTTTGGTAAAGCTCCCCCTGGCCCTCCCAGCCACCTTCCTCAGGACTAGATACGCCTGGGAACATGATCTAAGCCCAAAATACATTTCTGATGAGATAGCATGTCTCCATTACTGAGGAGCCCATAATCAGAGAAATTAATTCAAAGACGGAAAAACCACATCAAACATCAGCATATAAGCTACAAAATCAGGGGCAGCCATACAGTTCTGGCTTTCTAAAAAACCCTCTCTTCCTCTTCCCCCTCCCCCAGCCAACAAATTTCGTTAACTCACACTGAGGCTCTCAGGCTTGCATCAGCACCAGAAACATATCTGGGCATTAATTAACTTACATTTCCCTCTCCATTCTCTAACTTTCTGGAATGGAAAGACTAAAGATCTAGACAGAATTTGGCTGAAAAGACTGGCTGGAAAATTCAATTACATCAAAGCTGCCAGCTGGGCAATGGTTGAAGAACTTACCCACGATGTGGAAGACTCAAATCCCACAGCAGCATAATACAGCCATCTTAGGTCAGATCAAGAATTTGTACTGCCCACTGTCCTGTCACACTGAACATCCTGGGGAATTGTAAGGAACAGCAGAAAGAGCATGATTCTTCCCATGGTCTCTTCCCCAGCTCTCTCAACTTGGAGAGTCGAACCACAACAATGCTGGGGCGTATCATGTATTCAGTACAGTTCCAGGCTATTCCACCAGAGCACCTGAAACACGAACAGCTCATTACTGAGGAAGAGATAACGAAGGATGGATGATGTTTCTGCAACACTGCACCAAAGGCTGTAGACCTGTCTGTTCCTTGAATGCCATATCATAAAATAATTACTGTAAGCCAGAGGCTACAGCCACACTATCACGTTTAACAGCCACCAGCAGAAATATCCTCCATTAATTCACTGAGTCCCCTTTTGAAATCCATTTACGCTTTTTATTATTTCTGCCTCACAACATCCTGTAGCAATGAGTTGCACAATTTAATTACTTCTGGAATAAAAAAGCACTTCCCTTTATACTCATTCAGAGCAAGGGCTTGAACTTGGATCTTCCACACATAAGATTAGTATCAGCCTCTCCCTGGAGAGATTCGCAGTCTCTCCAATTGGAGCTCTCCGGTGGAGTATAAATAATTCAACAGTTACCAGGAAGAGAAGAAAAGAGAGATGGCTGCTTAGCGCTTGCACCTGAAATGTAAGAAAATGGATGCAAAACAAAACTCACTTTTGCTCTTTTCTCCATTTTACCTGGAATTCCACCTTGCTCCTAACAACATTCCTTCAAATAATTTGCAATTTGATTAATTCATTTCCTCTTATCCCCTTGGTTTCTACCCAGAAAGCAGGATGTATCGCAAAACTCCCAAGCCTACTTATTAACAGGAACATTCCAAAAAAAAAAACCACAATAATTTATAAGATTAGAACTGACGTACAATCAAATGACCTTTCTAGATCTAACACACAAGCTCCTCACGCAAACATAGCTGCAACATCCACCATCAGCAGCCAACAGCGTGTTCTCTCGGAGCCACATGTGTGAAGGCTGACAAATTCAGCAAAGCACGCCTGCTCTGAAGCTCCAACAGATGTGTGGATGAAACACATCCTGAGCAGCAAGCACACCGAAACGTGTATCTGTGCTGCCACCGCAGACTGACATGCAGCACCCTCACCAAATTGAGATTCTGGGGCAGAAGGTAGTCAAAGCCAAGACTTACCTCTGCCTTCAGAGAATCGCAGATATGAATAAAGCATTCTGAATATTGGTTAAAGTTTTTAATTAACAGCCTAGCTAAAACACCATTACAGTCTGCAGTTGTGTTTTTATTAATTCTCTCTGATTCAGCAGGAATTCCACTAAGGAATAGGGATGAGCAGATGCAGGGGGAAGCACATTAATAAATCATAAGTGTCATTAAAATTTGTAAACTAATATCTTCTGGGAAGTCTTGGCAATTAGTCTCAGAGCTTTTTTGGCAAACAAAAAATTAATAAAACCAAAAGGTCCCATATCTGATGAAATCTCCACCCCCACAGAAAGGTCACTGATGGAACAATTACGAGACACAACAAGTAGGCCATCCAGAAGGCTGGTTCACAAAAGACAAATAAGCTCCATGAAACAAGACAAAGGCATTTTAATAAACAAGGGTGGGACTTGGACTTACACACCACCCAAAGGCATTTAGGAAGGCTCTAAGGCTCACATTTGCTGGGCTACTACTTTTTGCACGACTCTGCATTGCCTCTCTTGGCTCCCGCCATCTCTTAGGCAATGTTAACCTCATTACTTGCTAAAGCAAGGAACCAGCAGAAAGCAGAGGTGTTAACGTGACTATTCCCTTGCAGAAAAATCCTACGGGATGTAATAGGGCTAAGGAAGCAACAGAAAGGAGGCAGATGAAACTTCTCTCCAGAAGTTAGTCAAACAAAAAATGAAATAAAAAGGCCACCTCCTTTTCTGTTACCATTACTGAGTATACCTAACTAAACCACAGTCCTGAATTTAAAATAATCCTATTAATTTTCATTATTGGTTCCCAAAACTAATGTTTAAAGCAGTTTTACCTGATTTTATCCATTTGTTGCAATGCCAGCATCTCTTCCAATTCTGAACTGCAAAAAATGTACACTCTGGCCACCACCTGGCGCATTCAAGGAGGGGTGAGCCTATGGTTTATTCCATTCCACTCTGAATTTTATCTTTTTATTTTTTTATGGTTTTTAATCCCATGGACATTCATTTCCAGCCACACAGCCCAAGAAAGTCAAAACAATCCTATATATACATTTTCTGAAGTCCACACAAATAAAAACCTTAGTCTCCAGAAAGCCATAATCAGAAGGAAAATCGATCACCTCAAAACAGAAAAGTAATTTCAAAACAGGTCATAATTAGTTACTTCAAATGATTTCACTTGTACAGTGGGACACAAAGGTGAATGGTTATCACCATCTAATAATCAGCAATTTGTAACCCTCTTGTCACAGATACCCCCTGGGACCAGGGAACACAAGGAAGCTAAGCCACCTCTTTATCGCTCTTAATAGTTACGAAAAGAGTGCAGAAAAGCCATTATATGCGTAGCCTTTCGTGAACATTTAGCATCCCTACAGCATCCCTAAGGCAATGCCCTTTACCCAATAATTTCTCTCCTGGCTGATACTCAACAACTCTTTCCACCTGCCAAGCTTTCTCTCCTGCTCCTCTTTCTGAAGGAGGCAGGACCCGCTGTAGTGCCTGCTGCAACACGTGCGCAGCTGGACAAGCACAGATGTCGGGAGCCCCTGCCAGGCCTGATCAGTCAGCTCGAGCACGAGCACAAGGCCTGCCAAGCAGGCATTTAGCCACGAGAGCAAAGGAGAAACTCTCACTCGGTTCAGGAATGCTGCATTTTCTGTTCTTTACAGGCAGTAACTGCATAGCTCTTTGGGCCAAGGACCTTCTCTTTATTAAATGGCCACGATTTCATCTGGCAGCAGCTAGCTGAGGGGTGGGCCAACAGGCAGCTACTGCACACCTCCCAGTAGTGGAAGGACGGCTCCCTTGCCTGAGATGGCATCTCGTGACTGACAGCAGGCTGCACCGAGCCAGGGACACCTGAGTCACCCACTGCGGGGAAAATATAAATCATCAAGAGTACTGGAGATAAAGAACTGAACTATTTTGGGACGCTGCTGTAGTCCCACACAAATCCCAACTCAGGGTGCTGGGAGCCCTGTCGAACAGCCCTCACTCACACTCCTCTCCTCCGGTTTCCCATTCCCTTAGGTCTCCAGCAGAGGGTCTGCACCTAGCAGCCTGCAACCCCAAAGGTTTTCACAGATGACTCCTGTGGCCTGAGCAAACTAGCCACCACTGAGCTAGGTAATTTATACACACTAATAAATAACAGTGAAGTTGCTAAGCTTTTGGAGACCCTGGTTTTTGAATCCAAGAGAGAACAGGGATGTGCTTGCACACTCAAGCTGGCTCCTTCCCTTGACACACTGATAGCTGATTGCAGATATGATGAAGCCCTTCTTTTAATCAGCAGATGAATTCTGCACTTTACAACGTTGTTAAAAATGCCAAATAAGATGCAGTAACAGGAAGGCATTACTATGAAAACCAGCTCCATTAATTTTATGCCTGAATACAGTCCTGCAGAAAACAGCATATATCTAAAATGCATGCTGTCAGCGTAATGGTGGAAAACAATAGATATAATCAAATTTGACACTACTGCAGAGAGATGCCAGCTGGTCATGGTGGCTGTCTCGAGACTGCATTTCAATACAGCAGGTTTCAGTGAAACCACACTGCTCCATTTCAAAATGTGTGGAACCTGACTGGAACCGAGCAAGAGGTTATGGCACAAAGCACAGATTGCTCAGCCCCACAGACTAAATAATGCATCGCCACTGGGCCAGAAACACTCTTAATGAAGCTCTGGCTGTGCCATGACCTGTTTCAGGATTAGCTTGCTTCACAAAGGATGACATGAAAATTTCAGTCATGTTCACTGAATCTCCTGGTCTCTCCCTTCTTACTCACCTATCTTGACGACAGCTAAATTTGAAGCAGGGAGATTAAACCCCACTCCCAAAGGGGAGCCATGGCATTTCACACCTGCCCTACCTGAAGCCAGCTCCATGCACAGCACACAAACCTAAGACATAGAAATCAGCATGAACTTTGCAGAGTGAATCAGTGCAACTTTGCAGAGGAAATAGAGGCTAGAGGGAAACCAAAAGGTGCTGGTGGCCTGATGCCACCAGAGAGCGTATGAGGCTGAAATGCAAGGGCATAGGGAGAAATAACATAGGGATAAATAACATACAGCCCTCTGGTAATTCAAACGGCACCGAAAGAACAATGCAAGATAGAAGGCAGCCTGCAACCAAGCTGAGAGGTTTTACTCTTCTCAGCTCCAAGCTCAGGGTTGTAGCTGATCTGTTTTGCAGTTGCCTCTAGTAAAAAGCTGAAAGTGATTTATTTTGTTTGTTTGTTTGTTTTTCAACTCAACACACAGGCTATGACAAACCTGTCTCTTCAGGCATAGCAGCCACAAGAGAAAAAAATGCTTGGGGATTTTTGAGCGCTGCCATGGAAACCTAATTTCTTATTAATGAACAACAAAACAAGAAGAAATATATGTAAAAATACCTTCAGTAACATTGTAGATTCTTAAGAAGAAAGAGTCAGTCATGATTTTGAGTATGGGTTAATGCCCAGGCCAGCATTATACACCATCAGATAATTTAGTGGGCTCCACAGCCAGAGGATGGGAATTCCAGGGGAGCCATCAAGGGCGGGTAAAATGGCAGCAGGGACTCAGAGCTGACACATGCAAGTGTTTGCACTTTGGAAGAAAATCTGAACTACTCCCCACTGCCTAATTAGCTGATGTGCTGCAGTCATGGCTATCACATTGATCATAAATACCTCCCTGCTAGCTTGGGCTTCTCTTGTCTGTTGCATCGCCTGTTGTCTCTCTGTCTTCATCTGAGATTGAAAGTTCCCTTGGGACAGAGGCAGTCTTTTTAACTACTGCAATCCAAACAATTAGGACTGTTCCTGGATACAAAATTAGGTGACAGCAGAAGGAAGAAAAATAAAACAAAATAATGTTTTTATTCCAGTTATCTTACAAGAAAAGCTGCTCATCCCATACTGGCTAAAACAGATGAAAACATTTTCAATATTGCCATGACTCGGAATACTTATCCAGAATGTCATGTTGATGTAGCCATCTCAGAAATGTACAGCTAAAATAGGAGACAGAATTAGCAACAAGCAAGGAAATCTTCACAAGACTCTTCCTTTGCTTGTAAAAAGCTGTGAAATCTAGAAGACCCACAGAATAAGAAAAGGAGCTCAATAGATTCCTGTTTATTCACACTCATAGCACGAGAAGGAAACAACTGGATAGCAACAAGATTAACTAATGAAAGGACTTTCAGCCTAGCATACAGCCTACAGAGCACCCCATATATTATATCTGAGCACAGCACACGTCTGAAACCAAGACTCATTTATCACAGTCACAGTTCCTGTGTTCATCTGGAAGTGTTATGAACACATATATCTGAAGAAATAAACCACTGAGCAGACTTCTTCCCTTCTCCTCTCCTCCTAATAAAATTGCCTGAGATTTCCCACAGAAAAACAGGCACAAAACTTCAACCTTCAACCTTTGGTTGTGGGTGGCATCTTTTCGACACTGTATTTTGCAACTCTAACCCTCTCATTTGTCCTCTGTTTGACAGGTGCCTTCTCAGACTCCCTTCCCATGAAGCAGCAGCCTCTTTGCAGCAGCAGTTCATATCTCATGACAGATCACCGCTGCGTGATCACAGCTCACCGTGGAAGCTCAAGTTTGGTGCAGGGACCTTGGTCTACAGAGGGTTTGGGAACTGAATGCTCGCCCCAGCAGCACTTCAAATCAAAACCATTTGAGCTTATGGATTAAGAGGGAGGAATGTTTTCCTTCCACCCCCCTCTCCCCCCCAAAAAAATCTCGATCACACACAGAATTCTGCAGAAGCCATAGGTTTATCTTTTAATCCATTTTTTATTTAAAAACAGGAAGGATGGGAGCTGGATTCTCAACAACCAGCCAGGTACATGCCTTGCTAGGCAATGAGAACTGATGAAGCATTACATGCCTGAAAAGCTTACCTAATTTTTACAGCGCTATGTCCTGACCTATGAAAAGACCTCCCCACATAAATTCTGATGCCTCACACCATCACGAGTACAATTGCAACAAGGCAGATCCCTTTCACAGGAGGAAACAGTTACCTTCACTCACTTGGTGGGGAAAAGAAAAATACAACCCCCCACTGACAGACACCTCTTGTGACCAGGAAGAGATGCAACCTTCACAGTGGGATGGGATGTGTGTGTTTTTCCCTGAAGCTGGCTGCAGTAGCAACGGAGGCTTTTTCGGTGATATTTTGGCCTCAGAAACATGGATTTACTTATTAGAGCAACCTGTGCTCCTGCATTCAAATGCTGACTAGCATTTCCTCTGTCTAAATTCTTATCACCCTGATAGAGGAGCAGCTTCCGATTCAACTTTTCATTCTCTCTTGCTCCTTTTTTAATTACATTGAGGATGTTTTCATATTGATTCACTTGTCTTTGTATTTAAATGCAGGTATTAGAAATTCCTCCTATATAGCATTTTGCATCCAAGCATCTTGTGCTACAACCCAGGGGGGACCGAGCAAAAGCTTTTGATGCATGAGGCAGGCAGAGGCAAGATGATATTTGAAGATTGCATTCCACTCTGCTCTATCTTATCGTCCTCTGAAGCACTGCTGTGTGATTCACTGCTCTCTGCCACAAAAAAACGCTCCTCTCGTGTGGAAGCAACTGTTTGCCAAGCGCTCAGAAGAGGCACCGCACAGAGCTGCTGCTCACACGGACAGAGCTCTGAGTTGGCAGAAACAAACAAGCCACAGTCCCAGAAAACAGGTAGAAAAAGTGGAAATCTCCAGACCTCCTCCTGATGTTTAATTGATATTTGCATTCAATTTGTGACTCACCCAGTTCCTGGGGCTCAAAGATGATTTTGAAGGAGTCTACAAAAAAGTAACCAAGGAAAGCAAATATATGACCAGAAGACGCAATTTCGCTCTGCAAAGACAGATCTTCCTTATGAAATTTTCAGGGTCTCAAAGATTGAGAGAAAATATTGAAAAGTACCTATTTAAATAATGCAGAGATTCAGAGGCTTTCGTGCATAAATGGAACAGAATATCCTGCAAAAAAGGAATCTCTCTTGGCTTATTTCTTCCACAGAGTATCTATTTGTATTGCTACAACATCCTTTCAAAAATCAAAGCTGTTCTCTTAAAAAAAAGAATAATAATAATAATAATAAAAACACTTCCCTCTTAAACTGCAGTATGGTTTAATCCTGAATTTTCCAGGTGGGAAACTAAGGTTTAGAGCCCAAGATCTCTACCACTAGCTTTTACCTTGACCTTTCCTCCCAAACCTTTGGAGAACCCAGGAATGTTGACTTCTCAGCCTGAGTCTCCAGACCCCCCAACAGCCCCTATTTCACCGCAGAAGAGAGGCAGAAGCGTCCCGAAACAGACTAAAACACACAGAACAGGTCACTTCCCCAGATGCCAAGCAGCTGATACATTCAGCTGGACAGATGAACAGCATTTCTGTCACTCTGGGAAAGCTCCAAGAGCGATGCTGCTGTCACCTTCCTGCAGAGCTCAGGTGCTGCTCTGAGATCAGCATTAGGACAGGATTTGCCTGCTTGTTACATTATTTATGCAGAGCAGATTGCTTAGCAATTACGTTTAAAGTACAATCACAGTGCCATTTGTACTTGTTAGGTAAAGAGGCAAAAGTTTTCAAGGCTTAAATACCTTGAAAAGTACCGGGATAAGTGGAAATGAAGGTGTTCTCTCTTATTAGCTGCACAGTTATTTATACTTCTGCAGATTACCATGGTACGGTGCAATTAGGCTTTGGATTTACTGTGCAAATTGAGAAGTTTCAAGAGCTCTACTAAACAATTAACCCTTAACTGCATTAATGGGGATAACCCCACAACTCAATCCCAAAATCTGATCCAAACAAGGGCTTCTAAATTAACGTGGAAGAAGGGACAACACACCACCTGCAAGAAACTGCTTAGACTTGGAGCAACAGCTACAATGCACTGACAGCACCACCAATTACAGTTTCTGGAGGTTGAGCAATAACTGCAATACAAAAGCTAAACCTAACACAAAGCACTGGTGTCTTCCTCACCCTACGCCCTTTTTCTTGTTGTTGTTCTGACAGTTAAAAACACCTAAGTAACAATTCTGCTAAAGGCATACGCTTCCCGCACCACAGCTGGGCTGTTAGAAGGGAGAGCAATCCCCAGCAGGTAGAAACTATTGCTAATTTGGAGAGGTCAAGGAATTGGTCTGCTTGTTCATAGGGGTATTCTATGTGTGTTTGTTTGTTTGTGTGTGTGGTGGTTTTTGTTTGTTTGTTTTAAACACATCTACAGTCTGCCCAGCAATGTGCCTCCCCTGGCCAGGAAACTCCACCTCCCACACCTGACCAGGAGCACGGCAGGCACATGGCACTATCTGAGTTTACCCAGAGTGGAGAAGACACCAGCCCATCGTTGTGATCTCTAGTCCTGGGATGGCTACTGCCCTCACAGCCCCAGGCAACACCAATTGACTGCCAAGATGACCATCTCAGCTCACAGGGCTGAGGAACGCAGCTAAGACAGCTAAGCTCATAGCAGGCACAGGGTAATACACCATCTTGGACGCTGTTCCAGCAAGCACGTACATCTACACAGACCACTCTCATTGCCAGCACCATGGAAGAGGCTCTGAGGAATGAAGAACCTTGGTTAAGGATGCTCAAAAAGGACAGAACAAAAGCAAGCTCTTCTGTGTGTCAAGGAAATAAATGCCCTACATCAAGAAAGCATCTGATTTGAAAACCTCACTTTCTTAAATCAATTCTTTCTTGATCATACATCCCCTTTCAACTTCACAGTTATGTCGCAACCCCTCCCAGCTCCTCCTCAGATCGACACGCCGCCCCCCTTGCTCAGCCTCCAGTTTTACAAGAGGCACCGTGCACCCCCTCCATGCCAGCTGCTGTAATTTCTACAGCCTGCTTACCTCCACAGCGAGCTCTCGGTAACACTGCCCAAGTTGAAGTCGTAGAGCTTTGTCAGAATGAGAATCACCTGTGGAAGGGAAAGGGAGGAAGGAGGAGAAAAGGGAAAAGAAAAAAGGGTTTTCTTTAGACTGTGTAACAATACACAAGGCATCTGAAATCACCCAAAGGAGAGCTTAGCATTTATCCATTAAAATTCCCATATTATAGGATCAAGTAAGTTTTAAAAAAGAAAATCATTAGCTTAATGCATCATGTAACCAGTAACATTTATTTTAATCCTTGAGATGTTTTGCATTTGAAATAAAACATGCCACCAGGAATTATCTGAACATTGCGAGCTGTCCTCTCTACATCTTTGGTTATTCAAGGGCAGGAATGGAACTGGGACGAACCCTTGTTAATTCAACAGCCAAATCAGAAATTGCACTCAACGTTTTCCTGTTTCTCTCAAGGTGCTAACATGAACTACTTAGTCTCCATGGAAAGAAATGACAAGTTTGCTTATGGAGATCCCAATCCAGCAGAAGAGCCCATTTTGCCCCAAACAGGTTTTGTTGCAACAAGCAGCTTTTCTATTGCAAAAAAAACCATCTCCCTCCCTCTTCCTCCTCCCAAAGCAATGGGATGTGCCACACCTTTCATTTGGGTTTCCCAGCTGAGAGCCTGCTAGGTGAGGAGTTTAAAGCTTTGCAGAAAGGAAAAATGCCAAAGGATTAATCAATATCACAGAGGCTGCAGCAGTCTGTTACCGTCAGCATAATACCGGGAAGAGACCTGTTCAAATCGTAAGGACCTTGGTACGTGACTATGCAGTCGGTGCCCAACTTAACGGCTTTTGAAAAGATGCTCTGAGCATCCCTTTTTCTACTGGATTCACTTCCCCCTTCCCTGATTGCATTCTTCCCTTTATTTCCCTACGCAGAGACCTTTAGCAGGAAGATAAGAGCAAAGCTGCTTCCAAGCAGGGTGTGAAAAGAAACCTGCCAGGCAGATTTGAGTCAGCATATGCAAGCCCATGTCAGCCTAAACTGCTGCTGTGCAGCAGGGAAATAAGGACAAGGCCCTTTTTATTGTGACTTAAACCCCGCGCGCACCTTCCCATACAAATCGGGAAGAACCAGCTGCCACTCACAGCAGCCAAGGTTCGTACACGTCCTTGCACCAACCGATGGGAGCAGTGCAGCCTGCTCCCAGCTAATGCCTGCCGAGGGACATTTATAGATGTGCCCCATATTCCCAGAGGAACTCTGACAGAATATCTCACGAGTCTCTAGGAAGCCATGCAGCACAAGCAGTGCCTTGCCAGAAACAACACCCTCTTTAGTGCTCACAACTGAGGCAAGGTTTCACAGAGGTAGTTTTCCAGTTTCAGTGCCTTATCACCACGCAGCCAGGAGCAGGACTTTCACTGAGGTCAGCAGATCCTGGATCTGGTCCTAAACGTATTACACGAAGCCTCTATATCATGATCAAACTTCAGCAGAATAACTCTTGCTTAAATTGCAATCCCGACTGGAAGCAGCATCCATAATCTGCTGGCACTTTGTGTGCCTCTCCTCAGATCTCCTATGCCTTGTATTTTTGAAGATAGAAACGCTGCAAATAGCAGGATAATGGCAGCTTTGCAGGAGTGGGGTGAAGCCTGCTCAGCTCCTGGGTATAAATCCAAAGTAAAAGCACGCTGTGTAGTAGGGTTTTTCTGAACTTTCATGCACAGCTACTACCAAAAATCCAGCTCTGCCCATTGTCAACGCATGCAGAACAAAAGCATACCCATCCCTTTGCAACTAAATCTCAGGGGGTCCCAGGAAATAGGGGTTTCCTGGGGTGCTGGTAGTACACAGCACAGCCGCCTGCAGCAAGATGCCCACAAACTCACAATGTGAGCCCAGGCCAGGCACCAGACCACAAGCCCGGGGGGATGCCACCCCGTCCCATTAGCTTTTGAGATAAAACTGTTGAATTTCAACCATGGTAATGCTCACTCTGTCTTGGGAGCTTGAAGAACAGAGGATTGGGGAGACTTTACCCCACAGCCTGCCCCAGGAACACTGCAAGAGGACATTCCCCACCGCACGGCCTGGTGAGACCACAGGAGCAGGTGCTGCTACCAAGCAAGTGTCCCAAGTGGTTAAGACAGATCAGAGTCCAAAAGACACAGCTGGTTCCTGCCTTGCTTTCACAGGGTGCTTCTGACACAGCCTTGCAATGGGAGCTTCAAAACATTTCAGGAAGCTACCCTGACACCTCCACGTGGTGTTGGCCCAACTGTGCCGAGTGACTGCAAGAGGGGTGTCAGGGGCAGACCTGGGCAAGAGCCCGATTTTCTAGGACATCGTTATGTGAATGCTTTAGGTGAAAAAGAATGGAACAAACCAAAGAAAATTAGATAATTTTGTCCAAAACTGAATTCTGAGAGGGAAGAAAGAAGAAAACCCCTCACTGATTCAAGCTGAGACATTTGATTCAAATTTCTACTTTGTAGTTGAAGAAGCTTTGCTTGTTTTTGTCAACACTGACAAATAATCACGGCTTTTCTGTGTCAGGGTAATTTTGCATGAAAATCTTGATGGTTTTCATTTTAAAAGCTGAATTCAATTGAAAATTGGAGATTTCACATTTAAAGCATGAACTGCTCCAAAACAAAAAAAAAAGCATTTTCTCCCCCTGAACTGCAGGCAATGTAGAATTGCCACCCCACAGGAAAAGCACACTCTTCAGCCTAAATCAAGATGAAAAGATTTTGATATGGGAAAAAGAAATTAAAAAAAAAAAAAAAAAAAAAAAAAAAACCAGTTCCCGGTGATATTGATTCACAAACAACAACATAAAAAAAAAACTTTCACTTAGGCATTTTTTTTAATCAAAATAAAGAAAACAACTGTATAGTCTCAAATGAAACTGTCTTGTTTCCATTCATCAAACCGCCGCCCACCAAATTAATTTCAAGTCAGATGAATGCTGAAGTGCCTTTTTCCCCAGGCTCGTACTGCTCACCCCAGGGAACACGGCTCAGGTGGGAAATTTCCCCACTGCCCCCAGGGGCCCCGCGCTTCCCCTGACCCCAGAGGCGGGTGTCCCTGGGGGCACCCAGCAGCCCAGCTGGCTGAGAGTGAAGCAAGAGGAGCAGCCTGCAGGACAGAGCTGGGAAATAGGTCAGGCTGAGTTACAGCTCCCTTAGGGCAACAGAAACCCTTTGGAAAATGTAATTTAAAGCTGAGCTTACACAAAACTAAATGACCTGAAAATTCAATAAACTGCTTCGGTTTTCAAGGCAGAAGTGGGGATGGGGGGAAGGATAAGATATTTTTTTTTCCTGTGGAACCGAAATGACATTCCAGTCCTGCAAGAATCTCCTTGTGCACTGTATTTTACACACAGGCCTCCCATATGTTTTTGTTTTGTACAAACTACGCTGTTGACTGAAGACCCTGCTATAATAAGGTCTGTGTGACAAAAATGCCATCCCCTGTCAATTGATCATCCTCAACAGCTTACACTACAATACAGTTTAAGAAGTCCCTGGCACTTTCCAGTCCTGCCATGGCACTGAATCACTAGGCCCAGGCCTGACGTGACAGGCCTCTCCTCTAAGGCCAGCGTTGAGAAGAAATCCCTGAGGGGGCTCCTATTCTTCAGGAAATTATTAGGAATCTCTGAGCCTATAAATCACACAAGTGCTCAGAAGCTCTTCAGAGTGTTCGGTGGCGTAGCAATCTTTTGTGCTCATAAAATTTTACTATGAAGGAAGATTACTTTAGTTCATTAAGCCCTCCTCCAGATCTTGCCGATTCCAAGTTGGCAAAGTGCTTGCACATACCCCACAGTAGATACATAACCGGTTCCCACAAATTAGCACGTAAAGGCACTGCAGTTCCTCCGGCAGGCTGACAGCAAACTTCAGAACAACCAAGAAGTGCCAAGTCATGGGCAGTCATGCTGTGGTGTCAGGAGACACATATTAGAGATGAGGGAGAAGAGCAGCAGGGAAGAGGCCACCATTTCAGGGAGACGTCTGAAAGGCCAGCCCTGAGCTACTTGGTGAGACACCTCCCCTCTACGGGATCCCGGTGTATCAGCACAGAGGTTTACACAGCTCGCCAGTACCCCTGTCCACATATTTACAGAAAGTAATTAATAATGAGCAAAGGGATGAGCACCAGGCAGCATACAGCACAACAAAGGAATTGTGAACAAATTTACAAGTGAAAAATGAGAGCTTTTCGCTTGCTTGCTCTGGCAGGCAGGGTCCCAGACTCCATTTCCTTCCCACAAACACATTTCCATGATGTTTGCAGCCTTTGCTGCGCCACATACCAGCCACAGGAAGCTTGTCTGCAATTTTCATCCACTTTTCCCCCATTCAGATTAGAGCAAAGCACCCAAAAAGTAAATTAAAAATGTGAACGGGCACAGCTCCTGGGAACCAGCAGCAGCAAACTGCTCACGGATGAAGGCAAATTGGCTTAAAAAGGTGTAGGACCTGAACGCCTGCAGCACTGCCCTATGGAGGTCCCTAGCTGCTTGTTTCTTTCATATTTTTTTTTTCTTTTTAAAGGGACAAAATTGATAATTAAAGGTGACCTAATCAAAAAACTAACGGAGTTATTCAGGATGATGAATTTGCCATGTTTTTTATTTATTTATTTTTAATTTTACAGTCTCTGCACTTAAAGCTAAGTCAGGCAAAACCCACCAATATCTGCCTAGCTTTCTGTACACAAATGCTCAAACATGGCATGGATACTTTACATGCTCAACACATTTGTGCTGACGTGTGGGTTGGGTCAACCCCAGGCAGCAGCTGAGCACCCACCCAGACACTCACTCCCCACTCAAGAGGAAGCAGGGAAAGAACCAGAAGAACAAAAGCAAGAAAAACTTGGATTTGAGAGAAATAGTTTATTAAGTGAAGGAAAGAGGAAACAAGGCAATTGGCAATTGCTGTCTGCCTTCCATGATCAGGCCAATGCCCAGCCAGATTCAGTTAAGGCATTTTCCTAGCTCAAGGTCTAGCAGCTCTCAAAAGCAATCCCTTCATAACCTTGGTCCACCTACAACCCCCCTGTGCACCAAAGACACGCACACACAGGCGACCACTGCACTACACAACATTGCCATCCCCAGGTGCCCCGGAGGTCTAAGTGCAGCTGCTGATACCTAGGAGTGCTCTCCCCGTGTGCAAGAAGCACACAGCATCATTACAAAGCTCCCATGTGAGGAATTTAAATTTCACCAGTGCTAATGGATTTAGCAAGCAGCACCACTGTGAGAAAAGGCAAGTAATGTCATCTTTGTTTTGCTGATGAGAAACCAGAGGCAGAGAGAGATTAAGTGCTTCTCTACATGGAAACACTCGGGAGGAGGAATCCAAATCAACTTTAGGGTTCGGTTCAATTCACTTTGCAAGTATATCAGGAAAAATCTAATTAAAGACCATTTTATTCTGAAAAAGAGTCTCCATCCAGGAATTTTACATGGCTGAAATAATGCACTTAAACATATTTAGTTCATTTAGGCTAACAAGCAACACCTGGAAGATGATGCCACAATCAGAGTTCACACACAGTAACAGAGCAATCAGCAAAAGAAGGACCACATGCAACTTAAATACCCATCTTTTCCCTAGCCTAGCGAACACAGCTGAAAAAAACATCTCCAGGTACTAACCCTTAAAGAACAGCACATCCTAGCACAAAAAAAACTCAGATACTAACAAGAAATACAGGCCAAATCCTGCCCATTAGAAATCAGAGCAACATTTTTGCATGACTAAAATGATGCCAGCTGAAGCAGCAAATGACTTTTTTTTTTTTTTTTTTTTTTTTTTTTAATCTCTGGAGAGAGATCAATGATCTGTGGGTGGCTTCAGGCAGTGCTGGCAAAAGAGCCCTCTGAAATTGAAGGAGACAAGTCCCAAGATCACACACAAAAGCAAAACATGTTCCAGTGAACTTGTGATCTGCAAATGGCTGAGGCTGTCAAATTTGTCCTCAAAACAAAACCTAGGAACTAAAAGAATGATATTCTCCTTTAATCCTCCCATGCCTGCATTGCTTTTCACTTTCCCTTAGGAAAGCTGCCACAGCATGCTCTTTCCTTCCCATTCTCCTTCCTTTCTGTATAAATCAGGCAGCAGAACAAGCTGGAGCCAGACCATGAGAGGTCTTCCCATGGATTCCCTGGGGATACCGGAGGCAGATCACATTGCCTTCACAAAAGTGCCCTCTGGATGAAAGCAGCCGTTTGAAATTCCCATGACAGGGTTTGGGGTGAATGAACAGAATCCACAGAAAAACAACATTATAGTGTTTTGTAGAAAGAGCCAGCACTGGAAAGCATAACTGTGTCCTCCGGCGTGACTAGCAGCAGGAGCAGGACAGGATTTGTGCACGCTGGTTCCCCACTTTGGCAATTCAAGTTCAAGCCCAGCCTGCCAGAGCTAAAGCATCCACTGGCTCCAGCACACAGTGGATGTCTGTTCCAGTGTCACAGGTTTACCTTTCTGCAGTCACACAAATCAAGAAAGGATCGATTTGAACCTGGCAGACTCCCTCACGCTTTTGGTTTTAAACTTTTTGGAGCAAGGACCATCCGTAGGACACGTTCAGTGGTGCCTTGCACACAGAGTCCCTGCCACCGGTGTGAATGCAGCCGAACACCACTGGCACCACAGCAATGACTAATGCCTGCAGAATTCAGGGGGAATCTGTGATGCTTTACAGTAACATAGGAAAAATCAGATTCTCCTCCCAAATCACTGATTCCAGTTCTTACCCAAATGAGGGGTATTTGTAGCCACTAGCAGAATAGGGTCTGCAAGTCAGACATGTTGCTCTTTCATCTCTCTAACGCATGTTAAAAAGTAGACAATATCCCTTGTATAACATTTTTCACAGAAAATGAAAAACAAAAAAAACACACTGGTAAATCTAAGTTTCAGCAAACACCCCCTGCCTACCTATATACTTACCTTTAGTGTACGTGCACGCACATGCAAATTATAATCAGTTCCTTAAAATCTCCTTCCTAAAGAAATAAAAGAAAGGCCTCCAGCATGGTTATCAGTCCTTAGAGAGAAGCTGGATTCTGTCCCAGAGGCTGAAATAGAGCCCTAAATGTAGCTACCAGGTCAGATCATAAAAACCTTTGTCCTCTTTGTAGGGGAAAAAACCACTCCACAAAAGCTAAGTATTAGTAGATTTATTAGCCCCTCAGGAGAGAGCCTCTGGGAAAAGACATGGTGAATTAGCCGCCTTTTTAAGGACAGCAATAAAACACGGGAGACATCTAAGTAGAATTTCAGACTACCATGAATAAACACACAGGAGGGGAGAGGACGCACCCGACGCTACTGGCAGCTGGGGAGCAGCAGCGGTTGTGGAAGGGAGGCAGTAAAGCCCCCAGGTTCTGACCCACGCCCTGGCAAGGCACAGTTGTGCTCCCCAGAATCTGTCCCACCTCCACCGGATGGCCTCCTGCACACCAACACACATTGCCACCAGAAAAGACATCTAGATTGCTTAAAATAACAGAAGCTTGAGCTTTATCTCTGTGTAAGTCAGTTAAACATAAATACAATCTTTCCTGGCAGGAGGTGATATGATTTAAGGGTCCCCTATCATACATTATAAGAGGTGATAGCGAAGAACTCATAATTTATTTTTATTGATTCAGCAACCTATGCTGCATCATATCTCCCAATTCTTCCCCTTTGCTAAGAAACTTCCACTGAAGCCTTGGGAAATTTAATTTATCTTTTTCCCCCTTTCTTCTTCTTCCTTTTAAAGCTGCTGTGTGCACACCTCTACCTAAGTTCAAGAAGAAAATGGAAAAAAAAAAAAAAGGCCCCAGTCACTTTGCCAGCCCCGTTCTCCTTCCAATTATCTTCTGATACCATCTGCGAGCCAGCAGATTTTGTGCAGCAATTTAACTCTGTGGAGTCACATACCTACTGAAGGGCAATTTAAAGCTTCTGACAGGGGGACCTGAAGAGAAGGAATGATTTGAACTCGAAGGCTGGGCACACTACCTTCGGAGGACAGCTCTCAATAAAAAAAAAGTTGACAGATGTAAGGCAGAGCAGCCCCCTGAGATGCTATGAACTGCAAGGGCAGGTGGGGGCTTTCCTTGAGGACTGACTGACTGATTTCATAAAGAAAACTAACTAGGTGGGGGAATTTTGTGCCTAAGCCGTTTCTAAAAGAGGGAATGAAAAACAGCTCCCATAAAGCCAATTTCTTTTTCAGAAAATTCAGGCTGCTTTTTGTTCTTCCATTTCAGACTCCAGACTCTGCTCGGGGCCTCTCACTCCATACATCCATAAAAGTCGCTGATCTACCTCAGACTTCAATCAACAACTCACACAACTGGTGCTGGACAGAGCATGGAGAAGAGATTCGCTCTCTTCCCAGGGAGGGGAGATGGTTTAGGAAACCTGCTGAAGCCCCTTCCAGCCTAACGTCTATGACCCAAAGACTTCCTTGCTTGTGTGAAAATGCTTCACTGATAGATCAGGAGAATTGGCTGCCATGCCTAAGGACAGAAACTCAGGCCTGTTGTGCTCCCGAAACACCAAGGCTTGCCTTTGATGTGACAGCAGGAGATGGGTGATGGAGAAGTCACCGTGTGAGCAGTGCAGCCTGGCCACTGGCCTGGCACTCAGAGCGGGGAAAGGCATCAGAGCCTCTTTGCTCTATTCCCAGCTCTGATGCCAGCTCACTCCATGCCTGAGTTAACCCACCTGCAGGGAGATTAATTCGTGATGGCAATATTATTGTTCAGAATTTAATAATATTGTCTCAGAATAATACTCCAGGAAAACATCCCTCTCCCTCCAGGAGATGCAGTCCAGAAGCTGAAGTTTCACAGATGCTACCACGAAGGGAAAGGATGTACCTGTTGGAAACAAGCCCTTGCATCTTTCAATAACCAGTTAAAAGACCCTCCATGCCTGCCATGGGATCATTGTTATCAACAAATCCAAGCACCTTACACCTTCACGTATTCCCCTCCTTGCAACAGCCCAGGGAAATAAGGAGTGCTGTGGTTTTCCAGATAACAAGTACAGGCAGAGAGGAAATAAGGGCACAATGCACAGATTGTTCCGTTACGGTTAGTGCAGGCAAGTAAGCCCACCATTTAGATCTTCCTACACATTTACTGCCTAACCTTGGACGCATGTAACATCGTTAGCATAAAACCTTTATTTAATTGTAAGCCTTTATATAAGCCTAAGTAGAGTGTTTGTCAATATAATTAAGTAATAGTGAAAATTGGATATGAAAATCATTACCAAAAAAAATTAAGATAAAAGTGGCATTTTAGGATATACGAGGAACTATCCCAGGCAATGCGGGTCAGTCAGGCTGAGCAGGACACAGGACCAGGAAGTGCTGGAGGCAAGAGATGAGCACAAGTCAGGGCTCTCCACAGACAAAAAGGTCAGAAGCAACAGTTTGAGTGCTAACTAGCCAATTAACATATTTTTACATTATTATAGATTCAACCAAGATGAAATGATCTGATTACCTTATATATTAAGGCAATAAAAGAGTAGTCTGTCAAATTGGCTGCACTCTTCTGACCTTGAACCTATGTTTATGCGGCAGTTCCTATCTGCAGGTGCCCACTCCTCCTTTGAAACTTACTGGCTCGGCTTCAGTAACGTCAAATTCTGCCTTAGCAGCTCCTTTTCCAAATTATATTTATTTAAAATCATGAGTAAAGATCACTTAAATTATCTTTATTATATTTGTATTCTTATTCTGAACTCAGGTACCCATCATGTGGATATGTTTCGTGATCACCACGACACTTGAATTCCTTACACCAGAGCTACATTGCTTCTTTTTTATTCTTTGTGTTTTATCATTAAGTAGTTAAGCAAAATTATTTTCATCTGTTGCTGTGAAAACACACACACACTGGGCAATTTCCTTCCTTTGTTCCCGTGCAGAGCAGCTCCTTGCTCATGCCAAACACCCCTGGAGCTCTGATATTATCGCCTTTGAAGGGCCTAATCGAGCAGACTTTCATGAAATCTGGTTCACTAGCCGTTTCCAGAAACCAGGCTGGGAATGATTCCTCTGTGTATATCCATCACACTGAGTCAGCCATTTGCAATGTCCTCCATCATCCAAGGGCACTAAAATAATTTCTGTTTTTTCCTGTGGAGTCCAAAGTAACAGATATGCTAAGAGCAAATTGGCTCACGCAATAGCTCCCTTGGTACGCAACGGAGTAAGGCATAGAGGGCTCTAAAGTTCACAATTCAGCTTCTCCGTGTTTATGAGGCATCCAAGCTTGCACACCAAACCCTCCAGACAGCTCCAGACACTCCACAGTGTCAGAGCTGTTTGCATTTTGCCTGATAAACCACAGAACCGCAGGAGCCAGTTGATGGACATTCACATGGGGCAGGTGCCGTGGGGTTTGGCTCTGCCTCCAAGTGACATTTAACTATTGCAGAGTGCAGCTACACCAGCAGCAAAGACAGAACACAATCTGTATCACAAGAGCTTATAAATAACCTCGCCCAGAGATAAAGCAGCCTCCTAGCAAGTGGAATGGGAACCACGGGTAAGAGGGGTCCTGGCTGGCTAACACAGGGAATACATTTTTCCCCACCTGAATATTTCCTGAAGACAACTAAAATATATTTACATAAAATCTGTCCCCATAAAGAAGGAAGAAAATATTATTTTTTTTTTTTTTTAAAAATATTGGCCTCTGAAAAACTGGTGCCCGCCTTGGGGCGGGCAAGGCAGGAAGGACTGCATCAGGAACCACAATGAAATCATAACTTATGGTGTTGGCCCAATACCACAGTTGTGGGGCACAAGCTTAAAAAAATCCATTCATCTGGTTTTGAGCTCTGTAAGAAAGAAAAATATATTTATCCTACTCTAGAAATATCTTGTGCTAACGTCTACATGGGGAGATGTGAAACAGCGTGGTTAAAGCTGTCAAGGGCAATTTTTCTTACAGACTTAAGTGTTCCATTACAAAAAAAAATAGAAGAACTTTAATTCGAATCTCCTTTGATGCAACATTATGGCTGAGAATTTCAAAGCCATAAAAGTTAGGAAATTCAGAAGTACAGATTCTCCATTATGCACGTGGATTGTATAAAAGAACAGAGGCAAACCACTACTGCATAAATCCAAAGCACTGCTGGTTTTTGCAGTCCTTTGGGGTGCAGGGCAGTTGATCAGATAACAATACCTACTTGCTCTATATTGCAACCCTCACTACAGTGGAAAACTTTCAGGAACGTCTGAACTCATGGGGTCACTCTCCTCTCACACGTGGACCGAAGGATCCTGAAAAGTTCTTGCCCACTGGCCAACAGAGAAGTTGAAGCACGTTCTTTATGTCAAGCCACCACCTATATCCTTCCTCATGCAGAAAATAGGAATCACAGTCATGACAACCAGGACTTGCTGACTGTCATTTGAACTGGAACTGCTTCTAAGATCAGGATTCGGGATGCTGTAACCCAGGAATAGATCCCTTTTGGGTCTTGCATGACAAAGTTAGATTTAAGCAGAAGGTGCAGTTCTTTGCGCACTCAGCACCTGCATTAGCTCTCTTCTCCAACACATTTGGGACCCCAGACCTGAAAGTGGGAAATGGAGAAGGGACAGTCTCACATTTTAGGAAAATACTCTGTAGTTCTGCAGGGTCTCCACGTAACTAACTTCACATACACCTGCTGTAGGGCTGCCTTGCGCCTTATAACCTAATACAAAAACCATCTACCACTGAAGAGCTCTAAACAACAGTAATAGTCCCACCGACTATTCCAGCCATGTTCTCAAACACCAGAAGTTTCTCAAAGCTTCTGAAAGTTCTGTCCTTGGGGAGCATTTTCATGGGAATAATCTCTCTCCATCACCAGTCACACCCTCACGTCCTGCTTTCATAAATGCCGTGCAGTCACAGGAGCAGGACTTGAGACTTGCCCTGCCAGCTCTCTAGCACTTGTAATGACCACACAATAAAACCTAAGATTGACATGGGCTGGAGTACAGCCAGGCACACCAGATACACCCTTGTGTTTTATTAGAGCCTAGACTAGAGAGGATCGGTAGTCTCCAGTTGTCTCTGGATGGCAGTAATGACAGATAGGTGATGAGGTTTAACTGAAGGTAAAATTCAGTTCTATTAATACATGACATGGGAGCACAAAATCTTAAATAAGGAACCATGGAATAAATGATGGTTCCACTTCAGGTAAATTAGGGTCACCTGCAGTTCCAGTGCAGGTCCTGTGTGCTCCAGGGAACACCACCCTCCACCCTCAAAATCTCATATGATGGTTGCAAAACCACCATTCAGAATAACTCCAGTGATGCCAACAACCTACAAGACAAAGGACTGTGACATAAGCTCGACGCAAAAGTCTCTTCTGCTTTTGCAGCTGCGCAGTTCATCATGACAAGTACCGGTTGCTCCAGATGTTTCTCATGAGTAAGGAAGGATCAGAGCTCCTACAGTTACCAGAGGCTGAAGCACCATGCGGACCAGCGGAATGATTCAAGATGATGCTATCAGGATGTCAACTCTCTACAGGTCGTCTTGCCAGTCCTGGCAAAAAGCACAGGTAGGACAAGGTGAGGAGCAAGTCTTTAACTACCAGTGGTAGACTAAAGAACAAATCCAAAGGCCCATTCTGCCTTTGCTGTTTTATGACTGCCCTTTCACAAGGGTGAGCATCTACAGCTACTTCTTGTAAAGAATTTCCCAAACCAGGATTATTTCTCTTCTCCCTTTTACATCAGGACTGAGTGTGAATGCTCTGAAGAGCAGCAGCAGCACTGGTTATCCTAACAGCACAACCTGTTACACATTCACACGTAGGACACAGCAGAATGATTCCTACCTTTCTGAATTCAGAGAGTAAGTTTTAAAATACCCTCAGAGCTCCATTGCAAGTCTGAGACTACTGCTTCACAAAACACTGCATCGTTCCTGAAACACCTCATGCTTTTTTCCTAAACATGTGTACAGATAACCATTTTTAACCATAAATACAGATATGTAATGTTTCTAAACTAAACATTGCATTTTTTCTTCACCCAAAAAGATGCCAGAAAATTGACTCAGAGTGTTTTGAATGCCTCAAATTAGCAGTGCTGAAGTCAGAATGGAACAGAACACTCTTGAACAGTTATTGCTGGTACTTGCAGGTGCCACGAGCCCTTCACATTCAAGAATATTAAATTTACATTCAAACGTAAAAGAAAAATTAAACCAACTTGATTCGAGCGCTCTTACATCAAGAGAACAAGGGGTATTTTTAGAGCAACAGCTTAGCATTCACAGCACATATTGTGTTCTTGATTAAACAAGAGATCTGCACGAACATAATAAACCTGTAATTTTATTGGCCAAGCTCTGTGGAAACAATTTGGAATACATGGATTGCGATGTTAAGCAAACTGCAGCCCATGTATAACACCCATGAATTATAGCAGTTTGGCAATGAGCTGACCGGTTGCTTCTCACAGCCTTTAATAACAATCACCCACATCTTCACTGCACAATGGAAATTAGAGATGCAAGAGGCCTATTAGCTCATCCAGAAAATACAGGATTGTTCCCTATGGGATAATTGCTAATACTCTGTCCAAAGTAGATTTAAAGCTGTAAAGCAAGGTAGCCTCTTTAGCAAGATTACTAAGAGTGGCTGAGAACTCTGCTCCATAAAGCTTGTGTGTTTTCTTTTTCCCCTAAACATTAAACTTAAACATTTCCTCTCTTTAAAGAGGTTAAAGCTAGCCCAAGGAGCCCAGTCTCCTCCGGATTTCCCTCTAGTCAGTGGAGAGAAGGGAGAGTTTCTTTTCTAGAAAGCAGCAGCATATAGAGACCATCATTCTTCAGCTAACATCCCCCATGACCAGTTCTCCCCAACACCCAGCTCATCCCCATCATAGTGCCCTCAGCACCATCACTTGCCTTCACTGCCTACACATGTCCGTAGACTTCTGCCCTCTCTCCATCACTGAGGTCTTCCAGCCACATAAGCCTGCGTGTATTTTGCTCTAAGTATTCATTCAGTAAAGCAAATCTTCCAGCTCAGTGAACACCTCCACCCCGTGTGCCCGCACTATGCGCACTTCAGCCATACCTGGCTGGGGACATGTGGCAACACAAGGACAGGCAGGTCCAGTGCAAGGGACAGTGCCTCATCGTGTCCCGTACGAGGGCAGGGCTCTGGCACGAGGCTGCATCTAGTTAAATGTCCTCGCTGAAAACCGTGTCAGTCATGGCATTGGAGCGGCATCCATGAGTGCTGCATCTCCACTACTTGGTAAGTTTCCATACACTGCATCAGTCCCTTGCGGAGTCCAGAACTAACAGAAATAATATGCGTACAAGAAGAATTTAGGTGTTTCTGGGATGCAGGAAGGGGATTTGATTTGCAGGCAGCAGAATTATACCAAGTATACCACAGTCCAGGACAAATCTAGAGTCTTACAGGTGGGCAGTCCAGCACCCAACACAGTGGCATCTTGATTCTAGTCCAGACAGTCAGTAAGATGATCTTGAGAAATTTGTGTGCAAAGATGGAAACAGCAACATTTAGTCCTAATTAACACTTTAACAGATCCAAAGTGACAAAAGAAAAAGTCTTCAGCCTGTACATGTTAGGTCCGTAAACATTACCACATGCTTTTCAAAAGCCAAGAAGTGAGTATGTGAAATGATTTACCAGGTGACAAGACAGAACTGGAACTTGAGAGGACATGTCTCTTAACCCCAAGCATTACGTGACATTACATGAAAAGCCCTTTCAAACTCTAACAATAGTTATTAATACATGGCTAATGACCCCAGCAACAGCTTTGAGAAGTCTTCCAAGCCAGGAGCAAAGGAAAAGACCATATACAAGTCAAGCCGCTTTGTAGTTTCCCCCTTCCCTTTTTCACATCTCTATCTTTATTCCCTTTTCTGAGAGAAATTTCTTCTAAACTTGCTCCTCCCACTCTTCCAAAACTTCTAGTAAAAACGAACATGCACAGAGCTAGGATATCCTCCGGGATTTTCAGCTGCTTGATCCTACTCTTACACCCACTGCAAAATTCCTTGCTGTTAACTAAATTGTTGCTATTGTTCGTCATATTCTTCTCATTTCATAGAAACATTCAGTGACTGTGCTTCTCTAATACAAGCCCCAGTCTCTACCACCTTTGATATCCAAAGACATTTGCCAAACAGTTGTGCAAGCAGGATTTCAACCATCTCCTGCGTACATCGACTCCATGAACTCATTACACTATGTTAGGAAAGGAGGACTAGAAGGGTCAGCATTTTGTCTAGGGCAAATTGACTACCTCGTGTGTCCCAAAGACGCTTCTCAACTCCTCTGAACAAACTTCAGACCTTCATTGTAAACGACAAAACAATAATAATAATAAAAAAAGACACACTAATGTAGCACTGGAAAAGTCAAGGGCACTGCCCGCGTCCTCCATCCCCGCAGAAACGAGGAATCTAAGAAATGCCGAGATGACTGTCTGAAGTGGACCACAGAGGGGAATAAACCACATCAGATATACAGCACCTCTCTGCTTCCGAGCTGAAGGAGACACTTTTTTAAACATTCTGCTATCTTAACACGCTTTTCTAAGTGTATTTTCAAATGAAAATTGTGAAATGTTTGTATTGTATTAGCATTTACGGGTAGAGTTCATGACACGCAACAGAATAATCTGTATAATGAACAAGAGCAGAACTAACAGCTCTCTATTATAAAATTCCCCCGTTCCACTTGAGAAGTGACCACATTACAGTGAAGAGTGATGCTTATATATCTAATGCAGTACTTTAAAATCCTTCAGGATGAAAAAAAAATCACAAAGACGCAGCAACTGATTATTACTGCCACAAGAGGAAAAAAAAATACAGTTTGAGGATGTAAGAGAGAGTTCTTTTCCTGAAGAATCACCTTCCTTTTGGGAAAGACGAACCACCCATAATGACAGAGGAAAATCTTTGGAAGTAGTAGTAGAAAGACATTAGAGGTGGCAATCACCATGTCAGACACACTACACTGCAGGGAAAGGGAAGAATGACCAGATAATGAAATTACAGAGCATTGAAAATGTCAAAGAGCGACAGTGCTCCACCATCATTCACAGGTTATATGAGGCATTAACATGCTGATATCCCATTCCAATGACAAAGATGGCAACAAGAACAGTAAATAGTCCAAAATGAATCTGTAGCTGAGACCAGAAATTTAATGAAACAGGGAGATGGGCAGAAAATGAATCTTACTTTCACTGTGAAGCCTTCAAACTGGAAGCTGCCAGCCACGTTCAGAAATAGTAATAGCTCAGGAAGGAATTATTGAACCTCCCTTATCCATGACCCCCCTATAACTATGGGTCTTCACCACAAAAAGGGGTATCAAGTTTCACTAACACACACACAAGATTGTCGGCAAGCAATGACACAAGCTGCAGCAAGGGAATTTCCAGTGAGGCATGAGATGAGGTTTGGGGGTTAGATGTCCTTCATGATCAAGGAGAATGAGTGCTTCACCAGAGGCCAAAAGAGTTTGAGGTATCCAGGGCATGCCTCTGAGCAGCTTAACCTAACTTCACAGCTGGATGCGCCTTTGAGGCTGATCTGAGCAGGAGCTGGACCAGATGACCTGCAGAGGTCTCCCCTCACATCTAAATGACTCTGATTTAATGAGTTTTGGTCTCTTCAGACAGAAATTCCATTTGCGCAGTATCAGTTGAAACAAGCATCTTTACACAGCAGTAAAGCCAGAAAACCCCAAGCCTGTGATGCGATGTCCTTTTTAACTTGAAGATGGATGATAGCTATAAATATATATATATATATACACATGCACGCACCTCTACCACCACTCCTCCTATATAAAGGAGGAAAGGCACCTCAAGGTGGGCCAAAACATACAGTCTGTTTAATGCAAGCCCACTCTTGAAAACCAGGGGATTGTAACGCAGCTTGCAACAAATCTGAATGAACTATCAGATCCCAGACAGCTCCACGCAGAGCCTATGTGTATCTCTACGCATCCTCTCCAGATACAGCAGCCCAGCAGAGCAGGGCAGCACCACCCAGCAGTACCACACAAAGCAGCCAGGGTTTTGCTAGGACCATTTTCTCTGCACTACAGAACCTCTCCTATTTTCAGCTCAACCTAATAAAAAACCTAATGAACAGGTGAGAGCAAGACGATTTCAAAGTTTACTGCAGTAGTCAGCCAATGTCTGATAAGATCAGAGCTAAAAGGTAGGCTGTAAAGTAATCCAGACTCCACCCTGGTTTTGTACAGAGCCTAGATTTTCTATTTCTAAGTTACATTTCAGAACCAAGTTCACCTAAATTTAATCAGGATCACATGTTGGAAGTATAAAAAGCAAAACAAACAAAGATATAATTCACTTAATTTACTCTGGAAAACATAGAGTGATTTCCTCATTCCATCAAACAGATGCAAATTTAATTTCAGACCATTCAATTTTTCCTGTAAACAAACAAATGAAAAATCAAGCATAGGAAAAGAAACTCTTGGAAACACTTCCTCTTGTCACGTGCATAGTCACGTGTCTTTCCCTCTCCCTGCTGGCTTGTATCATATTTAATACTACAATTTTCATAAGCTGTTGGAATTCAGTCTGCTAAAGATGCATGGGCAACAAGCAAGGTTTTGCAAAGTGCATGTGCTCAGTAAGCACTGGTATCCGGTCATCTGCGCACAGCGGTTATTCAGAGAT
Source organism: Oxyura jamaicensis (assembly GCF_011077185.1). Lineage (NCBI taxonomy): Eukaryota > Metazoa > Chordata > Aves > Anseriformes > Anatidae > Oxyura > Oxyura jamaicensis. The sequence goes on along the minus strand of NC_048898.1, from coordinate 24,016,107 downwards.
GTAAGACAATCTGAAGACCCCCATCCCGACCGACTTAAGGAATGTCATGTTTTTACCAGAGTCCAGTGGCAGCCATCCTGCCAAGAAACAAGCTTAACCAGTGTGTGAATCAAAAAAAAAATCTTTCCACCCACAAGATCCTTCCTTGCTAGATACGGAGGCTTTGCGTCATGCACAGAAAGTTCAGCCATTGTACAGCTAAGGTGTGAAGAAGATCTATCGCCTCAAGGCATTCTTGAATATGACCATCTCACTCGTTACAAGGGCATAATGTTCTTCTGTCTCTACTGTGCAACAGCCATGGATCATGAAAAGAGGCAGCCTTGGAGGTAGGTAGATGGATATCCAACTGTTGCAAGCTTCATGGTCACATAGCCAATGCCTTATGGAGATCTATGGACAGACAGTACAGACCTTGGCAATGTCTCTGACTCAAAGTCCATCTGCCACAGCAGCAGAACAAATGAACAATAGCTGGCTTTGAACTGCCACCTACACTCTTAATTATACCTGAACTGTCTCCCAGAATCATCCAGGACTGACTGAGATAACACTTACCATCAAAACTCATCAGAAATCACAAAATGCATCTTTTGAACCTAGAAGCACTTTCACATTCCACCTGTTTTGACTGACAGCGGAGTCACTCCTGAGATCTGGAATACATGGATTTGTCTGGGTGTTATTTAGAGAGTCCTTGAACCGAGTGTCCAACACGGGCACTACGTGGGAAGAGGAATCTGTACTGAGATTGAACACAATGAGTGAGTTTGCTGTAAGTCAGATCACACCCTCTTTGCCACTGCATACTTAGAGCCACCGAGATCAGTTCAAGCCGCATGCTGCTCTCCCATCTGTTGCTGTTTTGACACTGTTCAGTTTTCTCCCCATCTGGAAGATGTCTCCTGCCTCTGCCCCCACCACAGGCCTTGTTGCCCCCCTAGTACTGCACAAGAGCAGTCTCCATTTCTCCCCCTGCTGTACACAGCTTAATCCAGCCCTCACTGCAGCTTGTCCTGTGCAGCCTGCTTAAGGTTGTTTTTCTTATCGTTCTTCCTGCTGTCTGAAGTAAAGATGTAATCACCGCAGTTGCAGTGTTATCCTCCAGAAACTATTTTGTCACAGGAAAAAGTACAAATACACAATTACCTGCTCTAGCTTCGCTAGCTCAGAAGGACCCAACTGTGAGGTACTTCCTATTTGTCAGGAAAGGACTGAAAGCTTGTGCCTATATGTATAGCAGTAGCTAAGTGTACATTTCTTTAAAGAAAACCTATGAAAACAATACCAGGATTTATCTGTCAGAGTGACAGCTTTTCCATCTCAAAAGCCTTCAGGTAGCTGTTCCAGAGGTGGGGGGGGGGAATGGGGGGGGGGGGGGAGAAGGGGTAAGCCACCCCAAAAGCTTGTTTTTAATAAGCCAGAAAGAAAGGCCAAGCTAGCCCCTGCACACCAATTCCTGCAAATCAAGATGCCATTGACACTGCTGGAGAGATGCATCTGCAATTAAAACCTGGCCCCCCAGCTAGTGACAAACACGCAGGATTATTCAGGTTTGAAAGCTTACAAAAGTTGAACTAGGAACACTTAGAGAGGCCATCTAATCAGTTCCCATCTCCCAGGCAGGATCTGCCTTCTCCGAATCACTCGCAGAGGTACTTGTCTAGCCTATTCTCAAAGATCTCTGATGCCATAAATACCACAATCATCTCCAAAGGATCTGTACCAGGTTTTACCATTATAAACCTTTCTATATAAACTAATCTCATCTCATCTTTGCTGCCGTATTATAAGCCTATAATTTCTCATCCAATCCCTCAAAGATACAAAGAAAGTATTACTTTTAACAACTGCCTTTTGCATTCACATTATTACCCTTCTTCAGTTTCCTCTTCTTTAGGCTGAGCATCTCCTATTCATTTGAGCTTTTCTCACAAACCTGGCTTCCTTACAGTTTAGCATCTTCACTGTTCTCTTTTGTGTTCTTTCCCAATGATCTGGACCTTCAAGTGAGCTTAGACTGGCCACAGGGCTAAAGCTGAAACCTTACTAGCTCTGAGTGTGCTAGGATTATTTTGTATGTCTTGCAGGCTATAATCCTGCTCACTGGAGCAACAAAAGATTTGCTTCCTAAAAAGACTCTCCCCCAGCAAAAAGTATCACCCTCAGTGTGCCATGCAGTTCAGTTGTTAATGGAGAGGCTGACAAGAACACAAGCAAGCTAGGGGAAGGTGTAGGAAGCCCACTTCCTAGCATTCAGGGTATTACATAGGGTTTTGTTATTGACCCATTTCAAATACGAGGAGGCTGGATTAGTTTCTGACCTGTTTTGTTTCACATCTAAAAAAAAGTGATGCAATGAAATCTGTTGTGGCCCAGGAGAAAATCCAGAGGAAGCAGCAGAGAAGCTGTCAGGTTCACATGCAAGTAACTGAGAGCCCAGCCTAGACTTCTCTTCCTTTCTGCCTCCTGCAGCCTAACCTGACCCCCTTTCAGTGCTCAAGGAAATGTTTTAGTGCTACATCCAGTGCCACACAGCTGTGCAGGTATCTCTGCAATGGGATTAAAGTCATCCCTGTCAAACAGGGCAGACTTCAAGAATCGCTGTCATCCTGTCCTCATATTGAAAGGATTTGACAGGAAAACACTGCTACTGGGCAAACAAAACCCAAATGCCCACGTTGCTGAAAGAGCAGAGAAAGAGCTGGATTATGATCCAACATGCCAAGCGCTGGTAAGGCCAAAGCAACTTTGTCACTAGGAGAGAAGATGGCGCTTCCTGGTACACAGCCCTAACATACCGGTGTGGTGTAAACGCAGGTTTGTGGGCTATAATGCAGTTAATTTATCCCCATAAAGGAAGGCGACACAGTAACTCACCAAACGGGTTCTGGCTCTTACTGTCACTCCTGGTGATGAATTTAATGGTACAGCACAAGTTTCTGTTCACAACTTTTCAATTGTGAGGCTTAAGCTCGTCAGACACAGACATTAATATGAGGGTCTCTGGCAATCCAGAAGTGACACATAGCCATCCACATTTTGTGTGTTCCCCCCACCCTTCCGGGCTCAGAACACAGTGCTTACGAGAAGTCAGACTGACAAGACCAGACGCCAAACCATTTATTTGGAGCCAAAGCAGATAAGCAGCATAGAGCAAGTTACCTATGCGCTGTTCCCCTGCCAAGGTACCTCAGCTTTGGCTGCTGTGAGCCCATCTCCAAGAGTAAGAGCATAAATCCATTTTTTTGACTGGTCAGAGCTGGCCTCTCTGGTGATACCAGACATTTCTACCAACTGTGCTGGTCAGTTCTGTCACAGGGATGCTTACCCACTAGAAAACAAAACCAAATTACTCATTTCAACTAATCGTACAAGCTCCTTTATTTCTGTTTCCACACACACACACACATTTTCGTTAGCTTGTTTTTATCTCAAAACACCTGAAGCTAGTATTTTTCCCTTCCACATCCTTATTCTGTCCATTCCCTGACCTCCAAGCCACAAGTGCCTTGGGCAAACAAGGCAAGCACACAGAATATGAAATATCTCAGCAGTAGAGGTAGACAGGAGCTCTTGTTTTAATTTCCATATAAATATCAGGAATTTTGTGTTTGTTTTTTAAAGAATTGATTATAAGAATACTTCTATTGTAGTTCTGCAATTACACATCCATCTAGTAGAAGAGCCTGAGGTGCGCACAGCTGAACAACAACATATAAGTTTATTTTTAATATATTTACTTATGTATTTGCCAGCTGAGGCTGCTAAGCAAAGAAAAACCATGGTAGCAAACTTAGAAAAGAACAGAAAGGAAGGTACTGTTAGAAAGGAATTCAAAGAAATAGTTCATAGTTATCTTCTGCCAGGCTTTATGGTGTATTGAAGTTCTAATGCGGGTATTTCTTTATCTTGACAAAAAGAATATAATGAAACTAGAAAATAGCATGACGGAAACGCACAATGGTAACAAGCCTGAAAAATGGTATCATTGACACTGATCCTCATTACCTATTTAAGGGTGTAATTCCATAGGATACTTCCTGAACTTACTTTCTCTCCCCGTGCTGCAGCTTTCCCAGAGGCATGTGATGGCAGAGCTGACAGTCCCACCAGAGCTCCTGCTTTGCCAGCTAGCTGAATTTTAACCTGGCACACAAGGCTCACACACAACACTTTCTTTTCTGACACTTCTTGACCACCTGCCAGCCTCTTCTGCACACACCTGAGACAGGAGCTCTTCCACCCAGTACCCTTTCCTTGTACTTGAAATCTCCTGTGAACTTCTGCACCATATATTAGTTTTAATTTGTCCCAAAACTCTGCTTTTCCATGGTGTTTCCAATACACCTTGCAACTGCAGGGTTATAGGTCCTAGTTAAGCCCCCGATTTGGCCTGCTAAACATCAACTGGACAACTCTCTTTCCTGCATTTCCCTACCTGGTGCTGCTCCTATTGCACCTAGGCCACGACCCCTGGGGACAGGGACCATTCTCTCAGTCTCTTTGTACCGTCTCTCAAGCAGTTGTTCAGGCAAAAATTAATATCCCGTGTATGACTGCCAAAGTGAACAGAAAGATGTAAAGACAGAAGCTAACAGGAACACTGCATCACCACAGACCTAGGAGGTAAGACATGAGAAATGTCAGAAACATGCAAGTATTTTTGTTAATGGCACACAACAGGCCATGGAAGAGGCTGCTGTTGTACAAGCTTTGTAGCCACCTCCTTCCTCGGCCCCATCCGTGTGGCTGACTCAGGCAGTGCAATTAACACCGAACAGAAGACCCAGCCGTGACCGGGCAGTTTGTTCTTCTGGGTAAGGGACAAGCCCATCTCCGGGACCACAGCAGTGCCAGGTATACACGATCCCATTTCACGCACAACCTGGGCCTTACAACGCGCCAAAGTTAAAATTAGTTGCTGAGCCAATCGCTCTGACTGCTGCCAGAGAACTGAGTTTTATTTTCACGGTAATTAGTAACGTCAGCAGCCACGGGTCCTCCCCTACCCAGGCTAAATCTGCCCTGTGACAGAGCACCAGTTTCATTAATCAAGCTAGTAGTGGCAATTAAAGGACAAGCATTACAAATACAAAGTTTCAATACAAATTTTCAATACAAAATACAAGCAATACAAATACAAGTTTCTCAGCCCTTTACACACTGCCACTTGCTGTCATCCTGTCCCACTGGCAAGCAGGACAAAACTGACAACAAGGGGCCAGGAATCCCCTGCTTTCCAGGGGGACTGAAGACGCTGCCTGGCCTTAGCAGGGTCTTTGGCCAACCTTGCTCCTCCAGAAGAGAAGTGTTTGCAATACAAGATACCGGATCTTTCCAGGCTTATGATTCTCTTCACTGTTCATTTCCACTCAGAAAATAAAATGAGCATTTTAAGAACCGGGCTCCTGTTTTCTTTCACAGCAGAGACATCTGCTGCAGGACATGTGAGGGAACAGATGAAAATCAAGAATACCTGCAGTTGAGCAATCCTAAGCGGTCCATTAAGCAAATGAACAAAGGCAGCTTTGCAGCACATTTAGGATTTTGAATGCTCAATTCATCTGACTACAAAACTGAGAGAGGACAATGGTCCAGAAAAAGTTACAGATCCCATGCATTTCCCAGCCTCCATACTGGGATCCTGCAGGGAGCACTCAGCCACCCGCAGAGCTTTGACATCAGCTTGGATTCAGTATTTTCTCCCAGCCTGCTTTCTCCCAACCCTTTTGATGTAACAAACCAGTAGCTTGTGGATAACAGGTATGTCAATCTTCCTATAAAAGTTCTGTTTCCTTTTGCCTCCAGAGGAAAACAGAGAACTCTGAAATAGCTACTTAGAGCACTCAAGCAGAGTAACTCCTCTCCACCCCCATACAAAAGGATAAACATGTTCTGCCATAATACATTTGGAGTTAATTTCCTGACTAAAAGGTTTGTCTGTGTCCATGACACCTGATGTCTCGGGTCAGTAGTTTAAAACACACCTAGAACAAGGAGGGGATGGCCAGCAGGACTCACAGCCACTAAGTGCATAGTTGTTTCTCTGCTCTCTCAATATCTTCAGATTCTTTCTACATTTTAGTTTATGCCTCCTTTTCACTTTTGTTGCAGACTCAGAGCTGTACTTTTGGGCAGTTAAAATAACCTGTCTGGGGGAAAGCTTTAAAATTAACTGTCATCGTTTGGTAAACGGATTTAGACAGTTCCCCCCTCTAGAGATTCTTCTCATAAGCCTGGCAATATCAGGGGCTTTTGCATGCAGCCTCAGCTCCATAAGTCATATGATAATGTAAAAATAATTCTAATTTTTCTTTCTGGATTTCTGTTGGTTATGTAAATGAGCATACCCACTCCTTACCAGTACAGAACAAAAATGAATGTGTAGCGCTTAAAACAGATAAATGTTTAAAATATCAAATAACTTAGAAAATGTTTGACTGAATGCTCGATGCCAATAATACTGGATTCACCCCCACTAGCCTTTATCTCCTACTCCTCTTCACAGCACCATATTGTCCCACTATTCCCTTAAAGATAGAGGAAAACTGCAGCATGGCCCAGAGCCAGGCGCAGCCTCTCTTGTGCCCAGCTAGAACATTCACTGAGGCAACCCTCCCCCCTTTGTTCTCAACTCTGTCCGCTCCCATGCTGGGCTCTGAGCTGAAAAAGTAGGCAGAAAGAGGAGGACAACAAAGAAAGAGGCAACCACAAAAAGCATCCCGTTCCAGGTGCTGTTTAGGACTTGGTCAAAGTCTGTGCAGTGGCAGACTCGGCTCCTCTCTATTTTGGTCTGACGGGGACATGTCCCAGGATAAAACATACAGCTCCAGGTGGCCCAGGGCAGATGCTGGGTGTTCTGCATCCACGCTGGGAGGAAACAGCAGGATGCTCCTCCTCTTCCTCCAATCTCAGGAAGAGGTTTTACTTCTCAGTCCCACAGAACAGTAACAGCAGACAATTCTGCAACTTTTTCTAGTGCAGCCAGGCCCAAGTTAGACATTTCTTGCAGCCACACCTTGCTCGGCTCCAACATAATTCTAACAGAGGTGGGGACGGGTGTGACAAGGCTGCTTCACCCTCAAATGACCATACACATGTAACCAAGGCCAGTCCATCCCTAGATGGACAACTCAGAGCAAAAGTTTCCATGCAGTGCATGATTTCGCATCCTTCAGCGAGATAAACCAATGTTCCGTGACAAAAAGCCCTGGGATCTTTCACGCATTATCCAATTAATCTCATCTACCTAATTAGATGGGATTTAAGACCATGAATGATCATCACCATTTATATTCACAGTGTGTTCTAAATACACTTTATTTTGTTTCCCCTAACTATTCTGGTTTTGCTGTGCCAAAGATACAAGTAAAGGTGAGAAAGTAGTAGCCAAAAGGAGTCCTACATGGTGCTGCATGGGGCTTGCAAGAGGATGAGGGTTTCCACCAGACAAATTAGCCGGGCGTTTTTGCTAAAACCATCACTTGTGAATCATTATGGATGTTAACTGGTCATTGCAAATTCCAGGGTTAACACCTCATTTAATGAACAAGGTTGTTCGAGCCTCTGAAAATTATTCCTTCTGGCTGCCTGAACTCCTGGGGAGACAGCTAATGCTTCAGTTCATATTCTGACATTTTCCTCACAACCATAAAGGCTATGGAGATGTGTATTTGTGTGTGGGCAGGTGAATAAAAATGCATACAAAATGAGGAGGAAAGCTCAAGCACACGCTCAGATTCAGTAGCACGAGCTCGAAGGCAAGTGATAAATGCACAGGACCTTGGCTATGAAGCAAATGCTGTACCTGAAGTAACGCATTTCTTGTCAGACCTTCTCCCCAGAAAGTATCACTTGGGCACGAACTTTTAAAAGTCCCTGCCACAGGCACAACTGCCTAAACTCCAGACAGCGTGATATCAGCATCCCCAGCTTAACCACAAGAGAAGCTCCACTGCCAGCGTAGCCAATGCAATAACCTTAGTATTGCCTTCCGTAAGCAGGACATTGATTGATTTCTCACCTCATCCAAACCTGTAGCATTGCCTCCTGACTTCTCCTGCCATACTGAAAAATGTTTTTCTGCCATTTTTTTCCTCCTTCCTTAGGGTATTTTACTCCTCTTTGTATAATTCACTTCTTTGGAAAGCCAGCTCCCTTCCAACACTTTTTAGAAAAGGTCACTATTTGGAGAACAGCAAGCTTCAAATCATGAATCATGAGCTTACAGGTAGATTGAAACCCCAAAAGGAATGAATAGGTCAGGCAATGGAAACAGCATCAAACAGAGCTCATCAGCAAATTCCTAACCTGCCACAGGAGTGCAGTCCCCCTCCTCAGCAGCAGGATTGCTCCAGCTATTAGCACACTACGAGCCATATGGCATTGTGAAAAAAAATAGTTAAATCCCCAGCTGTTCTTTAACCACGTTGCCAAGGGTTACTTTAAAAATGCATCTCAGCTCCTGCTATATATCCCAAAGGAAACTGGTTCTATCTGCTGGACTAGATGCCCTCGAGTCTTCATTTTGTTTGTGCCTCACCTGTGAAATACGAATCTAGTGGTTGAACATCACCCTGCATGTCTAAGAGCACCAGACAGTGGAATACTGCGGCCAGCAAGGAACTCTAAGCAGTTCTAAAGCAGGAGGAAGCCACGGTTAGTTGTACGTGTTCATCACACCACCAGCACCATACACTGTGGATAGACTGCTGGTTCCTAATCCTTCTACACAACAGCAAGGAGTGATGCCACCCTGGAGTGCACGAAGGATCTCCACTCATGGAAGAGACCACAGGACATCATTTAGATGCCACTGCATTATTGCCAAGTGGTGCTGTAGACATTCAGCACCTTGAAAGCTGGAGCTTTTAACATGTGTGACCATCTCATGAACAAAACCGTAAGCATATACAAAGCAGTGCAGCCAAATCATGCTACAAACCCCCTGGGTATCAAAATGATATGACAAGGAGAAGCACGTAGCCTTACTTGCAGGTAGTGGTAGAGGAGATGAAAAGATTTGTTCCCTTGAGCACACTCTTTTCTGTTCTCTTTCCCTAGATCTCAGATTGACCTTTGCAATTCAAGCCACGCCGCGGTCATTAAAATAATAAAGTACATTTTATTACTTCCATTCCTACCTGTAAAAAACTCAGTCTGAACCCCTCAGTGTCCAATTCTCCTTAACGTTGCATATCTTACAGGATTTCTCAGCAATCTCTTCCTGCTATGTGAGGCTGACTAACCTCGTCCTTTCTCCTGCAAGCCAACAGTAGCCTGAAGGAAGTTAATATACCTGTCAGCCACTGCTGTGATGAATGATATGTTAATGATGTGCATGGAGTTAAATAATTCACTGTCTTAACAATAAGGTGACTCAGTTCTTGCACTTTTTTAATTTTCATGGAAGGAACTTACTGTTCCTGAACATGCTCTTGTCTAGGTCAAGAGTGAATTTGTGCGCCTGGCATTAGGTGGAAGTAGAAGACCACAGATGTCCCCGGCAGACATTTTGAGTGCAAAGAGAGCTACGTAAATGCAAAACCTGATCACAAGGAGATCAGGTTAGGCATCCTGAACGTTTTACTTCAAGAATGACAGTATTGGGATTATTTCATGCACACATGTAAATGCAACTAGCTACCAGAGTTCTGTGCCAGCCCATCTTCTAGAGTTTGCTGACCTGAAGGAACAAACAATTGGTAACTCCACGTCTTTGGTTAGACAGAAAGTTGTCTAATTCTTTCTCCTCTAAGAAAGAAGTGGTATCTTCTACCTAGACACAAATAAGGCATGTGTTCTCTTCCCATTCCCAGCTTGGGAAAAACAAATGGGGCTTATTAATACCAGAAAGCCAGAGCAAGAACTGGTCTGAATCTGCACTGTTTGCTAACATCAAGAGACGTGAAAAATTTACATCCTTTGAAACTGGGTCACACAACTCTCTGCCACAATGAAAATTAGCCCATCAGTCCAAAAGACACACAATGCTCATGAGGTCTGAAGTTATTTTCTCCTGCTCCAAGGGAGAATTAGGGCCTTGGTTCTGCTGCGATGACAGCTATAAACTCCTCTCCAGCACGGTTTTAATACACGGACTATTACAGCATAGGGCTAATGATTGTTTACATTTTTGCCTTCCAGTGACTACGGTAAAGCAAATCTGGCGCCCAGGGAACAGTATTACTGATTCGATGTGGCACAGGGTCAGCAGAAGGGAGACAGAGCAGCACTGAAAATGATTCTCTTTGCATGTCCCCTTGCAAAAGCATCTCAGACACCCACAGCAAGCATGCCTTTTTTTTTTTCTTCTTCTTTTTCTGGTCCACAAAGTCAGCTTTGCCCCATTCACTGGAACAAGAAAACCTGTCAGAAAAAGATGTCAGCTACTCTGAGAACTTCAGCATGGTCTTTAGATGCTTTTTCCCTTCTAGCTCCCGTAAGAGAAGCAAGTTTCAAAGCCCCTGGAAAAGTCTAACACAGCCAACAACGCTGTCAAACTCTGTGACTGGTGTCCCTATCCTCAAAATGGGAAGTTTCTCTGAATCTAACCAAAATGCAAACAACTAATCTCCAGTGTTTCTGGGCTCCCCAGACCTCATGGGATGGTTATTCAGCAGTGGTGGTGCATAATAGCCCCTGCTTTCCAACCCAGAGGCAGCTGTTTCCCCAGCTGGACAGGAAAAGCTGTTATCCCTCACAGCACACAAGGAGCACAAACTCAGCCACATCAGATACAGGCTCCAAAAAGGTCAAAGTAAGCTACTGGATGATAATAATTACTTCATTAATTATTAAGTGATAACAATCACATTTGGGATGAGCCAAAGGAAAACTTCAAACACCATCAGTGCACCAGGCACAAGGAGAGAGGATTATACAAAGCAGACCAAATGCAGACCAAAGTTTACTTATCCCAGCCTAAACTCCTCTTTGGGCTCAGAGGAAAAACAAAAGGAGTGCTGGCAGGCAAAGTCCAAGACCATGCTGAGGTGTGGGGGGATTGAAAATAAGAAAATACTTCTTTTTTTTTTTTAAAAAAAAAAAAAAGCTTGTTTTTAAAAACACTGCAGTTATTTCTACCGACTAAGGAACACTTGCTCTCTGAGCACAGATTTGAGCATTTCATGAGCCTCCATAATCATATCTGGACTCCTCTTTCATAGTCATGCATTTGTTCTCACGTGCTGGAAGTATCCTGAAGGAGTACGATCACTTCAGTTCCTTACTGGTAGGAAAAGCAGCAATGATCAGAGACCACAGGACAGAGCCCAAGGGGCCTGGAATCGCTACTCACCCTCAGGTCTGTAAACATCAAGCCCCTTTTGAACACCTGCCCTGAAGTCACACGGCATGTTTCTTGCCAAACCAAGACCTTAACCTACATCTCCCCATTACAGAAGAACTCAGGAACAGTGCTCAAGTACACTTGCCGGGTTTTAGATGATCTGAATTTCGTTTCAGCCCTCAGCCATCGAGTCCTTCACCTTCCCAGGCACCAAGAGTCCCGCTGCAGGTGACACTACTGACTTGTTGGTACCAGCCACCAGCACAGACTGGGCCAGGCCTCCTGACTAAGGTGGGAGGACCATTTCTGTGCCATGACGTGGCAATATTTTCAATTGTTTGTTTTTCATTATTATTATTAAAAGGGGGATTTTGGGGGGGCATGAACCCCCTTAGAACCCAGGATCCAACTCTGCAAGCTGCCAAGTAGGTGCTGAGCATTTCCCAGTTCTCTGAGAAATGAGACCAGCAAAAGGCACTCGTGGACTCCTTCCTCAGGAACTTCACCCATCACCAACCCACAGCGCACAGGGTTTTGGTGCCACGCCACAAAAACAGCCTCAAGCTCTCCAGTAGCAGAGTAAGCACCTCCTACCACCTGCAGCTCAGTTGTCCAGGAGCATTGTATCTTCATCTTGCCTTTTAATATCGTATAATCCAAAGAATAACACTGCCTCTGAAAACACAGGACAGTTCAAAATCTAAGACCTGCAAACCTCAGCTGCTCTCAATTTCCAGCACTAGCTTTAATTGAGTGCAGTAAGCCATCCCTTGGAGAACCTAATGCAAGGACAAATATTTGCTGGTATTGGCAGTTCAGTTCAGCCTGCAACATTTTTGCTGAGGAGTAGAAGATCTAGAAAGATAGTTACAAGGGGTGCACAGAAGTTTTAATTGTCTTTCAGTTCCCTATTGGATATTAAGTTTAAAGATTCGCAGTATCTAGGCCACTTTATTTCTTCCAAGTGCTGGATTTGGCTAAACCAAGTGCACAGCCTGATGCTGCACAACACAGCAAGAGGGGGTGGAGGAAAGTGGTTTAGGGCAATTGGTTCCCCTTGTGTGATCAGAGCCGAGCAGCTCAGCACAAGGGGACAGATGCTGGACTGTAACATTGCGAGTAATTACCCGCACAGAAAGCGCTTCACATCCCAAACAGGATGAAGCCTATGGATTGTCAGGTCTTTTGTAAGAACATTGCCAAACTCTGTTCCCACCTGAGAAATATGGTGGATAATATCTCTGTGTTACAGGTGCAGAATTAAGCTGCAGAGGGAGACCAAGGCCTGTCTGCAAAGGGAAATTGATCAGTGCAAGAAATGTATTCCTAAACAGGTGTAACAACATCCCACAGACACAAGCTTATTCTGAAACTGTTGTGCCCCCCCCCCCCCCAAAAAAAAAAAAAATACAGCTTCTTTGCACAACTGAGCAACTATTCTGGGACATGAGAAACCAGCTGCACACAGCTCCAACTCCTATGCAAGCACATAGCAGCCATGGAAATTAAGCTGCCATCAGGCACCTAACTCCCCTTGAGGATTTGAGCCTAGTGTCTTGCACTGTGGCACAGAGGAAGTCTTGGCAAAGCCAGGATTTAAAGGAAAATCTTCTTTATCTCCCCTTAATGAAATCAGTCTTGCAACCCAATAAAAAGTTGATCCTTCCTCTTTATCTTCTGTACCACAGTTCATTTCCAAATCATAGCACTCGGACGGAGCAGCTGCCACCATCTCTAGCAATCTTTAGCAGGCAAGCACATCCTTCTGATAGCTGGTACTCGCACTATACTCCTGAAGCGCCCTGCAACCCAGGCTTCGCAGCCTTCAGCAGCCTCACACTGACCCTCTGGACAGTTTGAAACTATACTCAAACTCATCCACTAGCCTGTAAGGTCAGGAATCTCTTCAACCCTCCTGATTCTCCTTCTCTTGAGGTGGAGACACTCCAAGAGCTTGACTGAGAGAAGGTGACGTTGCTATCCAACTGAAATTTGTGGCGCGGATTTGATATGCTGCAGACAATTGTCCACACTGATATCTGATCAGTATGAATAGCGCACTGCTAAGAACCACAGCATGTTGTGTGTTTACTGACATGATATTAACTCCAGCCAGGTGAGAGCAAACAGCCTTTTGGGACTCAAAAGAACACCTTAAATCAGGTATTTGTGTGTCACATAATGCACACAGGGTTCCCCACAGTACACAGTCTTTCAGCTATGTTTGTGTGTTAAGACCACAGCTACTAAACCAGAACTAAACCAGAGCCTAGACATCAGATCCAAGAGGGTATCTCAAGCATTAAAACTCACTGCTGACTTCAAAACGGTAGTCTCCTTCTTGTCCCCATGGTCTCTTACTAAGATGGAAATCTAGCAATTCCTCAACACCCTTTCAGAGACTAGCCTGAACCCAGCTTACCACATCAGATGAAAATGGGAAGTTCTCAACTTTGGTATCAATATTTGAACACTAAACTGGAGGGGCCTGCTTTTACAGAGCAGCTCTACCACCTTTGTGCACGTCTACAACCACGCAACGCAAGCCATGTGTACAAGCGTGCTCACTTGTCTGTGGCTGGTGGTTTCTGTCACATCCAAGCAGCCACTTTTGCTCACACGATGCAGCACACGTACACAAGTGCTCTGCCCAGCTGCGCGTGGTGCTCGGGCAATCAGGTCTGAGTGAGGATCCTGGCAGAAATCCAACCCTCTGCTCCAACCCCCACATGGATGCCATCGCCTCCCACACCAGTGAAAGGTGACCCCATTAAATTCATGGCAGGTGTATTCAGAACAAGCTCAGGCTTTTTTTTTTTTTTTAATTATTTAAAAAAAAAAAAAAAGAAGAGCTGGTTAATTTTACTGTCAATAACTGTAGAGGCAAAAGATAAAAGTAATCAAATCTCATGCTTCAGAATGCATTTTAACAGCCTTAAGAGTCGGATAGATACCTGCTTCTTTGCCTCTGGATATCACTTAAGAACTAGCACAGAGGATTATACGACTTAAACATAACACCCATTTACTGCTCAGTGCCACAGGCAGGGTACTGTATTTAACAGGTAAAATAAACTAATGCAGCCAAATCTCTGCTACAAGTTAACGTCAACTTTTACTTCCCACTCTCCCCATCCTTCTCCGTAAGATGACTGTGTTCTGGGGAAGGTCAAGTTTTGTTTTCTTAGCAGCTCTCCAACAAACTCACGCAGAAATACCTAAGGGCACTTCAAACACGCTTTGATAATTTTTGTTTTAATTGGGCCAGCTATCTACTATCAACATTAACACTGAGAGAATATTGAAAACTACAGCTAAAACACTGATTAGCTGCTGTTCGGGTCCTTAATTCCCTAGGAATAGCCAATAGAGCAGGCATTTCCTCTGCTCGCAGCCTCCCTGCTGTGCCCCAGTGCAACAGAAGAGCCAGGCAAAGGGAAATTAAGCAATTAATTGGTTCCTTAAAAAAAAAAAAAAAAAAAAAAAAGTAAATCATTTAGTACATCGGAAAATTAATAGCAGCAGCAAGAGACGGGCACATGGGAAGTATCCTCTCCCTCCTGAAGCTGTCTGTTGCCCTCTGCTGTTCTCTAGGTCAGCTCCCTGCGCAGCTCTGTCAATGCTCTTCACTCTAAATCCATCCTCACCCACTGGCAGGCTCGAGCTCTGCAGCAGTTCAGCCAGGACTGTACAGGTTGCCCTCCCATGCACCTGGAGGAGAAGATACAAACTGGGATTTTTTATTTTTTTTATTTTTTTGTCACCAAGCCATTGGTCACCTGTGAACAACCTGTCCTGTGTTACAAGGCTGACAGGAATTGGTAGCTCGTGGAGTGCTTGCACCCTGCTGCAAGAGAGCAAAGCAACTATTGCTAACTAACAGAAGTATTGCTCACGTCATGGGCACAAATATGAGATTCTGACAGCTGAGACAACACCACACAGATGTCGTGTATTATCAGCTGGTTCCCCCCTGCTGGGGGGACGCTATGCTGTCCCGGTATCATGTTAATTATACCACCAACATATGCTATTTTGAAGGATCTGCTTCAAGTCACAGAAAGTGCAGAGGACAGGTGGCAGCACAGCTAAGAGGATGAGACCAACGATGCCCCACCAGTGTGCCTTCAAGCTTAAAACAGTAACCAAGGTAAAACGCTCAGCACCCAATCCTGGGAATCAGACTTGATGACAATGTCATCATGCACAGGGCCAGAGAAGCACTGACACCGTTTGCCTTGAAGCAAAGACACGCACCAGTCGAAGCACATCTCTAGCATTCTTTTAGATTCATCTGACAAAGTCTGGGGAAAATTAAGCACACCTCAAGTGATGAACTCCCCAGATGCTCTTTTCTATAGCTTTCAGATCATATAATCTGGTAGTTTGTTCCATTCCTGATCTTTACTGACCTGTACACATACCAGTAAGAAACAATCCTTCTGTCAGTCTCCTTGTCTTTAATATAGTGATCATGACACATACCAGCTGCTTTTGGACACCCATAGAGAGACAGAAAACATAAGGCAGGAGCCAGGCTGTAGGGTTTTTTTGTTGTTTTTACTGGTGCTACTGTAGTAATAGAGATGTTAGTAGTTATTTTTCAAGCAAATCTTGACATGAAAATGAGGACAATAATGAATTGCTCACAGCACTTATTTCTGGAGAGAAGCTTCCTGTTCCAGCTCAGTCTGACCCCAAGCAAGGTACAAAATATGACTGTTGCCAGTCAAATGGGGATATCCACTCATAACCCCACTGGTACACAGGAAGGGCGAACACCCACGGTGAAGTCCACAAAGGGCTGTGCAAGCACCAAGCTAGAACACCACTCACAGCAACAGGCAGCAGCCAGGATACCAGCAAAAGCCTTTCCAAGCCTCAGCACGCAGAGACTTCCTGATCAACAAGCCCTGGATTTGTGTAACGTTCTCCCAAGGGTGACAGGCTGCCCACACTCTCCCCCTTCCACCATGACTATGCTGCTGGGGGACATCGGTGCCACACAGTTCATTTCCCTGCTAATAACATGAGCAAAACTTTGAAAAGGTGAGGAAGCGGAGGGAGCACTGCAGTCAAGCCAGCTGTCATGACAGACTGTGAAGGACAGCAGTGAGATTGGTCCTACTTTATTAAAACTCTCCTGACCTTGTTTGCTTACCGGTATTAAAACCGCCCTACTCCCAGCAACACACAAGCTGCCCCCCTTTGCCACGCACACCGCGCTAGTATCTGCGCAGAAGTCGCCACGTGTTCACACATCAGACACTGCTGCAAGCCGGCGATAATGCGCAGCACTCCCAACTCTGCAAAGAAGACAGACATTGAAACTTCTCTTAGAAGACATCAGAGAATAGATCTGAATTAAGATTATTTCCATTGCTTAACAATGACTAATCCATCTTGTCCCCTAGGAACATATTTAGATGAATACAGAAAGGGAGGGAAGGAGGGGATGATGAGTATTCAGTAGAAATTTAAGCTCATCAGCCACACAGAGTGCTCACTGAGCCTTCTCGGAGCAATTACCTTTTGGTGATAAGAAAACAGATAGAAATCAGCAATAGGAAAGCTCTCACAACTACCAGCAGTACTATTTGGCCCTTTGTGCACAGACCAAAACCAAACTGATTATGAGGATCAGACACAAAAAATGTGGGTTTTGGTTTACTGGAAGGACCAGCTTCTTGTACAAGAAATGCATGCAAGTGGCACGTCTTCTCAGGACAGGTCAGGAGTGTGCCTTAGAGTCCAGCTCTCCTATCACCCTCCTGTGATAACAGCTCTCCAAAGCAAGGCACTGAAGTATATCCACACCTCTAAATTCCACGTTTACAAGAGCCAGAGAAGCCATCAGCTCCTCTGAAAGCCTTCTTTGTGCTGCTTAACCAGCGCACGCAGGCACCTTGCAGGTGCTGGACAAGCTCCCCTATCCCCAGCGTCACCAGTGTCCCCCTCTAGCCTGGAACGTGCCTGACTGTGTAATGCCAGCCAAAGCTGTAGACCGTGAGTGATGAAGGAGGCGACCTTCACCATTCCTTTCCACCTACTATCCAGCAGTGTGGCGAGAGGGCAGAAAGCAGGGCTCTCATTGCTCTGCTACCTCTTGCACAGCGCACTGCAGCTTCTGAGCCGACACCCAGTATCCATTCCCCCTGCTGCTTGTCACCAAGGGCAGTGACAGCTGGAACCTGGCGCAGCACTGCACCATACTTCAGCAATCTCAGGAGTCCTAACGAATCGTGCCCCACAATGTTCACAGCCAATACTTTTGAAATTATTTTTTTTTCCTCTCTCACTGTCAGCGTTGATATCAACATTAATAAGCAGAAATATTTTGTTGAGGTGGCAAACTGGAGAACAAAACACATACATCAAATGATTGCTGTCCTGTCAAAAGTTATCTACGTATTTAAACAATCACACATCATAGGAAAAAAACTCTGGTGCTAGAAGAACAATTTCTAACCCAGCTCTGGTACCAGCAGACACGGCATTGTGCTGTTTCTTTGTTACAGGAATGGAACCACCCCTGAAATTAGGGAAACCAAGCAGATCTCAAAGCTAGGAGGTATTCATCTCACCTAAGTTACAGCACCTCTTCTATCCCTTCTCTAAATTACACCGACTTCCAGGCTCAAAAAAAAGCCAAAATCCTGACTGTATGAACAAAACCACTGGTGAACTTGTCTGCATACACGTTGGCATGAGAAACTGCAAGTTTCTATTTAGCAAGTTCAAAAGATTTAGGGAGTCAGGTCCACTGAGATCCCAGTCCTGAAATCCTGTGCTGATGGCAGCTAGAAGGCTCCTGCATCCAAGAGCTTTTCAACCCCTTTAGTTCTGGGAAAAAAAAAAAAAAAAGAAAGAAAAAGAAAGAAAAAAAAGATGAAGTTAACATTCAACTTCCATTACAAAAATATTTTCTATTAAGTTCTTACAGCCTATTAAAATTAGAGCTTCTGAGAAGTGAAAGCAAGCTGAAGTATTTCCCAATACCTTTATACTTCACTTGCTTCTTAAATGGATTTATTTTCCAAATGCTTTTCAGAAATGGAATCTATTTTCAAAACTGAAACTGCCTTCACAAAACATTTGCATTTTGGTAGAAACATATTTTTCCTCCCAGTTCCTTCACCCCAAATAGAAACCCTTCATCCAACTTTCTGGTTTGAGTTTGGTAAGACACAGATGAAAGAGTATCAACTGCCATTTAGAAACCGCCTTCTTTGACACATGTTATTCATGATACTCGTTTCTCTGCTTCAGCTTCTGTCTGCTGCAAATAGTCCTTAGATTTTTCTCCCTCTCTTCCATCCTAACACTAAAGAAACCTCTGCGAGGCCAGGCTTGCTGAGCAGGGTACAGCAATGGCGTTGAAGTGCTGAGATCCCCTCGGTGCTGAGCGGAGTGGCCTTTCCAAGCGGGATTGTTGACACTCTGCAAATGTCACCTCCAGTGCTGCGCAGCACGGGACGGAGCAGGCAGGGACGACGCAGCGTTACTAGACAGCACGCACACAAGGAAAAAAAATCAATCACGTTCTGCAAAGATTAATAAAGGAGGTGGGGTTATGAAATGCCAGAAATGCTGACAGCTCAAGTGCTGAGGATATCTGCAAGCCTCTGCAACTCCAGTCAACAAACATTTCCTTGGTATATCCCGCAGCAGCAGCCCAGCTTCTGATGCCAGTCACTCTGCTCGGTTCTCCTATACGGTAAAATACACGAGCCACATGACAAAAGGTAGGCAAGTTTCCCAAATATACTCCTGTCTTACCACTTCTTGTATTCATTCTGTTCTCACTCCACCCTTAGTTCTATCACCAAATGTTCAAGTCTCATGACCGTGGGTCTCCTTTTTCCCCACCAGAGCACAGGAGGAGGTGGTTGAATACTTGGAGAACATGACTAAAGCCAGAAGAGAGCGGTACCAAAGGCTGTGCAGTCAGCTGTGTCTCTGGGGATGTGGCACTGTCAAACAGGGAACAACTTGGTGATGAATTCTCCAGATTAACTACCCACTGATGATGGTGCAAGAACACATGTAAGAAAAATGCAGGTATCACTAGTAAGTGCACATACTCTGGTAGGGAGCAGAGCTTCCGAAATGTAATGAACTCATTGGCTTTTAAGTAAACTGTATACAATACTAGCATCTATGCAACCAGACTTGTAGCCATTTCACTCACAGCTGGATGCTAATGCTGATTAAACAATAAATAGGCCATTGGTGATTAAATTAGCTCAGGAAACTGCAGCAGAACTCTGGGGCTGATGTGCATCTCCCAGGCACTCCCTAGACCAGACCCCTCTCCTGCAAGCCAGAAATGAACAGGTCGCTGTGGGACCTGCCAAGAGAGCCTGACCCAAGTCGGAGTAGAGTCCCAGCGACATCACCAAGGTTTGCAATGTGCACTGCACTCTGCCCCTCCTGCAGGCAGGGAACAAGTCTCAGGCTGTTAGCTTGCTACCTCCAAAGCTAAAGGTTTTTGTAAAGAAATAAAAGAAACACATAGCTGCCTGCTTCAACAACTACTTCAGATGACCAGTGCTGTAGATACTCACCATTTTGATGACACAGGAGGTGAATATCCATCTGGGAGACAGCTAATTCTCTGGATACAGAATCTCAGCCCACAGAAGGATCCTGCTCACACACAGAACTGGCCACCTGGCAGCCTGTGGCTGGAGCCACTCACCTCCTGGGACCTCACACCCAAACTCCAGCTCCCAGATCAAGTGCTGGCAAGTTTTCTAGTCACCTGGATAATCAACAGCATCAAGGATCTGCAAGTCTCCAGGGCTTTATTGCATCCCAGCTATCACCAGCAGTGACAAAAAGCCACAAAGCGCTCCTTGGCTTACTTGCCACTGACAGTGCCCTGGCCACAGTGCCAAGATCCCAGCTCCACATGGAATCACCAAATCCCACCTCCCCTGGTGGGGCTTGTACATCTTTCACATCCACAAGAAGTCGCTGCTCCAGTCTGGGGCACAAATCTGCCTACTCCAATGGAAGGAGCAGCAGGACCCACGGCGCTTAGAGGGGCACGGTGCACCCACAGCAGAGCAGCAGCATCTCACATACCTGCTCCCCACATTTAACCACTCAGTTACAGTGGACTAGGAGCAGCAGGATCTTGAATTAATGCCAAGGACCAATTAAGCAAAGGCTGGAACAGAGAAAGGCTTGAAGGGAGCTAGACAGAAACTTTGTTCTCTTTGAGCTACTGGAAACCCCTTTAAGAGGCTGGCCCTTAGAGAGGAAATGGGCACAGAGCATCTGTGGAGCAATCTGGGCACTCCTCCTGCTTACACATCTATGGGATTATACCAAAAGGTAGAGCTTCCCCCTTGGGTATACCCAACTGTAAAAGCTCTGCTCTTGTAACGTCCATTTTCTTCTGCTCATTTACACATAAAACCACACAACCCAGTCTTAGCTGTGGTCCTTCTGGAAACTGGGGAGGAAAGAGGTACAAGGGAAATATTTTCCTTCAAAACCTAATTTTGCCTTCAAACATGGGGGAATAGATGAGGGAGGTTAGAGACTTAGGGAAAGTCTGTTCCATACAAAAGAACTGAATCCTAAGTGTGGAAATTACTTTTTTTTTTTTCCCCTCTCTCTCTAATGGAGATAAAAGAAAACTTGTTTATCACTCCAAAAAAGGTCAGCATTAGCCCTTTAGGCAAAGCTGCAGGTAGTATTTCCATATGCTTCGCGTACCCTGAACTCCAGCTCTAGAAGCTTTCAACCTTTTGTATGAGAGCAAAGACAAACCATGAATATTTCATGTGTTGCCTTCGCTTACTTGCAAGTTCCTTGGAAACTATTAAAGTGCAAGCGTAATAATGTCATCATTTACTTGTCATCTTCCACCTGCTCTTTGCAAAAGAAAGAGGAAGCGAATATCCAGACGCCCTTCCAGAGTCAGTGAAAACACCGTGCCCTGTTCCTTAAGAGGCAAGCTGAAGGTTCTTCAGCAGAGAGCAGGGGTCATAGTCCAAACACCCCAGATCACCTTCTCAATGTCCAAGGAAGCTTTTACTGATTACCACTCTCTTCTGGAGGGAAGAGTTTTATACTATCAGCAAGCAAAACTATTTCAAGCATCATCACCATCTCCTGAAACAAGCACATTCCAGCACATTTCCAGCAGCACCATTCACCCCTGAACACCTTGAGAGAAGTTAAGGCTAATGCACAGAATTAGCTGAAAGCACAACGTACACCTCGTGCAGGTTACAACACGACCTGCTCCGGACTGAAATGCAGACGCTGAGTACTCACAACAGTTGCACACGCAGGCAGTAGCGGATCAGGTGAAAAACTCTTGCCATTCAAATCCAGGTTAGAAAAATATGGTGCTCAAAAACCTTGAAATAACTGCCCCACAATTTTTGTCTGGGAACACATGAACTGCAGGACCTCCTGTATGCCAAAGTCCTCCAATAGTATCAGCAGCTATCCCTCACTAAGAAAAATGCTCCCTTTCCTTCATGGCACCCTGAGAAGGCCACCACGCATCCCCAGTGCTCCGCACAGGAACCTTTTCCCATTTGACCTTCAGTTCGAAGCAAACAGGCTTGCATGAACATGTAACACCAGTGGGGATACCCCCCTTACCCTGTGCTTCCCACAGAAGTGTAGCCCTTTCTGGGCATCACTTTGCCCCAGCACAAAGAGCAGACCTCGTGGACGTCCCAGCTTGTACACTTGGGTTCCAACAATCTGTTCCTAACAAGAGGAAAAAACGTTTCTCTGAGTGCTGTCATGGTTTGACAACTCAACTTCAGGTGCCTCAGCTGGTTCAGGGATAAATTAAATACAGCCCCATCTAAGAAAATGTAATAAAGAACTAATATAACTTGTAAGTTTAAATGTCTCCCTGTAAGCCAGACAACAGTATCAATATTCAGCAAGGAGAATTCAATAGACGGAAGGTTCAGATGCACTCCAGAGATTTGTCCCAAGACTCAGACTTCTTGAAGAGCAAATGATTGCAGTGACTTTCCACCTATAGTTTGAGACAAGGGAAATCTCTTTAAAAATCAGTGATTTAAAGCAAGTGTGCTTTGCGGACCTTTTCCTCCCACCTTTTCCAGACACTCCCCAAAGTAAAAAGACAAGCGGAAAAAAAAAAAAAAAAAAGCTATTCTGAAACAAAAAAAATATCCAAAATGTTTAAAACATGCACTTATATATATATATATGTAATGTACATATACCACACACACACAGCCCTTTGCCAATACAGCTGTGTGAGCAGCCCCAGGAAAACCAGCTGGGGAATTGCCCCAGCTGAAAAAGCAGCTCTGTTCAGGGACATCAGCCCTGCTTACTTTAGGACCACACGGGGACCTGTGTGGGAGCTAGGCAGACTAGGGACTGTAGGCAAGCAGCCAGGAGATGGAGGAAGAAGAGGACCACCTTCTCTGGATGCTAGAGCAACTGATCCACTTTCTATCACCACTTCTTCCTGTCACCAATTCCTCCTTTACTGCCACCTCAGTTGCCATTTCCTCCAGCACACCACAGCTAGAGCCCCTCAGCTATCTTATCTTCCTCGTTCTGCCTCTTTGCCCTCCATCAGCTCCTCCTCCACCTCCACCCCCAATGTACATACCCACACACACTTCATCCCAGCCCCCTTCCACAGCTGATGGCATCCACAACTACTGATCCAGCAGAATTTGTAACCCAGTTTCTGAGCACGTACCTGTCCTCGCCAACTCCACTGATCCAGAATTAGGCAGGCCTTTGGTCTGAATTAACAGAGCTGCTACCTGGCGGTGTTAGGTTCTGGTATCCTGTCTCTCTCGACCCAACAAATGCTTCAGCAGTGGGTCACCCCTCCTCTGCCTCACAGAGGAAGTCAAGACACTGCCCATCCTTGTGAGAACTGAAAGAGTTGCACAGAAAGGGGATAGGAGAAGCTGCATGCACGATGCTTGTGAATAATGACTGCTCGTATAAAACAAGCGGCATCACTGGGAGCTGTAAGGATCAACCAGCCTAGCGGCTGGGGGCTGCCCCAGAAAGGCACACAGACCTGCCTCCTCACATTAAAGTGCCACTGCCATGCTACAACATTACAAACAGATTTAAAGCATCGTGCTCCTGGACCTGTACCAACCTAGGATAAAGAAGAAACTTCCCTGCAGCGTGTTATTGCACAGGAGCCAAATATTTTTCTGAAGCATCTGGTATTTATCACAAGGCATGGCGCTGCACGCTTCATTCTTCTGATCCCCCACCACAGTCCCTGTCCCAGCATTTTACACGCTGAACCATGCATCACTAGAAGGTGACAGGAGATGCTCTTATGCATTAGCAGAGCCCAGCTCTCCCTCCAGGAGAGGGCACCCGCAGTATGTCCTCACGAGCCAGGAAAACGCGATCTCCCAGCCACACCTGCAATAAAGGGCTCAGCAAGAGAAGCGTACCTGGGCGACAGCGCGGCTGATGATAGATGAGCCGAGCAGAATCCATCTTCTTCCTACAGCTCTATTAGCTCTGCAGAGCTCATAGGAACAAATAGCACATTTTCACAGAAAAGGAAAGAGACTCAAGGGCACAAGAGGGAAAATGTCTATTGAATACGAGGATGCTGTGGGCACTGAAACATTCTACTGGAGACAAGGCACGCTAAATGTAGATCTAAAGCAAAATTCAACATATTCCAGTGGAAAAGGCATCTGGGAACAAGGATACTTGGATTTAATACCCTCCTGTCCCGCCACTGACCTTGAAGAAGTCAATTCGCTTTCCTATGAATTTATTATCCTTCCCTAGACTGTGCTTCCACCCCCTTCTTTTTTTACACTATCCAGGTCACAGGTCTTATGAATAGGAAGGAAGGCCAAAAAGCAACTAAAAAGTCAATTTAACCTGTTCCTTTCGCTTTTCTCCTACTTGTCACCCCAGAAACAGGATGCTGAATTAGCCACAAGTCTTCAGCCTGGTCCCAGATGGCAATTCCCACATCCAGCCCTGCTCAGTCACAGCACTGTGAATGGGTCTCCTGGCATGACAAGCGGCGAAACATGGAAGAAACTCTTATAAGCTGACGCACCGTTCCTAAACAAAACACACACATCCCACTGCCTGGTGTTCTCCCAAGAAGGGGAGAAAGCAGCATGTTCTCTCCAGTTCATTTCCCTGAAGCAGCCTGATGTCCAGGCTAGGTTGGTCAGCTGGGTACGTCAGGCTGTGCATCTCATTGGAATTAACCCAGCTACAGTACTGCACAGAGCCACCTTCGCATGAGTGGCTAATTACCGCATAGAGCTTAATGAAGTTTCAAAAGACCTAAGCCTTTGCTCCTATCAATTAGGAGCTGGGTTTGTTACCTGCCACCATTATTCAATTAGAAGTTCTTACAAGGTGGCTTCAAGCTCACCACTGCCTGCTAAAGAACGATCAATTTGCATCAGTGCCCCTACAAAGAAAGTGCTGTGACATCCAGGTGGTGTCACCATGACCCTGCCCCTCCTCTGCCCTCCACAACGTGGACTGGTGGAGTTCATTCGCAACAAGTCTTAGTGTTACGCTGTGGATCTCTTTCCCTCTTTTCCAAGGAGACCCAATGACTAACCAACCTGAAGTAAAACCAGAAGACCAGCACTGGTGTCAGCTTCTCCAGCTTCTCCGCACGTCCAACACCAGGCCTAGAGAAGCAATTCTTAACAGTTAGAGGGCTACTCAGTGCTGACCTAGGATTCTTATTCCCCTCATTGAACACGTTTGCAGTTGATTCTGGTCTCCTTTTCTCCCTTGCTTTTGAATGCGTCTGACTATTGGGGTAACGATATTCCAATCCATGCCTCATTTGCTCACCCTGGCAGCTCCCGCCACCCAGAAGGCCAGCAGCACCCGTTGGCACTGTCACAGATACGGACCCCTTCCTGCTGTTCCCACTGCACAGCCTTGTCCTCACCCCTGCTACGGATTTATACGTTGGTAGAATTAATTAGCTCTGCCAAAACCCAGCAAACAAGCTTTCAGAAAAGCAATGAGAACAGTTTTTTGTTTTGCTGTGTGTTTTTTTTTTTAAGCTGATTCATTTCCATTCGGTCCTATTACAGAAGTTGCAGGAGTAGGAAAGGCAAAGATGCAGGTTATGATTGCCCCATTTACATTTCTATAACCCTCACTCAGCTCTCATTACCAGAAAGAACCCAGCAGCTAGCTGACAATATGGACTGATGCTTTCAATAACCGGTGAAAATCCCAAAGCAAGGGCGGGTCTGGGTCTGCATTCTCAATTTCTCTTCACTGCACAGCGCTTGCTTATTTAGATTTTATCAGGCTTTGTTTGTTAAATACACAGTTTCAGATCACATAACAGGCTTTTTTCCTTTTGCCTATAGTCCAGCTCATTAAAGATATAGAGGACCTGATGCCCTAAAGTTTTCCAGGACCCAAGAGTTTCATTTTGAAAAGAAAATGTTATTTTTTCTTACTTTTCTTTTCGCCCCACAGTTAGTCACATTTTATTTGCTATGCAGTCACCTCAGAGGTAGAACAATGAAGTGGTTAAATTGCCCACAGAAATTACACATGAGACCTGACAAAAAGGTGAAGAAGGGGGAAAAAATAAAGAAAAATCCCTGCTGCCTTTTGTGAAACAGGACAAAAAATTGGTAGGGAAAGAAGTGTAATCCACAAACCTCTAGGGGTGTATTGCAAAGAGCAGGAAAGAAATTAAAAGCAATAAATAAATAGTTGACAATGTCCATTTTAAACCATAAAAAGCAGTTTTCATATGTCCAATATGAACATTAACTACTGCTGTGTTATCTGGATGGCTATAAAAACAGCCAGCCTGTGTGAAACCAGAGCTCACATCATTAGGCTCCCACCCCACATGCTGCAAAAACGTCCATTCGTGTGCTCCAGTGGCTGTGGAGGAACCTGGCAGAGGCAGATCACAGGCTCCTATCTTCAGGCTCCCCAGTGGTCAATTACTATGCAACATGCTGTTATTATTTTTGAAGATTAAAACTAAAAGTCAAAAGCTACTCTTTAGCAGTGGAGTGAGTCATCAGGTAGATAAAGCACACACCTGACCGTAAGTTGATGCATGTTGTTCTTCGGAGCACAGAGAGCTCCCGTCTCACCCTTGTGTCCTGCATTTCAAGCTGTGCGTAGCCCAGCAATGGATGCTTCTTGGGGCTGCAGCCAGTGCTTCCACTCTCTGCTGTGCAGCTCTCCCACCCAAGCTGAAGGACACATTTCGCTGCAGCCCCCTCAGTTTTGCTCCCTTTTGAGCCATCAGAAGACTGCTGGGCTCAAGACATCATGGACTTGCTGCATGACACAAAGCACGTGCGTTTGGGGCCATTGCTGCCCCGCTCGTTGGGTGACCTCTTCTTTGGGATGCTCGCTGTGGGTGTGAACATCATGGTTATCTTCCCAGAAAAGCGCCAAAGCCAGGCTAACACACAAACAGCAGGTCCTTCCTGGCTTCTGCGTAGTCCTGGCAGGCCATGAACAATACGGGTCCACGACCACACTGAGGACAACAAACAAGCCTGAGAAAAGTTCACGCCCTGACCCAACCATTTACCATTTTGAAGCACAAACAGGGAGGCTTACCTGGCCAGCTACATTGGCTGAGCCTCCATCAGAGTCAAAACCTCAGGCAGCAGAACACGGGGCTCAAAACTGGGGAGATCCAGCTACTTACGCACATCTAACTGCTGCAGCAGCAACCCCAGCTGCTGAGGAACCTTAATGCAGCAAGGCAGCGGTGTGGACCAGCAACAGCCTCTTCTCCCCCAGCACATTATAGGCAGGAATAATACATTAATACATTAAAGGTTTATAACCAGAAAGTCCCCGAAAAGCAAGCGGATTTACCACTGCTTAACTGTGAGTCGTAGGCAGTATCCCCGGTAGGCTGAGAAAAATCAGTTCAAAGGTCTTGGATTGAGCAACGTCCTCCTTTCCCCTGGAAACGGAACAGGCCAAGCAAGCCCCAGCATGCAGGAAGCAGTTCTGCTGGGATGCTGACGGTAAATGATGGATAACAAGCAGATTAAAAGGATTTAGAGAAAGCACTGTTTTTCAACAACATCATGCATGTTATTACCAAATGGATTTCCTGCACGTTGGTTTTTCCCACGTGAGCTATTAGTAGCTGAGGTTGGAAGGCTGGTCGTCACTAGCAAATTCAATGTAATTCCAAAATTACAGCAGTCATTAAGTTCAGAAAGTCACAATGTCAGCCAACAAGCTGACTATTCACACTGTTCTGGCAACAAAACACATTCCCAACAAGGTGCCCCTAGCAAAACCAAGGATCTCACAGCGTACGCGACCAAAGCAGAGATGCTGTCACATGACAGTAGCCTCTGATGAAGCCACACGCTGTCACTGCTGTTAGACTACAGACAAAACCTAACCAAGCTGCTGTAGATGCAGAGACCCGTGACGTCCTCTGGCCCCCACAAAGGAGATCAGGTTAGACAAGCCTGAAGTCTGAAGAGACAAGTGAGTTTAAACATTTCTTCTCCCAGTACATCTTCCTTTTCCTCTCAACAGGCTGTAGAGATTAGGAGCATTTGGGGAACCCCACCTAGTATCAGACAATAGAATCTTGGGCTAATTCAACTGCAGGTTGTGATTCCAAAGCCCTTTAACCAAGATACAGCCACTGAAGATTTCCTAAGGCTTCTCTCAACTTGCTCATGACTTTGCCATCATTCTGGAAGGGTTTTATTATGCAGATGAGAACAAACAAATAAACAAACAACAACAAAAAAAATAGAAATTTCACTCTTTTTTAGGGCTGCCTTTCAATCACCCTTCATAGAGTTAGGCAGGGAAAAAAAAAAAAAATAAATAAATAAAACACACAAACAGGTTCATGGCTTTTATGAGGGAAGGGGCAGAGCGAGGACAGGCTTAGCCATTACACTGAGGATGTAGCAACATCATCTGAAAGGATACAGCAGAAAAACTCCACAGCTGGCTTCCTTCTGGCTGGTCCATGCCCAGGCACAGCGCTTTGCAGAGACACAAGCTCGTGTACCAGAAGCACTCTGCCTGCAGCAGATGAACGGGTATCCGCACCCAAAAAGCCTCTCTCTACAACTCCAGCTATGACCGCTCAACAACAGCATCAGCACAGCTGGGCAGCTACCAGTTCCTCCTCCCAGAGATAGGTCTGCACAAAACTCGAAAGCCCAGAAATACAGCCAGCCTTCAAAGAAACCAGGAGAACTTCACAGAGAGAAGGAACACCAAAGCTCCAGTAGCTAAATACAAGGACCCACAACCAGACTACAATCCTACTTTTGCATAGTGGGCAAGTGAGGCTCTCTAATGTCCAGTCTCTTTAATCTCTAATTACTATAGTTGTTTATTCCTGGACCAAAGCCTGATCTGCTTATAGATGTATGCTTATATAACCACACCGAAATGGTAGTGAGCTTTACTGGGGTGCTTATTATTAACCAGGTGGACCAGAACAACCTCCACTCCAAATGCAGTTTACCAGGAGGAGGATGCATCAGCAGCACTGAAGTCATGCAGGCCGTGCGGGCTGGCAGGGAGGAGGAGGGATGTAGTGAGTCACCCACAGCACCTGTAGGAGGCAAGGTCCTGCTAGACCCCTACACTACATCAGCTTTTTATTTTTCCTTTCCTTAATGCCTTGGGTTAACCAAGGCCAGACAGGCTACAGGGGATGGACCAAACCGTTTTGACACTTGCAGAAGACTGTTACATCCCACTCCAAGCAGATTGCCAGGAACAGAAAACAAGCTAGGGACTCCTGGTCTTCCCCCAGCCCTCTCATTAAACCCAGCCCTGTTCACATCTGTGGTGGGCTCACATCTCTTTTCCTGGACCTGCACCCACTGGGGGAACACCGGTCTGATGAGAGCAAATGAGGTTTCTACCGCAAGCATCACACAAAGCCTGGGTAAGGAACAGCTGGGGATACCGGAGAGGCGCAGCCACCTCCAACCAACACCTCTGCTAGTCACAGTTTAAGCTTCAAACAGACTTTTGCCCTGCTACATGAGATCGCACTGCTGTGGCTGTGTATTGCAGGGATAGACCCCAGTTTTGCACACGATCAGTGCAGGGCATCATCCTGTGGGGTGTTTGTGAACACAAGGTCCTGCTGTGTGGGACGGCCCCAGCTGCCTCTCCCCAGCCCCACACAGACTCCACCGAGCCAGGGCTACAGGGGCTGCTCAGAGAGGTGGCATCGCAGAGCAGGGGAGAAGCTTCTGCACTGCAAACATTTTAGATCCAGGCCTAAAGCCTTAATCAGGCAGAGAAGAGGTGGTAAAGGAGTCACCCGAGTGAGCCAGAGGAGAGCGGCAAGCTCTGCATATGATCCAGACTGGACGTTAGGAAAAACTTCTTTACTGTGAGGGTGGTCAAACCTCGAACAGTCTTCCTAGAGGGCTGGTTGATGCCCCATGCATCAGTGTTCACGACGCATTTGGGTAATGCCCTTAATAGCATGCCTCAACTTTGTGTTAGTCCTGAAGTGCACAGGCAGTTCCTTCAGTCCCTGAAAACTGAGCTACGCTACACCAACCCTCATCAAGAAATATCACCCAAACACATCCCTCCGTGACCTCCCCGCCCCCCCAAATCAACAAGCAACATTTTGATTGTCTCATTTTAAAGCTGAACTTTTTAAACAAACTATAACAAAGCTTACGTGAGGCTAATCACTCCCTGATTCCTCTGGCATTCATTGTAATAGCACTAATTACAACAAACACATTTAAAATTAATGTGCATGTCATATGCATATATCAATTGCATTCTAATTTACCATTGATTAACGTCCATGGGCTGAACGTGCTTTAAATAATAAAAGCCTCTGACTTTGCTTAACCCTCCTCTGCCAGCCAGGCTGCTCACACAGCCAGGGGGAGGCCACGACAGGCGAGGTGGAGGGCACGACATGCAAGCCACCAGCAGCGAGTTGCAGGTCCCTGCAAGCTCTGAGCCTAGGACACATGGTAAGGATGGGGCCTCTGTCTACACTAAAGCATCTCCAGTGCCTGTCACTTTTGAAATGGGCTTGCTCTCATGATTTCAGAGCACTGCACCACTACACTATTTTAGATTTGCTTACAAGCATGCAGGATTTGATTTTCACTAACTTTGCTTTTGGAAATAGCTGTTAATGCCCAGCTGCAAGGACTCTATTGCCTGCAACCATCCATCAGCACAACGCTGCCAGCCAGGGCCATGATAAGGAACAACCCCAGGAGTGGCAAAAACCTTCAGTGAGGCCAGAGGCCAAGTTCCACTTCCACCAATACCAGCTGCAGACAACATCAAGCACGTTGGCTAACGTCTGTTGGGTCTCTCTAACTGCTCAGGTAGGAGCAACCTGTCCCACATGCAGCTGACACATCAGTTAAGCAGATCTTTGTTACCTTTTTACATTCACCGATGAGTTGAGTAAGGGGTTACTGAGAGAAGAGTTTGAACAATTCTTCGAGCTACTTGCTCTGCCCCATGCCAGAGGACACACTCATTACAGCAGAAATTTCGGACTGTGCCAGGGCCACTCAGACCCATCCACAAACTGTTGCATCCACAAAGTCTGTTTTGCATTAAGATGTCAAGACAAGAACCACAACCAGTGTTAGATTTACAGCTGATAGCATATATACAGCATCTTTCAGAGCACATCATCAGCCTAAACAAAGTGAAGAACAACAGAGGATGACACTTGCTTCTGCCCTCTGCTACACATAACCCTCCACTACAGAACAACACAAAAATTATTGGAGAACGGTTGCTTACAGATTGACCAAAACTCCTCTCAAGGACCCCAAACCTAGCACTGGGACTTGTTCAGACACCAAACCAATGTCAACAATCTATACAAAGTTAATCAGCATGTCAAATGCTTGTATGAAGGAGCTCATGAGTCATTCGTGGACAAAAAAAATGAGTCAGAAGAGATAATTTTGAAGAATGAATAAACCTGAGGAAAATCCCAAATTGCCAATGAACAACATGCAAGTAGAAAAGTGTTCAATTTACAAAATAAGTTAATTGCTATGAATTAGTCAGATGGCTCTAGACAATCAACATACCTATTGTGGGCTGCTGTTGTAGTCTGTATGTCACAGCTGAGCAATCTGAATCTCTGTTAAAGGTGCCTCTAACTGTAATGAGAGTTACTGCAATGTATAACAACATACTCTGGAGGTACAGCCCAGAAGAAAATTAGTGCCACAACAATAAAGGTGCTCTAGCTTCTCTTGTGGAGGACATTTCCTGGGCACTCTTAGCTCACAGACCCACTGAAGGCCCACGGGGAGACCATGCACTAACCCACACCCCTCCCAGGGCTCTGCACCACCAGAAAGCCAGAACTGCTGAGCCCTGAGTTTCCATCCACAAACTCACAATTAGAGAGACAAGACAGAAAAGGCCGAGGCACTTGCCAGCTCAGGAAACATCATCAGCCACCCCCTCCTTCATCCCTGTGGACCCTGAAATACCCCAGGCCCTTCCTGATAATCAGGAGAGATCACTCAACACCTTCCCACTGCAAAAAATAGAAATAAAAATCAGTTCCCCTGCACACTTCAGAAAATCCTTTGCCCACACGCATTGTTCATCTACCTGGTCACGCCAACGGTCGTGTCTTAAGCCCTCACCCCTCCCTTTATCCCACCGCAGGCAAGTACCCAGATGGTGCCAGCAGTACAACCAAAGGCAGCCCTCTCATACTGAAACCTGTAGCTGTAAAGAGCAGGAACCTCCTAAGCCAGCTTTGCCACTACAAGCGTGAGATTTGCCCCAAATCTTCTTGGGGGAAGGAAAAAAAAAATATTTCATGAAATATTGTTACAACAGGTATTGCTCACAGCTGAACAAAATTTCGCTTGGCTGCTTGCTCTGCTACCTTTATTTTCCTGCATTGTTTTTGCCACCTCCGAACGTATTTTCTCAATAATTTCTTAGAGCCACCAACCACTGACCCCATTACTACCAAGCTTGTTATCTGTCTCAGGATAAAGAACATGAGTTTTGACTACCTGCTGTCATATCAGAGCCAGGGGAATATCTCCTACCTGCAGGATGAAAGTAGAAGAAAGCCTCTCAAGTAATCCCTCTCTGCGTGCCATCACCCCATCTCCCCATGAGGCTCACCCATTAATCTATTATTGGGCCCCGTATTTGTAACCAGCCTTTAAATCCAAAATTAATATCAAGCCAGCCAGCTAAAGGCTCCCGTGATTCCCAGGCAGGAAACATGACCAGCATTCAGTATTTTACATCTGCTAACAGACCAGCTAATGCACAAGCCAAATGGATCAGTTTTCACAGTTCTGCTTGAAATGTAAAACATTTAATTACTCTGGAAAGGACTTTATAGCTATCAACACACAGGAGGGAAGAGTTAATACCTTTTTGGACCAGATGCTCAAACTCTCCCACCTGATGGCCATACAGCTCCAGAAGGACTCAGTTGTGAGTCCAGCTGAAATAGTCGTCCTGTTCCCCTCCTGCTCAAGCAAGGTATGGAAGTAGATCCTGGTGAGGTTGGGAAAGCTGAAAAAGAGCTATCTGGAAAGCCGAAGAAAACCAGGGGAAACTCATGGTCCCCATCACACACAAAGTAGATCAGCAAGCACTCTAAGCGCACAGTAACACATCCTGAGCCAGAAGAGCCAACCTGCACTTAACCAGCTCAGAGTCAGGCTGGAGGTGAAGCACAACTGCTGAATTGTTACCCTTAAACAAACTCCCAAGCTCTCTTCTACTACTTTTTCTTACAGTGTGCTGGGTCACAACAGGCAGGTAACAAAAAACACCTGTGGTGGCCAGAACTCCAAGAAATTACTTTGAAATTACTTGCAAACAATTTTTGCAAGTGCTCAAAGCTTCAAATAAGCACATGCCACGATGCAGCAGTGCTGTTTCAGCCAGGAAGACCCCGATCCTTCTAGACATTGCCGAGACTCAGATGAATAGAAGCAGAAGGAAAAGCTTCTATTCTTCAGAATAATCTTCATTCCCATCAGCTCTTGGCTAGTTTTGAGTTTACCTACTAGTAACTCAGTTTTATCTCACAGAAAGCAGCAGCCTTCCTCCAAACTCTCTGGAAAGAGTGCTGCCTTTTGAGATGCCATGAGATACGGTGTGTCCCCAGGCAGTGGGGACCCAGAGATGCCAACTGTGGTGCTGGCCCATGGGGCATAGGAACAGGCTGAGACCAACGCCAGAGCCTCTGCTGGCAGCAGCTGGATGGGGTCAGACGGAAACACTGTGTAGCCACAGCTTTTAACTGTCCCGTTAGAGAAATGTTCTTGTCATGGAGTCTTCTGCTAAATTGTTCAAAATGTTCGTGAATGAGCAATTCTGCAAGGTGGTAAAGGCTAATACTGTTGTGCTACTGCCATGTAACCAACAGGACTAAAATCCAGCCCACAACAAGAAAATTTACAGACAATGGATTTGCATAACCTGAGTTTTGCTGAAGCTC
This sequence comes from Oxyura jamaicensis, assembly GCF_011077185.1. Classification (NCBI taxonomy): domain Eukaryota; kingdom Metazoa; phylum Chordata; class Aves; order Anseriformes; family Anatidae; genus Oxyura; species Oxyura jamaicensis. The sequence goes on along the minus strand of NC_048898.1, from coordinate 23,982,322 downwards.
CAAAAATAGATGGCTTCAACTCCCTGCCAAATATAATGGAGTGACAATGGGACAGCATTATTCATTCTGCTTTCAGGTCCTTTGCTGGAATGCTTTAAGAACACGATTGGCCAAACCTAAGATGTTTTAAGCAAGGGATTTTTTAAAAGGGACAACACAACGTACTGCCAGACAAGCTATTGGAAGGGCTAAGGGTAGAGAAAGCTCAAGTGATCAATAACTGTGATGAGTTATAAGGCACATAGAGCACTTTGAAACACTTCAGTACCTAAATATTAGAACTTGTCAATAATTTTCCTTCTAAACATCTTTCTAATAGCGTATGCCTTTGACCAAAGGCAAACATTTCTCTGCCTTTTTGATCTAAGCATTTCTGTGCTTTATTCAGCTGGGGAGAAACCACTTCAGTTTGTTATGGCTGGAGACAAAAAAAAAAAAAAAAAAAAAAAACACTTTTTGCTTAATAATGCTTTTTGTAAAGTGTTAAAAAAAAACACAGCATTTCAAGCAAGCTTTTGCCTCCTCACACTTTCTTCCCCAAAATAACTTAAGTAGAACGGGTCAAAGAAGTTAAGAAAGAGATGGAGGAAGAAGCAAATAACTCAAACCCACGGGAACAACAAACGGTTGGCAAAATGAGTACATATATGTATTTACTGATCCAGCCTTTTCCAGTTTTTCCTGCCCTGCATAAGAATAGCTTTAAAGAAGATAAAAAAAAAAAAAAAAACACCACAAACACACCAAAAAAAATAAATAAATAAAGGAATTCCCCCTACCTGGTGCAGGACAGCACCAGCAGTAAAAAAGCTATAAGCTCAAAGACTAATGAGGATTACAAACCATAAAGCTTCCCCTAGGAATCTTTGTGTATCTTGGAATGATATAACTTGAAAATCAAAGTCCCAAGATCATACATGGCTGATGTCTAATCATCAAAACTTACAGTTTCCCAGAGCAGCAAGATGACAAAATTCAATTACGTTTCTTCTTTTTCTTTCCAAAAGCAGAAGCCAAGCAGGAGGCAGCAAAACCAGCACCTGACTGCATAGCAGGACAACAGCCACACACACAAAAAAAAATGTGGTCACAAACCTTTTAAGAACCAGTTCAGATCGCTGGCTCTTCCCATTCCAGGTCACTACATTAGGCCTCATACAAAGTGACCTGCACCGATAAGAGCACCCATTCCCTCAAGTTTTGGACACCAAATCTCCAGGTGGAAAGTCAAAGCCTGCAAGGCCTTACAACCTCTTCACCTGGCAGGATACAAATCATTTTCCCTCAGGCTTTACTGTCTTCCTGAGGTTCGTGGTGTGTGGCCAGTAGCATGCACAAAGTAGCTGATGAGGCCTGGGACAGGAAATCACCATCTTCCCTAAGGGTCACTCATGAAGAAATCCGGAACACCAAGTAAACTGTGCTTGCAGCAATCTCATTTTCTGCTGTCACTCAGTCAGACAGGGGCCATCATCAAAATCAAGCGTCTGCAGTTTGATACAGCCTGAATGGTTTAACTTTAGGGGATAAGGCCAAGACGGGTAATCTTAAGGAAATAAAAAGGCCACAGGGTCACAATGTAATGCTGAGCAAAGTATTTGCAAAGTTTAATGTGTAATGTAACCATACTAGAGAAAAATAGCATTTACTCCTAAGAGCACTGGTGCAAAGAAAGGGGAGAAAAATCAGCCATGCCTGAACACAAAAGCCAAATGGGAGTCTGCCGGCTGTGGCAGGAGGCAGTCAGTAGAATCACTGCAATCTCAAGCAATCTGTATGGGTTACACAGAATAATCATCTCATTGTGTTTCAACAAATCACCAATTCCACCAAGTGCTGAGGCTAACAAGGCTCCTGTCGATACCAGTGGTTTCTCACACAGGAATTCAATACTCGGAGAATCAACCTCCATCTGTATTATCCAAGGACACTAGGAAAAAAAAAAATACTCACATGGGGGTGGCTCCTGTTCCCTCAACTCCCACCCCCAGGTAATCCCTACCCTTGAGCAGCTGTGGGTGCAGCTTGCAGTTAGAAGCTTCTGACAATTTCCTCCCAGATAAACACCAACTCAACGTGTTTTGCAGAAGCACGTTCATTTCTGTGAGCCTTCTGCTGAAACGTAAGCCATCCTCCCAGTCCTCGGCCAACTGCCAGGAGAAATCGACCGTCATATGGTGCAGAGCAAAGTGTGGGATGATGTAGCTAAGTCTTTGGAGGTTGAACTACTCAGGCTTCCAACACCCACAGCTCCCGGGCAGCTCTTTCTGTCATACACTTTGCAAAACCCAAGTGTATTAAAGGCTTGTGAGAGTCACATCGGCTGGCCCCCAACCCTGCACAGCCTGGGGAATGAAGATACTGCAAGTCCTCAGAGAACTCCATGGCAGGGCTTCCCCAGAGCTCTGACTTTCATACAGTACTGCAGAGATTTTTTTTCCTCCGTGAAATTAGCATCAGCAGCAACACAAAGGATTTCAAAGCAGTCCCTGGAAAGCACGCTACTGCACTAGCTACCATACCCCAGAGGGAAAAGAGCTTCGCATTTTGGTAAGAACTTTTCCCCTGCGCTTACTTGGCCAGTTAATAAACCAGTTCCCAAACTTGGTATCAAAGGAACTTTGTCAACTCCGTCATCTCCAGTTACCACAAAGCAGCCACATCCAGCTGACACGCTCGCTTGGCTGATCAGTCAGCTTCCATAAGGAGTTACCATTCCTTGGAAACTTCCTTTGTGTCTTCCCAACAGCAGCAAGTTGGCTAAATATTACACCAAATTTAATTAGCTAATACAAGAACCTGTTTGACATCACACTGAGATAGGGCAAGGTTGCTCCAGCAACAATCATTTACATCGTCTCTGATGAGAGACAGTAGCTCTTTAAATCATTCAAACCTGACTGCAAGACCACATCTTACAAACCCCTAAAGCTTCAGTGTTCAATTACCAAATCCTTTGCTCAAAGATCAGGAAAATTGTCTTCCTCTGGGGAACTACGATAATGAATCAGTAAGAGCACAGATATACCACCATTTTCTAGAGCAGAGGAAATCCGAACTCTTTGACTACTGTCCCTGAGACTCTCTTTCATGCTAAGTGTCCTCTCTTCTTGCAGACGTTTGATGCCTGTGGGCACACTGGAGTCCAAATGGTGACAGATGAGTGCAAGATAATGACATTTGTAGACAGTCACCAATTCATGGCAGTGTCACAAAACCCTTGTTACCAGCAAAGTAACAAAAACAAAGCAGCATTCAATACTTCATAGAAGTTGTCTGATTTGGGGTATTGTTTTTGTATTATTTTTTAATTGAATCAGTGTTACGTTGCTACAGCCACAAGTGCTTAGGAGTGTAATGGTACTTTGATGGCCAGAAACTCCTTAAACAGAGCAATTAAGGAACATTTTGGGGAAAAAAAAAGAAATAAAATTAGTGCCTCCAGGAATAAATCTTCAAAACGCAGCAGACAGATATGTCAGAATAATGAACCAACATCACAGCCCTGTATATCAAAGTCATTTTGGCACCAAGAACATCACACATGCAGACAGGCCTTAGATATCCCCATGTATAAAGGCAGATGGCCAGAGCCTAGGGACTCGTAGGTGAGCAGTGCAGGAGAAGGAACAAGTGATCAGAGAAAATAGGTCAGGCCCTACAGCAAAGGGCTGGTCTAGAAGAAGGTGAGAGAGGTTCCACTGACTTGCTCTCTGGAATGGGTGTACACATCAGATGTATCTGGATGAGTATCATAACTGATATCAGTCAATATGAAGATGCAGACCATGGAGATCTGGGAGAAAAGAGAGGCTCTATAATGTCTTTTAGCCTACAGATGCTTAAAGCATGTAATTCTGTTGCTCAGAAATCAGATTTTTATCCTCAGGAGTGACACTGCTGCTCATTGTCTCAGAATCTCCTAAGTTTAAAAAAAAAAAAAAAAATCTCTCCTTAGCTCTTCAGAGCAAACAGCAGGTTCTTGTACAAGAGACAGAGCCAGTTTTATAGGAGCCTAGCTGCCTTCCAACAGGAGATAGCCCTCCCCCAGGTATGGTTCTGACATTTCAGTCCCACAAAATCCCTTATTCCACTCCCACACCTCCACAGCAGGTGATACTCACTGTGTGTGAAGAATTCCCTTCTGTGCCAGCATGCTGCGAAAGCAGCCCAAGCAGCAAGTTTCTGCCAAAACCAAAATCCACGCACAAAAGGCAAACAGTAACTTGCACTTCAACAAGCACGAACATTTGGAGAGCTAGCCAGAATTCACCAAAAGCATTTCTAGTGCAAAGTCCCATTAAGTTCTTCACAATACCCACACACACCTCCATCCTGCTCCCAAACCCTTTTCTCCTGAGGACTGATCCTTGGTGATTTCACCAAGCTTCTTCTCCCTCTCCCCTCCCAGTCTATTCGTTTGCACAAACAAGGCTCCCCTTTCCTTTTGCATGCCTGTGCCTACACAGAGGAGTAAGATGCATGCTGGTGGCCAGGATAGAATTCCCTCGGGTCCTTTGGTTAGCCCTTTTCTGTGGCTTGCAACTGGCAAGTCCTTTGTCATAGGACTTTTCATAAACAGCCCAGGTTGAGGTGGACAACACGTAAGAACTCAGCTGGAGAAAACTGAGCAAAGTTCAAGCAATATGCTCAAGGATATTGAAGCTCCTGGGACCTCCTTCCAAAAGCACCAGTTTAAGATGAATCTTTAACACTGGATCTCTATAAAATCTCCTAGACAGAGAGTAAACACTAAAGCAGGATTATAACACAGGCAAGAACAGCAATGCCAGTTTACTAAATATGGGGATCTGCACTGTTCAATGCATCATCCATTCCCAGCTGGAAGTTATGTTTGCACCAAAAGTTCACTGACAAAAATTTTTGCCCCATCAGCCAGACTTCGGCACTGCCCCAAGATCCGGTAGGACAGCTGCAAAGTATGAGATCTCTCCACCCTGAGAAGACTACTTGTTTAAAGATAATTGGGTGATTCATTGAACATCAAGTTTTTAAAAATTATGTCACTAGTCCCACAGAAACATAAGGGAGGCCAGACCGAGCCAGACCACGGGTCCATTTAACCACTATCTTGCTTTCCAGCAGTGGCCACAGACACCTAAGGAAGAACAAGGTCAGACTAAGTACACGTAGCATCAGCCCCAATACTCCCAACAGCACCTGTTATTTGCAACTAAGAGGGTTCTTTGTGTCCATTCTGGTGGCTGGGACTGTAACGGGCCACTACCATAATTTACTACAGCTGAACAAGAAGAAGAAACAAAACAGCACTTCTATCCACAGAGCTGGTGCTCTGTCCCAATTCTACCCAAAACCAGATAATCATAAACTACTTTGCATCTGCATAGATCTGGCATGCCACACATCTGGAAGACACCACACACACACTCCTGCCATCTGTCTGGACTGCGGATGTTTGAGGTCCCACAGTCCCACCTGAGCCTCTCCACCTGCCCCGTGCTTTGAAGTCACAGGCCCAGACAGGCCCGTCACAAGCAAGTCAGTTACCACACAAATTCCTCCTCAGCTGAGCAAAAGTAGTTTGTCATGGCCAAGCAAATGGAGTTAACTTGTATTTTGGGATAACATTTTGCTACCAGTTTACCAGCCAGGCAGTTACCACAGCTCAAGGAGCTCGTGGGTACCTCCAGATAACAGCCGATGATCTGTCCGCCCCCACAGTGGAGCCCTTCGAGTTTGTGTTGCCTCAGCAAAAACACCTCAGAAACAAAACCAGTTTCATCCTTAATACAAGCAAACATTTTGCTATTTGTTTAGAGGCAGAAGAAATGCAGCAAGAAAAAAAAAAAAAAAAAAAAGCACAAAAGCACTTTCTAATTATTCCTTTTCCAGATAATTAACCCAGGCACATATTTGCAAGTTTGCAGGTTTTTTTCAAAGACACAGAGACTGAGCATATGAATGCCCTTAGTTTTATGTTGAGACTTACAGCTTCTCTTGCTGCCAGTAAATTACTGGAGGAAAAAAAAAAATCCTGTTGTTGAAGAAAACGACCATAAAACAACTGCGCACTACTTGGCTACAAGAGGAGAGCGACTGGATGGGAGCAGGGGAAAACATCCCTAGCAATACCAGATTTGCATTATTTTAGGGTCAGCTTTAATCCCAGGAGGGTAAAGGGATCACAGCAGCGCGTGAGAAGAGCGAGCTCCCTGAAATCCAGCGCTCTGTGACATCCAGCCCTCAGCACGCTTCCGTCAGGCTGCGAGGAGAGAGCAGGCCGAGGCAGATGCACATGTGGTTGCCATGGAGTTAGGGCTTGGAGGGGATGCACAGCACCGCACAATGCCTCCACGAAGGGATACAATTAACCCTTGAGGGGGCTCTCTCAACACCTCCCTGGCCAGATAAATTCATGTATTAACCGCATTAAGAGTTCCTTTAATTACCCGAGAAGTCCAATCAAGGAACAAGAGGCAGAGGACCCAAATCCTCTGGGACCCCAAGGGACTCTGAGATGCTTTGCAGACCCACAGCTGGCTTCAGGGGTCTGTGAGCATGAGGTAAAAGGGCTAAGAACAGGTTAAATTTTTAACAGCGACAAAGGCTTGCTAAACTCTGAGCTTGTCACCATTTCATAAAACCGACATCTGTATTTCAGTTCCATGGGAGGAAAAAAAAAAAAGCCAGAAAGACTAAGTAACCATGATTTTTGAAAGGCCCAGAAAAGTATAGTCATGGCACATACACAGCTCTCCCAGTTCCTAGATAAGGCTGCCTCTCAGCTCCATGCTCACTCCTCTCCCAAGCACCGTTTCCTGCAGCTCTGAGCACCTTCCTCATTCAGTGGGGGCTGGAAGGCTCTCAGCACTTCAGAGGCCTTCACCAAAATCCAGACCCACTGAGTGCCCTCCTACCCTACAGCAGATGCTTCCTGATAGCTGGATCATCCTGACCATATTGACAAGACTGGGCATCCTGTGGCAGAACTTACCTTCAGCTCCTGAGCAGAGGCTGATGCTGGCAACCTTGCTGGTTCCTGTCAGTCCCCCCCGGATAAAGTTTTATGAATACAATCAAGTTTGGGTTGGATAGTTTTAACTCATCCTACTTTTCCTCCTCCTCCCCCTCTAGATTCTGTGTGTAAAAAGTTCAGATTGACAGGTAGGAGTTGGCTGTATCTGCTCAGGATGAGGTTTATCATTCTGCCAAGCGATGAACAACAGATAGAAGAAGGGAGTGGAGATGCGCCTTGTAAGAGAAACAGCTTAGACTGACACACAACAGCCAGCTGCTAAGGAAAACAAGCTAGGATTGGAGAGATCAGAGAATGGAGGTGGACAAGGGGGGAGGATCATGCTTTGCAGCAGATCATCTCTGCAAACTGTCCTTATAGCTCAATGCTCTGCCAGGTCCAGGGGAGGAAGAGCAATTGCCAGAGATCCATGAAGAGATTTATTTATCCCAAGATGATAAGCATGTGCCATCAATCACCAATGAATTCCAAACATCCACATGTGGATCCATGTGTGAATCTGAAAAGTTCAAAGAGCACCGAAGTCCTAGGAACCCTGGGCAAAGGCCTTCCTCAGTGCAAAACATCTTGACATTTTTGGACTTTTCCTACCCAACAGCATCATTCAGCACTATGAAACAGCCATCACACTCAATGCAAGTGCACAAAACTCATATGGGCAACAACTGGGATGAGGCTTGCACAGGACATGCTGCTCACAGTTTGCTTCCAAGACTAAACAAGGAGGAACTTCTCAAAAGAGGATCTCCAGAAGCAAAGGGGAAAAAAAAAAAAAAAAAAAAAAGAGTGCCAGACACATTTGAGCTTATGACTGAAGTCATAAAGCACATTTAATGGACCATCCCGCCAGCGCTTCCAGGAGATTACAAGAGGCTGCTGGATTTCCAACTCCCTGCAGAGTTTCCCAGCATTGTGTGTGTGTGTGTGCGCGTGTGTGTGTAGATAATCAAAGTTTCTATTTTCTCCTGCCTACTTAAGACAGTCTTTCAGCGTGCATCCTCCTACAATGTTATTTTTACCTGCTCCTAATCAGTGTGTTCTCAAACATCGAGACTCATAGAAGAGCAGTTCAACTCCTTCAGAGCACAGCCCACGACACTGAGTAATACCTGCATGGCAGCTCTTCTCCCAACACCCAGGGTATCGTGTCTTGTACAGCACTGGGGAGAGGATACTGACACACAAAAGAAAAAAAGCTGGGTTAGCTTTATCACTGCATTGTTTTCTCCTGTCTTTTTCCTCTTCTCCCACCATAAAACTTTTCTCTAATAATGTTTTGCAGGACAGAGAGAACTGTCCTCAAGCCTCAGAGTGCTCCCATTCAGTGGAGAAGCTCAGCTGTTGCAGTGGGGGCCTTAAACATTCATCATATTCCAGTCTGAACTAAGAAAGGACATGTTATAGCCACCGGCTAACTAATATCACTAAAAGAAGAAAAGCAGGGACGGGAGCTAGGGCAGAAAACCAAATGCCAAACTCAACAAGGGGTAATAGGCTGGAGATGAGTTTTGCTCACACAATACAGAAGACGTGTACCAAAAGTCAAGGAAGCGTGGACTCTTGGCTATTGCAAGGAGCAATATTGCACAGCCTGCGGGTAAAAAAATACCCAAATTATTCAATTTTTGAGAAGGTATTTGAAAAGGATATGATTTCTGATCTCTCTCTCCAAGAGAGCAGAACAAGAAAACACAGGCTGAGAGGGGTGTTATCCCTCACAGCCTCAGTCACAGTCCTGGCTAGCACTGCAAACAGATTTGTGGCAGTCTGAGCCAGGTGTCCCCCTGCCTTCTCTACTTATTGCCAGCTGTATCAGTCTGAGCCCAGATGCTTTACCACAGGCCTTGAGAAAAATTCCCATTGCAGTCTGGCCATGTTAGGTCACGGATGCTGTGAAATCAGTATGGCAAACGGCCTGCTTTTAAACTCATGTTTAGAGGCTGGCAAGATACTGCAAAGCTTACCATTCTCAGGTTTTCACCATCCTGCACCCTTGCTCTGAAAACACATTAAATTCCTTTCCTGGTTTTCAAGAATAGACAAAACTTCCCTTGCAATAGTCCTTAATTCATCTGATTTTGCAAGCCCTTTCTTTTGTCAGCATAAAGAAATAATTTCAAAACAACCAAGTTCCTAGATGACACATTTGTAACAGAGAACTTGCTCCAGTGCCCCAAACCCAACCACAAAGTCTTTGAAGACAGCCCCAGTAAGAGATGTGGCCAGCAAGGACCAGGTCACACCAGTACCACAAGTACCACATTTGAGAAAGGTGGCATCTTTGCACATGAATGCTCTGAGCAAATCTCAGCTTCCTGTCAACACACACTATTTAAACCTCTGACATTTTAAAAGTTGACCCCATGGATTGATTGCAAGCAGTTCAATATAAACATTCAGCACATGATACTTGATATTTAAACTTCCTAGCTTAGATTATAAGAGTTGACAGATTTATTTATGACTGCAGCTGATTGGAAAGTATTTTGTGCTTCCATTTCAAGTTTCAACATTTCCCCTATTTTTGTACACATTTGTCATACACTTTTTTAAAATTGCTCAAAATATTTAAAACTTCTCCCAGCACTGCGCAATCAAAACCGAAAGCAATTTCCTAAGAAAAAGCCATAAAGCACTCTGTTATAAAGTCCTTTGACTAAAATTGAAGCTTTCCAAGAAATTTTCTATTTTTCTTAGGAAAATCGATCACACTGATCACAAAATTACTATTGATGTATTTTTCATTCTCATCTCCATAAGACTTGTGGTATTGGTTTTAGTTCTAGTTTTGAAGTGGAAATAGGTATAGCTTAAGTAAAGATTCTATCAATTTAATATTTTTCATAAAACCAGTAAACTGTCCTACTAAAATATTAGTCCTAGTAAAAGGTTATTTTTAATATTTTTCAATGATGCCACCTAAAAATAAAATAATAAAAAAACAAAGCTACTGTCACTTTAGATTGTTATTAAAATGTGTTATTAATATGTTTTTCATTGTGCCTTCCTTTTTTCTTCCTCTGTCTAGCTGCAAGAAGAACAAAGCATTTTTGGGGAAGACACTTTGACATCAATTTTTAATATGTAGTTTCCTAACAAAATATTCGTGTTCCTTACTGCAGTTTACTTTCCTATGAACACCAACACCAGCAACAGAACACGTCCAAGATCAACCCAAATAAATTAACTCTGCTTCATTTGGGTTCTACTTTGCCCAAATTCTCGGTCATTTCTCAGTCAGCTCAGAGATCAACCCTTGACACCCCCCAAGGAGGCTCTCCCAGTTCTCTCTTGCCCAAACCAAAACAAAGAGGCAGTAGACTGCATGCTTCAAACTCTTTACCATTGCATTAAATTAGAATTTACATAAGTGATGGCAGGGTAACACCACTGAAAGGCTACGCTTAACTTGCAGGGCAATATCTCAAGAGATCAGACGTCACATGGGTACTGTTACAATCCCTAGGCATCTTTTTATACTTTCTCTTTGCATTCAGGGCTTGCTGCAGCTGTAACATGGATGCAAGGAACAGCATGGGGACAGAGTCCTCCCCCAGGCACCTGACCCAAATCAGACCCAGCTGGCTACACCTAAGTTAGGAGCAACCAGCAGTCCATGCCTAGGAGCAGATCATTTTCCCCTCCGTGTCCTTATCTTTTCAGTTTGGAGTAGGGAAAACAAGCAAGAAACACTTTCTTCTGTCACATTCCCAGTAACATGCACATAAATATGTAAAACAAACTGGACATCATCTGGAAATTCAGAGGAGCTGGGCAATATCTTTGCTGAGACAATCACCCCGTAAGTGCATTTCACAGCCTAAGACTACAATGAAAGTGAAAGCTAAAGAAAGATGAGTCAACTCCTGTTTATTTTTTCAGTAAGCAAGGCTTCAGACCAAGCCTTGGGTGGTTGCAATTACATCATACCCTCTAACTGTGATGAGCAAAATCTGTTTTGTAGCAAGTGGAAACAGGCTGATAATGTCTGATGGCAAAACATAAGTAGTAAGCACCAGAAGTAAGTGTTGCAGATAAACAAGAGGGAGGTGTTTCTACCAGGACAGATCTGCTACCAGCAGATAGAGGGGTCAGGTTGGCACGTTCATTCAACACATAATCTGCTTGGATCCCTCTGTTTATAGACCAGAAAGTTTACATACATCTTCTCTCCTTGAAATCCAATTAATCTATTTACTACCATCAGTTCTCTCCAACAAACCCTTATATTGCAGTGAAAGCTGTTTTACTACAAAGCCTTGCCTCGGCGCTGAAGTGGTTTTATTTCTCACAGTAGGTTCTTACACTCTCCAAAACCAATGACTCAAATCCAAATATCCCCTCTATGCAGCCACTGTGGTATATGTTTATTACCATCAGAGAAACACCTCTGAGGTTAAACAGAGCTGTGAGCTTCAAGATTTTTCCCATATTGTGAAAGCAGATCTCTCTTCGAGCTCCTCCGTGGATGTCAATGCCTCACTGTCCGTATAATCAATGGGAGCCTGGCCAACACTGGCCAAGTGCAGGCTGACCAAGCAGTTTTGACACTGCCTATCAGCAAGTCCTGATTTGGGTGCTAATTTCTGTAGCCCTCCTAGACTTGGACTTCACTGTCACCCACCACCCCTACTCCCACCTTCCCCATTTTCCTGCTTGGCTCCCAAGTGACTCTCCTCCTTTAACCACCCCACCATTATTAAGACCCCAGCAGTTCCCTCTCCCTGCCCTTTCCTCAGTACATCTCCCCTTCTCTGGGGATTATTGGCCAGCTTCTGCTGAGAATTGTTAGTCACAGGCAGAAGAGATATTGGCATTTTCTCTTCCTGTTGTATTTTCTTTGTGGCTGAAATACCTGAGAGAGATTGAAGTCAGCTCCAGCCCCCTGGTGCTCTCTTCACCATTGCCTGGTTCTGAGGTAGGCTGCTCAAAGCAAACTGAATCAACAGCTAGCCCCGGGAAGCACCTGCCTCCTCTTACCCCCCGCAGCACTCTACCAATTTCCCTCACACCGCCCGGTGCCCCTGGGGCTCCCTCTCACCAGCAGCCAGGGAGCCCAGCTGAGACCACTGATTCCTCCCCAGAGGCTGCTGTGAGGCTGACCAGCTAATCAAGCAGTGCAAAGCCCTGGGGAAGCTAAGAGTCACCCTTGAGGATGTATGTCAGCCATGAGGATATATGGGGAAAAATCTTCCACAATACTTCCTCTCTAACACGACTTGCTCACAGGAGTCACGTTTTACTCTCTCTGATGTATTCTCTGTATCTGTAGAAGTCCTTGTTCCACAAACAAGCTCGTACACATTCTTGCCTAGGAGAGGCACTCTTAAATTCACAAGCCTTCCCTAGAGCTGGTGTCCCTGAATTAGAAAAATCCCCCTAGAAAGCCACACAGGTTATAGATGTTCTGAGGTGTCACAGGTTGAAAACATTTGTCACCCTGCTGTCATGCGCTACGTGTGTTACGTGAGGCAACAACCAGTGACCCTGGTATGTGGCACCATGTTCCTGATTAGCTCACAAACAAAGTGAGCTCCGATTGGAGCCGTTCAGACTTCTGCCTGACTGTGCCGTTTATTGATGCCTTCTAAAAGTTCTTTAAAGACAAGCTGCAATCTCATGGATCACAGCAAGCACAGAACAAACCTCTCTGGTACAAAAGGTAAGAGACAGTTAAATGGTCCAAGGGTGAACCGTCCGTATTTTGTGTCTGAAGGATGGAGTAAAGCCTGGGAAGCTGCATCTCTCACTTTCCATTACATTACTGCTGCTTCTTCCGTCTGCACGGGCAGGGGTAACTTATCAGCAGGATTTTAGAAACAAGACCGGACTAATGCTTCCTTCTCCAGTAGATTCCCTACAGATAACTAACACGTAGACTAATGCCCTCTCAACAAGGTTAAGGTGGTTAACTATTCCCTTTAATATTACTACCACTTAATCCACTTTTATGACAGTTTAATGCTAGATGCTATTTTAAGACCATTCTTCAGTTAATATATATATTAGAGGCATTATTAGCAATTTTCTTTCCATTCTTATTTAATGAAGTTTAAACATTTTTCTGGGAATCTAGGATTCATATATAGCCCTGGGCTTATTTTGCCCTTGTTCATATTGGTTTTGCCTGATCCTCCTCAGAATCACTCTAGACTTCGCTAGCTCTGAGAGCTGCACACAGTCTGACTTCATCCCACAGCAGGGTCTGCAAGGTGCAACCACTCATCTCCAGGTGAAGCTAAGGGTTTCCTCTCCCATCAGCTTTCTGCAGTCCACATCCTTTGGCTCCTGAGCAAAGATTCAGACGTTTGGCTCCTGCAGTTAGAAAGCTAGTCATCCTAATCCAGGTGATTTTGGACATGACCAAAGTTCTTTTTTTGCAGCTTGCCAGGTCACCTTAAACTTTTCCAGCCTAAGATATGCAGCTAAGAGTTCCTCCTCTAGCTTCGTACCCCGTAAACCAGAACAATAATAGCACTTCTCCCGCTTCCTACTTCAATCTCCTTCTCAAAGAGTTTCTAACTTATAATCAGACAGCATTTATATGCGTATTACGTACATCTCCAGGTGCAGATTCATGAATTAAATCTTTCATAATACCTCTGAGACATACAAATATGAAAACACTTGCTTTGGACTTCGGATAGAGAGTTTCAGCAAGAAAATTAAATAAAATAGGAAAAACGCTGGGAGGAGGAAGAAAACATGCTGGTCAGCAGTGACAAACAAGTATGCCTTACAATCTTTTCCCAGTTGCTTGGCGCACCAGAGAGGCACACCAGAGAGCAAGGGGTAGTTGGGCAAGCCATCTAATGGGATGCTTCCAGAGAGGTAGTTTTAGGTTGACAAGGGGAACTTCTGGTAAATTCCTGCATCTTCACTATCCCGTACCAGTATTATCTGCCCCAAATAAAATCCAGGGGTACTTCAGACAACTTCTACTCCATCTAAAGGGATTAGCAGAAAAAACAATTGCTGAAACAAAGAGAGACCTTTACCTTCATGCCACTTTTATTTGCTACATCCATAAACAGAACAGGTCAGGGTCTATTTGCTGGTCCAGAGACCACCTGGCACATCAAGGTCTGCCTGCACCTGGCTAAACTTTCCCTTTTCCCAAGGCAAAGTGATCTCACTCATGCTCCCAAGGAGAACCATCTCTGGGCCATCCTGTCCCCTAAACCAGGCCTGACTTTGGAAGTTCAATAGCAGGCAGCAGAGCCATGCTGGGGGGACACCAACAGCAAAACCAGCATACTCGCACACCTGGCCAACAGCCGGGGCAACCTTGGCACTGCTTGGAAAGCAGAAAAATAAGGGTGAGAGCTGGGGTCCCACAGGCAGAACTTGCCATTGTTCACGAGGCCACAGCCACAAAGCAACCCGAGCAGAGTCACCAGCTTCAAGCCTAACCTTTGACAGGTTTGTGTCTGTCCTAGCAGAAAACCTGGTCTGCAGAGAGGAAAGTGCCCTGCCCAGGTTTTTTTGGCAAGAGCCTCCAGGTGATGCCTGAAGAGGACGAATAAGCCAGTTGCAGTAAAGAAGGCAGCAGCATGACAAGGCTGTTCTGCAGCAGCAATTGCAGTCAGCCCTGTGCCTGGCTTTCCCAGGAATCCTTCCCTTTAAATGCAGTCTTCCCACTACAGGGAATCTGCCTCTGACAAAGAGAAATAACCTCTGTTCTGTTTCCTGGTTGCGCTTTGATAAAGAGAAGAGAGTTGAGCTAAGCAGTGCCAAGACCTGACCATCCTTCCTGCTTTCATTTTGCCCCTCAAATTAACAAAAATTACTTTTGAAAAACTGTCAAAAAAGCAAAACAAAGCCCACATGTAACTCTTCAGATAAAAACAATTTTGAAGTCTGACACATGTAGTTCTGCAGGCACAGTGGCTATTAATAATTCAACAAAATATTAAAGTCATTACTATATTTTGCAATACCACAACAGCATGCTTTAGCAGAATTCCTCTCCAAATCTCATTGCAACTGCCATTAATAAATAAAATGCAATTCACTGTTTTAAATGTATTGTTTAAAGGCTAAATATTTCATCAGAACTAATTCATTTTAAATAATCAGACTAGGACTCTCCTTGCAGCACCAGGAGATCTCCAGCTCCACACACTCTCCACACTTAGAAATGAAATTATGTTTCAAAAAGGAAGTCAGAAATTTAATTCAGCTGGAATATTTTAGACTACAACCCCCTGCAGACTGATGGGATCCCAGCTACAAAGTCTCACAGCTTTCCTAGGCTGTTTATGTGACCTGGGAAGATAAAAACTGGGGAAAAATTACAGTGGAATGGATTACATGTATTGCCTGCCTTAAACACCGACCCACGCCTGATTCTCAGCAGGAAGGAGAAAAAGAAAGAGCATCTTCGTCCAAACCTCAGCTGCCAATCGCTGTAACCAGCAGTGCTCATCCAGGGTCTTTTCACCAGTCTCAGAGGGTTCTGAAAAAAGTACAGTTTCCTCTCACAGATGGGGAAGCTGAGGCACACGGGGAACAGCCCGCCAGCTGTTAATGTAAAGGCTAAAGGAGCAGCTCACGTTTCTCTGCCATGTACAAGCATGGACCTGAGCTCTGCGTCACTGCCTCCAAAGGGACACACGTGTCCATTTCAGTTGCAACTTAAAGGTAGAAGAAAACTACTGTCATTAAAAAAAATAATAATAAAAATAAAAGCATTTGACAAATATTTTCTTGGATCCAAAAAATGGGAACAAACGGTCTAGATGGGAAGTGACACCCCCCTCCACTCTTGAACCCAACAGCCTCCCAGCCACAAAGGGGAAAAATATTACCAGACCCTTACTAAGACAACAAAAAACCACTTCTGGCAGGTTATGGTGTAACTGTTACCTCCTGGCCACCTCCGGAAGAGCAGGCAAGCACTGTGCTGCTGACTGGCAGGCTGCTGTCAGCGGGGCCATCCCTGGGATTAAGGCAAAGCCAACACCACCTTACCTACGGGGCCTGTGCCGGGCTCCGTAACGCCTGTGTGTCATCCACCGAGCCCGCTGCTCCCCTCCAACACGAGGATGGAAACACCGCTACACCTTTGTTTCATTTCTCCATACCGAGACACGGCATAATGCAGAACAGCAGAGTGGGAAGTATTTTCAAGCATGACTTTTTACTGTAAAACGGCAGTAAATAAAAAGGCCTGCAAATCTTACAGCTCCTCTAAATTATGCTGGATTTATTTTTGTAAGTATATGGCTATAAATGTTTCATTTTAACCTTTTAATTTTTAAAAAAAAAAAATGGTTTTCTACACAAAAATTCTTTAAAAACTAGCTTTGTTTTTTAACCAGAATGCCAGCCTGGTCTGAGTCAGGATCTGGGGAGGGCTGTCAGGGCGGTGATGGGAGCTGGGGACTAAGCCCACGTTATCTGTCTCAGCAGCCTCCCCATACACATTCAAAAGCACCAAGCTATTTGCCAAACCGTGCACTATGTAAGCTGGATAACGCCAGACACAGCTGTGCCACTGAGCCATGTCAGATATGTGACACTGGGAATAGACGGACTTCTGGTCCTGTCCAGCACATCTGATCTTATGTTCCTGGGCATGAGGCCAAAGCCCATTAAACTCAACAGAAATGCAAAGGATTCGCTGGCTTTGAATCTGATCTTGTATGACAAGCACCAGGAATGGCTGGAGGTGTTTAACCTGTCAAGGGGAAGAGTTAATGGGAAGTCATTAATAAATACGCCACCTTCACTGCACCTCTTGCTTGGGCTTTAAGCCATTCAAACCTCAAAAGCTAAGGATCCTTAACTCCCGAGCCACAGCTCAGATGACCTCTGGGAAAGCAAGCCAACAGGACTTGAGCTTGTGGGGAGTCCGAGCCCAGCAGCAGTGAAGGACCAGCACAGCACAGCTAAATCTGGCCACAGCCACTGGTGTGCCATGTGAATATTGCTTGGTGGGACTTCGCAGTTGAAGCCCTCATCAGCTGCACTTTGAAGCTACTTCCAAATGGCTGCTTTCCTGGACTACTCGACCCTTTCAAGAGACAGCTCCACCATGCAGGCCAATGGCTTGTAACACTCGGTAATTCATCGGAGCATTAATGCTTTTCTGGTTGCTCTCTGTGATGAAGCACGGGTTGAAGGACAGCCATGCAGATGGAAGAGGCTTTCAATTTCCATCCTGCCTAAGCCTGCCAGCAGCATAGAAAGGGAAGCACACAGAAGTAATTCTGCTCGTACTGACACTCCACCAGTGTATCACCACTGACTTTGAAGATATTATTATTGCTGTACTCCAGCATCAAGATGATGAAAGATAAGCCCTTGAAATAAAACATGCTGCTTTGGCAGAAATCATGGCTTCATCAAACTGGGGTCCTTATCAAGGCAAGTGTTTTTGATGATACGAAGGAATTAAACCAAGCCCAGAAGTTTCATTCAAGAGAGCGGCAAAGGGAACCCAAAAGGTTCCAGTGTCAGGTTATTCTGATCTGACATGCCAGGAGCCAGAACAGCATTTCTAGCCTGGCAAAGGGATCACTCTCAGCACTTGTGCTGTCTGGCCAAGTCGGTGCACGATTCCAGCCAGCCAAAAATAAAATTTCCCATAGCAGCAATTTGTCCAGCAAGTACACAGGAGCCTGCAGCCCCAGCTCCAGGCTATGGCACAGAGCAATTCTTAAAAGTTTGTCTTGCTAGCTTATTACAAACTGCTCCTCTCTTTCACCCTCCATCCAGGAAGGTGGTTGGGACCTCTCCAAAACAACAGCTTAGTGAGCAGCTAAGGTGTTTAGCACAGCAGTGACCTGTGAGCACACGGTTGCCTGTAAGGCACTGAGAAATACCATGCACAGTAGGAATCGGCACCTGTCCCTGCACAGGACCTGGACCAGCACACTAACATTTTGAATGTCTTTTCACATTCAAAAAATAATAATAATAATAATAATAAAAAGTTTTCATTAGAAATAGCCCCAAAATTCAGAGCCTTGGCAAGCGCAGCTCAGCAGTTCTCCCCCTACAACACCCAAATCACTGGTGGCCAGGGAACATCAATGTTCCTGTGACACAGGCACATACCAAGGCACTCCAGATGACTTGCACTTGAACATCCAGGCTTCCCACTGATGCAAGACAGGGAGAGTGATACTTCACACAGTGGCAATATTTCAGTCTTCTTCCCTCAAGCTTCAGACTGAGTTATGGTCCCCACAATCAAAATAAAAATGAGAAGTTCTTCTGTCCCAAGATCAGCAGAATAGAAAACAAAACTCAGAAAGAATTAAAAATTGATAGCATGAAGCAAAAGAGATACACAGAGACCCGCACTGGCAAAACTACGGCTGCACACCGCAATACTCCCATTAGGATCCTGTTGGCACTAGTGTAAATCAAGCTGTCTGTGCAACAGCAGTGTAAAATCACCGTGAGCTGAACAGCATCCCTTGGAAGGGTAACACACATTTACTGACATCCTTCCCCTCCCTTCAGCTAATGGCAGGATGGACCATTTAACCAGTGGTCTAAAGCTTCAGCTTGCATGACAGCCATTTATACACCCTGGCAGGTGAGAATGAACCATTCAACTCCTTTGACCTAAATAAGTAGGAGAAAAGCCTCCTGACAGCATTGCTCTGCCCAGCTTGTCTGAGACACCTCCAAGCATTGCTCAGCCGTGGCACGTCTAACTTGAATTGACCACGTCCCAGCTTCTAACACACTGTCTCCACCTAATCTCTTTCCTCCCTTCTCTCCCCGTGGGGTTTACACCTGGCCACAAAGCAGAACAGCATCAAAATACTGCTTGGGTTGCCAGTACTTGTGCCTGCCTCACTCAGGGGTCATTTTTCTCCCCTCTTTTGGTGCTAATTCCTCCTGTTTGGTTTGTTCTCCAACCCTGCCCTAGGCAGCAGCTGCCATAGCAGAAGGATGCACCAGGAAAATTCATCAGTATAAGTCAAGCACAAGCCTGCCTCTGGAGGGAGAGCATTTAAATAAAGAATGAACCTGAAATAGCTACCAGCTTCCCTGTAGCCAGAACTATCTGTCAGCACAAATTCACCACAGGGGACCGTCATGCAGGAACAAAACCTCTTCTGGCCCCATGTTCAGGAGGAAGCAAGTAAAACTGACCGACGTGCCAGCCCACAGACTGGCAAGGACCAGCAGCAAGGAGACAGAAACAACAGAGAAGGCCACAACTGCTCCATCACTACAAATCCTCCGTAGGAACGTCCATGCTGACTCCCTTTTAGGGAGTTCACATTCTGTAGATGCAGACAAAATAAAATGGCAAGATTATGCCATCACCTTTATATGCAACATCCTTTAAAGACAAGATTTGTGCAAGGTGCTGCACATACACCTGAGAAAAGGCAATCTTGCTCCCAAGTCCTTACCATTAAACACTATTTCCTACTTACCCCTCAATCTCACAACTCCATGTGCATTTTTGAAAAATACCTTTGGCTCAGGACAGGAATGGCTGCAAGCACAGACCCAGTTAACTGCCAGCCTTCCCACCTTGCCACCAGTGCCCAGCTCTCCTGATCGGTTAGATCTGAAGACAAGAGGACAGCAGAACTGAACCCAGGGAGGGCAAATGCTTTAAGACAGCTTCAAATTCAATATATAATCGACCATGTTCAGCCTAAGGAACTCAGTCTAGAACTGAGGGTTGCCAAGATCCTACCATGGCAGACAAATACCACTCCTAATCCACACTAAAGGCTGACTGATACTGCCCAAAGGCACAGCAAGGGAAGGAGAAGGAAGAAATGTGCAGTGCCAGGCAAAGGGATCAGTGCACATCAGCTGCAGCAGAAGGGTGCACAGAAGTGGAGGAAAAGCAGGCACAAGGAGACCACAGCCCCAGAATATCTCTGTATCAGTAATTAGCTTATCTAGTTGTTAGTTATATACCTCGTTTTATAGTTATCAGTCCAATATCTCCTTACACACATGTAGAAACCTTTAAGTGATTGAAGTGGGATTTGAAAAAAAAAATAGAGCAAGCCCAGGAAACTGCACTCTGCCCCTCCCATCCTCCTCTCACAAGTGTCCACATGCAGCGTTTTGATAGCAGCCAGTCTTGTACTGGTGAGCCTGTTAGCTACTAAGGGCAATAAATGTCACAGACAGCCCTGCCAGGTAAGAATACAGTGTTAGGCAAGGTGTTTCCCCATGAGCCACAACATGGAGACAGCAGCACTGCATGCTTTCACACTCACATCAGCTCACTTCTGCATCCTCACACACGCCACAGGTCAGCTCGTGCCTCCTGCCCTCACCTCCTCTGCGATGAGTAAGAAGAAGTCTCTGCAGCTCATCCAGCCCCCGGCCTGAAGACAGCCTCCACCAGTCAGTGACTTTCTTGCCTGCCAACCTTTGTGTCTGGGGAAGAAGGTGAGAATCTCCCATTTTTACATTAGACACGGGGCTTTCAAATGAGACAGTATTTCAATTTACTATGTACCATTCAGTATCATTCTTCAGGGTTATAGTTAGACCCACCTCTTTCCCCTTTTTGTGGGTTTTCACTCCAACACCTTCTCCCCAACCTATTTATTGTCAATCTCCAGTAGCGTTACAGGAAGCCCAAACTTAAAACAAAAGCAAAACAGGCACACAGCGAAGAGTCACTAGAATATTCGCTCGGTGCAGCTCAGAAAGGCAGGCTTTGTCACTTGAAGTATGCGAGGCAGGAACAAGTAATGAAGATAATCTTTAATTAATTAAAAGCAAGGAAGGGTAGAATTGAGCCTGGAACAAAGAGATGCAGTACAAGCAAACTGAAAACGCTACACTGCCAGCGATGTTGCCTTTTGATTAAAGGAACAGTTTCCAGGCAGGCTGGCAAAAAACAACAGTGAACAATATTAATTAAGTAAATTAAGGCCTCCTTGGTGCTGATACTGTAGCTGTGTTTTAGGTTGCCTTCAGAAAGAAATAAAGCTTCAGCTTTGGATGCAACAGATCACTTTGCTTGTCTGCCTGTGTATTAGCAGGGGAGGGATAACTGAATTCAGTTCAAATCGGTCAACAGATTCCAATGGGGGGTGTCACAGACAGTGAATTCCTGCAAGCTCAATAAATATAATCAGCTGGGTGGAGAAGCAGGTCCCAAACTAACATCTGACCTGAGCCATAAACCAGCCGGTGCCCGTTCTTAGAGCTGGCAGGGCTCCAGCTGGTCACCGTACAGCCCACAGCTGGCACGCCTGTAGCACTGAGCCAACCCACCAGGGTGGCTGTTGTCTCCTCCAGCTGAGCAGCAGAGGCAGGGGCCTCGGCAGAGATGAAAAAACACTGATAGATGACTTCTGGAAAATAAATCTGTTAAGGGATAATATATTGCAAGTTTCTGTTGCTTAACAAGATGACCAGGCATTTTATTTATTTTCTGATCCTTTGGAGGGTAGGCAACCTCAAAAACACTGAGCAGAAAACATAAGCCACTGAGGTACAACAGCCAGATCTTTCCCAGGCATATTCTGTATCCCACACTTTTTGAACACCCTCCTGTTTAAGTTTCAGCTCCCAGAAGAGTTTGGCTGATGACAGCAGAGCCACCCCTGTTATGCCTCTACACCACCTGGTACGGACACCGTGATTTCATGGGGCTTTCTCCTGATGTTGCTCCAACAGTTACCAAAGCACACTGGAATAAATATTCTCTCTCTTCTGTAATAACTGTTCTCTCAAATATAGCGTGGTTATCATACCTGTTTTCAATCTCCCAGGCAAGCCGTTTTTCAGGCCAGATGGTAAATCTGGTTTTCAGAGACCTCCTGCCTGACACGCAGGCCTGTCTGCGTGTCCCCTCTCCCACCACGTGCTGTGAGCTAGGCTTCCTGTGCACAAGGTCACCACGCTCCTTCACTCACAGGCTCACCAGTCCCATGCCTTGTATCAGCCTTTAGACACCCAAACAAGAACAAAAACCCTGTTCCACTACCCAGGGCTTGCACTGCTTCAGTCGTTCTGTCCAGGAGCAGGGCCCAGCCCCAGATACCCCTCTGCACCCCCATCCACACGTCCACTGTGGCAGTCCCCCATCTTGCAGAACAAGACCGATATGGGGAGACTCAGCCCAGACCCAATCCAAAGGAGCAAGAAGATATTGGTTGTCCTGCCTCCCTCAGGAATCCTTCATCTGTACCTATTCTGCAGCAGAAACGTTTCCCCATGGGTTGGAAGGTGTAACGCAATGAGTAGGAAAGCCCCTTTGATGATTCTGAAAGCATCAACACTTCTATATTATCCCATGGCAAGATCGCACAGGCAAACAAGCAACCCCCACACATGGCCCTTCCATGACCACCATCCTAAACCTCTCCAACCTCCTACAAACAAGCCACAGAACTCAGAGCCAGCTCCCAATCCCTTCAGCAGACAGATGCCTCCTGTCTCTGTATTTCCCACGGAAGCCCAAACTCATGGCTCTGGCGGCTTCACCATGTCACCTCTCTACCAGCCCAAGAGGTGCTGCAATAAAGTACTTCAACCTGGGAAGCCGGGCCGGTAGAGGGATTAGAACTGCAGGCAGGTGCTTTTAAATCACTTTCAGCCAGAACTTTGCAGTGCTTTAACTTGATCAATCTGTTAACGATTTTAACTGAGCACATTCCACTTTGTTATTAATGAGAGTCGTGTTCTTCCCACTCTTAGCTCCTCTTTTCACCTATTTTTCTTTCTTTCATGTAATCTCTTCTAAACAGAAAATACACCCAGGATGTGAACGGCATCACAGCTGAAATAAAAGCAAGATCTTTGTTCTTCAGGCACCAAATCAATAAGGAACAGGAGTCAGAACAGTTGCCTTCCACCTCTGTTTCTAATCAGGAACACGGCCTGGGGCAGATCCCTCCTCTCTCCCATGCCTTTGTTTCTCCAAATAAAATTATGGCCTAACACCATTGACTTTTTTTTTAAGTAACTTTTGAAATAGCCAGCAAGGAGGCAACTTAAGGGCTCTGTATGTGCAGTTCTCTCTGTCATACTCTAAGACCAAAATTGGTGAGGTTTGGCCACAAAGGACAGGAGCTCTGGAGCAGAGCCCTACAAAGGCACACCTCATACAGAACCACTATCCCTCTGTCCTCTGGCAGAGGCAGCTCGGGGCTGCAGACAGGAGGCCCTGTTCACCTGCATGGAGGCTATTGATCACAGTGTGGGGGATTTTTCCAATCAGGCCCAAACAGCAGGGAATGGCTAACGACCAATTAGAGCTCTCGTTCTTCCCTCTCTGCACCCCTGAGATCCTAAAGCACTTTTGGCAAGAGCTAAATAATCATGTTTTTATAAATCCTTTTCCACCCAACAGCTTTGCAAATATCCACCCCTTTTAAGCCTCAGCAACAGCCCTGAGTATGAGTTAACTCCTCTTTGTGCATGAACCAAGACAAGGGGCAATAAACGTGCCCATTAAGCACAGGGGCAAACACTGAAATCATGAAATGCCCTGCATGCTCAGCCTGCCCTCCCAAGCATCTGACCTCAGCCTGTGCTTCTCTCAACCATCAAAGTCAGCAGGAGCTCTGTGCCCAAGCCTCCCTCACTGGAGCCCTCTACTGAATTCCTACAAGGAGCTCGATGCCTTTCTGGCACCTATCAGCAGCATCACTGGCCACTAAAATGTACCAGCAATACACCTCTTACAGACTGGTGTAGTACCTGAAGCAGTGCCAAAGCAGTTGTTTTTAGAATCCTGAGGCCTTTCATTCATCTTCAAAGTAAGCCATTTGCTGTGGCTCAACCCTAGCTCTCCCAGGTCCCAAATACCTGCTTTAGTCCCAGGGACACAAGTAAGCACAACCACTCCTCCCAAGGCGTAATGCTTTGTCCCACTGTGCCGCAGCTGGGATGAATCCCAGCCCATTGTCCCTCCACACTCACATACAAGAAAAGGAAAGAAGCACAAAAACAGAGACTTGTGCAACATCCTCCCACTGGTCAAAATAATGTGGAGATCTAAGAGGCAGGGACCCATCAGGACAATCTTAGCCTCTGCAGACCAGGCGTGGGGGAGAGGTGCAATGAAAGGACTCCCCTGCCCTCAGCACCCAGCTGCGTTGGCACAGGAGAGGGAACAGAAGGGCAGTAAAGTGGGTCTGTCACCAGCTGTCACAGATAGGAAAGGGGACAGTGCAGCTGAGAAGGTGGCGAGGGCTCATTGCTGCTGCCTGGCCCTGTGGTTAATGTCATCCCTTCTCCCAGGCCTGCACTGGGAGGTGCTGGGGGGTTTGCAGGCACGTAACTCGGGCTGGAGGGGACCCGAGCAGACAAGAGACCCTGTCCTTGGGTCTCTCATCTTTAGGAAAAAGCCTAGCAGCAATTAGAGACAACACAGAAGGGAGATGGCATCAGCTGCAAGGCAGGGTGAAATGCTTTACCACGGCCGAGTGAGCACTAAGACTATTTTCCTCTCTTGCAGAGGGAACCCCGGACAGCAGGAGTTTCGCAGAGTCAATGACTCCGAGCGGGTTTTCATATCAATATTTCAGCAGTGTCTGTCTTCCCAGCGTGGATTTCCCAGGCCCCAGCTCCCCTCCCCACCCGCTGCAGTATTTTCCTTCCCTTAGCAAATGCCCACGCTCCCTCTAGCGCCCGGCTCTGCTTTTCACACACTGGCAACCCAGCACCCTTTCCTACAGCCTGTACCCCAGGGTGTCCAAATCACGCTGGAGCTAATTAGAAGCGATGCTATTTTGGGCACAGAGGCCCCGTGGTGCTCTGCAGATCTGCCTGGCTGGAGTTTGTGTCGCATATGTGAATAGGAAGGGGAGAACGCAGCACAACAGCCTCGGCGTCAGAGACCCTCCCTGAACACGAGGCAGCTTTGCCACTTGTTTCAGTGGGAGAGCAATCAGGTCTCCTTCAAGACTGAGAGGGAGGCAAGAAAGAGTGTTTTGATTAGTCAACACCGACCTTCTCTGATTTTCATTGTATGCTGTGACTCCACTGACCGTGAGGGCTGGGAATTGACCCCAAAATTTCTGCAGTGGTTTATTCATGCAATGTGTTTAAGACATACAGCCACCCTCTCCAAACACTCAGCAAACTATTCACTTCCCTCACTCTCACAATACCCCATAAATTCAGGAAAGGAAATACTGCCAGGCCCTTCTTTTTGCATGGAGGAAACATTAACAGTGATGCTGCAGCTTTCCCTGGATGCTGAGGGGAAGTCAGGATTTGGGAACTTGTTTGCCTTGAGCTCCTGCAGAGAGTTTAAGCAAACCAACAAGTTTGTATGCACAGGTGTCACTTCAGCAAATGTTCCCACTAAGGAGAAGCAGCTCACCTTCCCAGAGCCCTGAGGCTGCAATCCAGGAAATGCAAAAAAAAACCACAGGTCTTCTTCTTGTACTGCCCCACAGACAGCTCCAATGTTTCCTGGCCTCTACACTCACTTTTCATTCTTACCTGGCACTTTTCACTGCTGGGGGATACCACAGGTTGAATCCTTGACTAGATCCTACATCAATCCTACACCAACTTACACTAAGGATCAATTTAAATATTTTTTGCTGCTTTGGAGAACCTCTGCAATACAGTTTTCAATACATCACAAGGAATACGTCATTTAGTTTATTCATCTGATTACAGGCAGGGTGGGCTCCACACCTTCAAACACAGGTTCTCACTGGAAGATGAACTTGACCAGATCCCAACCAAGGCCAAGTCTTAAATTCATAACCGATAGGTTTTCTAGCCATTGCCCTGGAAACATTGAAACCATAAACTCAGGTTTGGTCTTCAATCTTGAAACAAATTTGGATTTGTAAGAGAGCACCAAGTCAGGTAAGCACGTACTGGGAGCTTAAGGAGCGTGACGCTGTGGTGTGATTTAATGAAATTCTTGACTGTTTGCAAGACTGGCTCCCAGTGTCCTTTAGTGCAGTCAACATTGCAGATCCTTGCTCTCTAAGCTGTGCTTTACCCATTAAACAACACTGCTTCCATATTTCTTCTAAAATCTCTACTAACAAATTCAGCTATAAATTCGGAAGCTCAGGAAGTTCTGTCTCTCCCCAGTCCTGCATTTAAGAAAATATTTGCCTCATCTCACCTCCCCTTGGGGTGAAGTTTCTCCTGCCTAACATCAATTCTCCTCTCAAACCCATTTTCAAAAAAAAAATTTGTCATCTAATTGGATGAACGTTTCCCATTTAACAAAATAATTACGGAATCCCAAAGCTGTTCCTGTTTGCATTTAAATTACTGTGAAAGCTTAGCCACAGATCCTGGGCCTCATCCCTGAGCAGGAGGAAGTCCAAGTAGTGAGGCTCAAAGGGAAACTGCTGGCAGGCACCTGGAACATAAGCGGTTCTGTTTCTGAGCCCTGGGCTATAAGAACTTCAACAGCTTGCTGCCCTGGGCTGGGTAACAAGCTGGGGAATCTGCCAGCTTCACAAGACTCACACACAACAGGGGCTGTCCACTGGGCATCAACCCGACTTGACAAAGAAACCAGTCTGGAGAGAAATAGCCTGAAGAATACTTTCCAGATGCCTTCCTCCTGCTCTACTGACTCGACACAACCACGAAAGCAATTGCAATGTGAGTTTCATTTTTATTTCCACATCTTCCCCTGGAATATTAATTAAAAATGGATTGGCAAAGTCCTGCAAAATGACTTTAGTGGCAAACTTCATTACTGGGGGTAGTGGAGAAGTGTAAATGCAGCAAGACATTGCGAGACAGCCCACACACCTTCAACAGCAACACCACCACAACATGGCCAAACGCCATCTGAGAAAAAAAATAAGAAACAGCCTAGAATAGCAATTGAAATATCTACCAAATGCAGTGCAATTAATGTGATTGCTCTGCCACCATCTCGCACTCTAGGAGTAAACATTTTAGACCAGAATCCAACCGGAGCAGATACCCACAGCTGACAACTGAACGCAGCACTGCCTGCCTGAAGATTCATTTTGTTGCCTTCATCCCTTCCAGGCACAGCAGCCCGTTTGGGATTGCAGACATTGCCCACCTCGTTCTGCCCATCACGCGCTGCATTGTTAGGCATCTTAATGAAAAACTACCTGGCACGCAGCAAGTCCCTCAGCCTCCCCAGCCTGTAATTCACCACGGGAGTGAGTAATGTCTCGGTATCAAACCACCAGTACATTAGCAGATCACACCAGAGCACTGCCAACAGCATGCAGAAGAATCATTCCCGGAAGAGCCAGGCTTCGCTGTTCGCACTTGGACAACTCGCTTGTCACTGCCAGCCCTCAGAGCTAGCACGGGGTAAAGCAAAGGGATCTCTGCGAGCTGGAGGGAAAGACTCACAGGAGCCATCACAGCAGGTCTGTCCCTATCACATCACATCTACACAAGTCTTGAAAGCTATTCTGATGACTTGCTGTGCCTTTCTTTCAGGAGAAACTCTTCCTTAATGTCCACTCAGACATATCATCTTGCTGTTCCAAACGTTATGTCCTCTCCTACCAAGAAGACAAGCTGCATCTTTCTAACCCTACTTCAGAAAGCTGTTGGCGACTGTAGTACTATTGGCCTCCTCTTCACCAAACTCTTCTGCCAAAAACTTCTCACATTCCCAGCCTTGGAGTGAGTCTCACAACCACGTTAGCTCCCGAGATGAGAGCACTAGGCTGGCTGGGCCGTGGGTTAAAACAACGCAGCTTGTCTGGCAAGATAGAGCAAGGCTTCTGCCCAGGTGCCTGCCAGATCTCATCTCGCCGTCCCCAACTTGCAGAGCCTGGATCCCATTGCCGTTGCACAAGGAGCAGCTGTATCGCTCAGGTACGCTGTCCTGCTGCAGGTTCATCTTCGGCCCTCACTTTGAGATAAAAATGCACCCTGCTGACATTTATTTCCTATAGCATGAAAAATGCAAGCCCTGCGAACATCTAGGAACTGGGCCTGGCTGAAGCAATATTGCACATGCCTTAGGCAAATGCCCTCTCCTGCTCTTGTGGTAGCACTGTAGTGCCTTCACCCATCTTCAGGTCTGAATTTTTCCTGTGGTTACTAGAAAGAACGGACACGCATACTGGGATGGGTACAACACACTGTGCTAAGCTGAGCATACCCTCACAGGTAATGGACTGAAAGTGTCTTCTAGTTCAAAGAGAACTAAAAATGCGTATCTTTGCTTCTTACATCGAACAAAACAATAGACTGAATTCACAGTGCTTCCACCACAGACAAAGCATAGGGAGGATTAAATACTTCCTCTACGCAGCTACATTCAGCCAAGTGATAACTCTGAAACCTAATGACACCCGTCCAACTGGTACCATTGCACTAGTGACCACACCAGCAGAGCGATCTGCCTGAATGTTTTATCCGTTGAAGCTTGTGGAAATCTCTTGAAAAGTAAAAATCAAGAAAGAAGATAGCAAGAAGTAAAGCTGCAACAACATTGAAGGTGGTGCTACTTATTTCTGTGAATCCTTATCCTAGAAATCTGTGAAGGAAGCAGGAGGAAAAGATCATCTGAGAAATCAGATTATCTTCACAGGAAGGTTGGAGAGAGCATCTGGTGAGCAGCACAAGGAAAAATTTCATGCAATAGCATAACCGCCTAGAGAGGGAAAACAAGTGAAGAGGACACAACTGCTCGCCGAATGGCACATGGTACTCAGCATCTCTTTGGAGTGGAATGTTTTTTTTTAAAAGAAAGGCTTGCAGATCTTATGAGAGTAATGCTATCTTACACAAAAAACTCCCCTTTTTTCAGAAAGGTCTTGGCAAGAAAACATTTTATCTGATCTATGCCAGGTCCCTCAACAGCTTCAGTGTCCTCTCAATAAATGCTTCTATGGGACAGACTGATACCTGAGGCCCAAGCACAGCTCACCTTATTCTTGTATCAGCCCCACTGAACAGACCGCTAAGCCCCCTTCTCAAGAACGCAGACAGAGGACACAAACCCCATTTCTGCTCAGAACAGTATTTTTGCATTTCCTAACTTTCACTCAAAGATCTTCAGGTGTTGCACAAAGCAAAATTCTGCTCCACACCACCACTTTGTGGTAGGTAAGCAGTACTATCCTCATTTAACATGGGAGAGGAGACTCAGCGAGGTTAATTGTCTTTCCTAAGGTCACGGAAAAAGCCCGCGGGCAGGACAAAGCAGAGAACTCAAATTCCCCGATCTCACCAGGTTTTTGCCTCTATCCTAATCCTGACCTCGCTATCTGCAAATGGAGAAAACAAAAGTTTGTTGCCTGGGAGGGATTATTTTTTTAATATGTTAAATAGAGATTTGAGGGATGGGGGAGAAGAGGCGGAAGGAAAAAGAGGGGGAGCTGCTCTCAAAATAGCAATAAAATACATGCAGCAGGTTTTTAATATTCTGGGTAACAGGACATACAGCAGCACACAGACTTCCCTCCTGTGGAGTTTGCTACACAGCCCAGCAAAAACCACTAAATTTTTATGACCATCATTTGTTCTTCTTTGCAAATCCATCCCAACCTATCTCAGGAAACCCTCCCCATCAACGCCTGATTTGAAATGTACTGCTTCACTGCACGTAATTTGATTGATCGTGTTTTTAGTAAATCATAAGCCACAAAAGCTTCAGTTTTGAAGTCTGTTCGAGTAACGGGGAATTGGTCAAAGCAATCCCTACGCCTCTTTACTGTTTCGGTAGCCTAAAACCAGTAGCACACAGACACGTCCTAGGTGCTCCACTAGGTCATCTATCATCATCGTGAGACATGAGTTAATCCGTTTTGTCCATTTTCAGTTCACATTTTTGCTGGTTTGTGTCTATTGTGACCTAAGAAAATACATGCTTCGGGGTAAGAGACTGGGAACCAAGGTGGCTGGCACAAGGGGCCACGCCGTTTCCCTGCGTGACCTTGGGCAAATTGCTTGCCCTCCCCGTGCCACAGCCACCCCAACAGTACAGCTAGGGAAAAGCCGAACTGCAGCAGAAAAACAGGCATTGGAGTCAGCCTTCTCTGCCAATAAATGAAAGGACCCAGCTTCTAGCATTTAACTTTCCCTCTAGAGTCACATAATACACTGTTAAAAATAAAAAATGAAACCCAATTAATCATTAAATGCAGCGTGTTTTCTCCAAAAGACAGGAGCGAGAACGTCTCCTGATGCCAAACCCCGTACAAGAAAAAAATAACACAAAAAGATAACGCTGTTATTTATTAACACGCTTGGTTTTCCTTCCCACAAACACCATGCTGGCACTACACACCAGGCTCGTGCTTGCGCTTTGGAGTTGGAAGCTTCCAACGCACGCTGTCTTGAGGTGCAAAACCCTCATGCAAAGTTGTGAACAATCAAGAAGTTTTCCTTTATTACTTACGCCTTCCCTGTCACCTGGACTTAAAGACTAAGCGAAGCTAGTGAATTAAACAGCATATTTCTATGAAAGAGACAAATTCTAGTCTTAAACTGGGGAAGGAGGGAGAATTTTGTGAAAGTCATTTTCTGACCTGCACTTCAGAAAAAATGACCTTTTATTCCTCCTCCAAATGCCTACAGAATGACTTTTCTCTACTACTTTAACCAGAAATACTCATAACTATTGGAAATTCAGGCTGGGAAGGAACGCGGGGATTTTAGCTTCTTTTGCTCAACACCCTTTGATACGGCACTGAACTGAAACAAAAGAGAGGGCATGTAGGTTGTTTTCTTCATTACATGCCATGTTATATTAAAAATAAATAGTCCTAGAGACAAGTGTAATGCTAAAATATAGCATGCAGCTGTTTTCTCTTCAATGTTTGCTTTCATCTTTAATGAGAGTGGAATTCATGTCTGGCAAACACAACTGCCTTAAAAAATTGGGTAAATCAAAGTAGCATCTACGTCGCTGGCAGCGTTATTGCCTAAGCAATAATAAATAGAGAAAATCTTCCAGTAAAAAAATTTAAGGAGGTGGTTGAATGGCCCGGGATTAAGTAATGGCTGATGCACAGATAGATAGGGGATAGATAGACAGATAATTTGCTCTTTAATGACTAATCAATCTCATGAGGAATACAGCTGAAAATCCAGCTGATCTGTGCCGCGCTGCTAATTGCTTTATGCACATTTCCAATAGCGGCAAAACAATGAAAGAGGCATTTTGGAGGCAGTGATGAGCTACAGTAATCAGAATAATGGGAATATTGTCACCAGCCGTGAAGGCTTCCAAGAGTCCTGGAGACTATGCCTCTTCTCAGACCTTACAGCAGAGTGGAAGCGGTGTTGCTGATAGTGAGTTAGAAGAAAATTGAAGTTGTGTCCCCAGCCATCTGCCGGGTGTTGCAGAGCAGGGTGCGAGGGAGGGCCCTGCGCTATGGGGACACCCCCACAGGCACGCAGAGCACCACAAACTTTCAGGGACACCTCAGCTCCTCCTTGTTATTGACTGCAGGGAAAAGGCATGAGCCTGCATCGATTTTTTTAAAAAACTTTTCTGCGTGCTCGCACTACCTGCCTCCTCTCAGAGCCCCTTAACATGCTGGGGAGCTCTCCACCCCTTCACAAATTGATGGCATCTCTCCTGTCGCCAGCATGCAGAGCTGAGAACGGGAGGGCTGCTCCGCCACCACCGTACATCAGTCACCCCCTGGCACAGAGGCAGGGGAGCACACCAAGGTGTATATCACATATGGGGAGTGCAAGGGGGCAGCAGGCAGCTGGGGACACAGGGGGCTTCCCTGGGCGAGGGAGAAGGCTCCGGCCAGCCTAGTCCCCCTGGTAGAGCTCAAGGCCCGGGGATGACAGCTCTCCCCTCGGGCAGGGGTAGGGATCGCCCCCTCTTTTTTTTTTTTTTCTTCCCAGGGAAAACTTTTCTCTTTTTACCTAGGCTCCGTGGTGTCCCCGGCCGTAAAAGCAAGCGGCGCTCAGCACCCCTCTCCTCCCCGCATTTCCGAGCTCAGCACCATCCCTCCCCTCCCAGCCCAGCCCAGCCGAGCCGCGGCGGCGATACTCACGCTGCTGTTGTGGCCGGACCAGTGCACCATGGCTTGGTTGTGCGCCGCGTCCCCGGTGAGGGCGAACGTGGTGCTGCCCAGCCGCAGCTCCTCTGCCCCTCGCAGCCTCGCCGCTCTCCCCTCCTCCGGGGGTCCGCGGGGCTGAGCCCTGGCTCCTCGCTGCCCCTCGGCCGCGAGCAGCCCCCGGCCGCCTCCCGCCGCCGCCGCCCGCCGGCTCCGCACCGCCGGGCCCCGGCCCCCGCCCGCCCCCGCGCTGCCCCCCGGCTCCCCGCCCGGCACCGGCTCTCCGGAGCCCCGCGCCCGGCTCCCCGCTGATCCCGGCGCCGGTGGTTGCCGCTGCTCCAGCCCGAGGCGAGGCCGGGAGGGAGACGAGCAGGGGCCGCAAGTTAGCTCGGCGTCGGTGAAGGAGCAGGAGAGAAGTAAGAGCCATGTCCAGGCGAGCAGGGCGGCGTGGCAGGGCGGAGAGCGGCGGGTCCCCTTCTCCATGCCTTGGCGGAGCGAGTCGGGGGGCTCGGAGAGGGAGGGGGGCGAGGCGCTGCGGTTAGGGCTTTTTTTTTTTTAGGGGCCGGATGCTAATTATAATAATTATTATTTAGGAAAAAAAAAAAAAAAGCTCTTCTTTCTTCGCTCTCCTTTTCTCTTCCCCCTTTTCTCAGACGGTGACCAGAGGAAAAAATTAAAAAAAGGAAAAAAAAAAAGGAAAAAAAAAAAAACTCTCTCCCCGGTAGTTGGATGCTGTTCCTTACTGTTGGTGGATCTTTTTTTTTTTTTTTTGAAAAGTGCTTTTCAGTGAAACTGTTCACGTTCGAGGATTTGATCAAGTGAGCGGGCACCACCGCACGGGGGGAGGAGCCCCGAGCCTCGCCAAGCGCCGCCGAGAGCCAGCCCCGAGCCGCCGCAAGCCAGCCGCGCTGCGCCGCGCCGCCGGGGGCCGGCAGCGGGGCCGGGGGCGGGAGCGGGACCCGGCGGCCAGGCAGAGGGAGCATCCCCCGGGCTCCCTCCCGCCTCGGTCCCCGGGCCCCTGCCCGAGCCAAAGCAGCCCTCTTCTCCCCCGTGTGTGTTCACCCCTACGCGTATTTACGGCTGCGGGGGTATTTACAGCAGCACAACCTCGCCCTGGGTCTATCTATATACACGCGTGCCTATCCGTGCACGGGGGCAGGAGGAGAAGCAGATGGGGGGAGAACCCCTGGCTGATATCTGCCCCCCCCCCCACCCCCAAAACCCGGTACCAGCGCCCCCACGGCCCCGGCCACCAGGGAACCCGCACGGGAACGTCCCCGGCTGGGAAGGGGGCTGGAGGGTTTTTTTTGGGGTGGCCAAGGAGGGGCACGATCTGCGGGCAGCTCACTGGAGCATCGTCCCAGGGCTGCGTGGAGATGG
This sequence comes from Oxyura jamaicensis, assembly GCF_011077185.1. Classification (NCBI taxonomy): domain Eukaryota; kingdom Metazoa; phylum Chordata; class Aves; order Anseriformes; family Anatidae; genus Oxyura; species Oxyura jamaicensis. Next base: position 23,949,010 of record NC_048898.1, on the reverse strand, counting down.
ATTTCTTCAGATCATGGCAGCTCCCACCGCAGGGACGCGGATGTCCCCGGCCAGGACACCTACTTTCCCTTGGCAAAGCCCAAGGAGCTTTTTTTCTTTTTTCCAGCCCCAGCCCCCGGACAAGGACTGGGGGAATTGCACGCGGGAGGGCGCTGGACCGGAGCATTCCCCCCTGTGCGGGTCACCCCCCGGAGCTCTTCACTGCAGCAGCACGGCGGCACTTTCCCCTCACATCAAACCCACGGCCGACCTCACCCCCTCCTTCGCCTCCTCCTTTCGGAAAGTGGCCATAATTAGCGCTGTGTTAATCAGCCCACCCTCCCACTTACCCCATCAGCCATTCTTTCGCCAGCCGAGGACGGATCCGCCGCTACGCGACTCTCCCCGCGGTCCCCCCTCTCCCCCCCCCCCCCTCCCACCTCGCACCCGTCCCAAAGAAGCGGGGACGGCTCCACAGTTCCCCCCCTCAGGTGGCTTTTCCAACCCAGCAGGGACAAAGGGGCCGAGCCAGGCCGGGGGCATCCCCACGTCCTGCTCCTGGGGGTGCCGGGGGGGTCCTCGCTACACGGTGCCCCTCGGGAGCTGCCGCTGGGAGAGGGGAGAGAGGAGCGCAAAGGCTGCTGCGAGCGGTGGGGAAAGGGGGCCGGGGGGTCGGGTGGGGGGCACAGAGCCGAGGGGGTCCCCGGCTGCGGGCACGGCTCTGCCCGGGAGCCGCAAGCCCCGAGGAAGGGGGAGGCGAGGGCAGGAGAAGCAGAGCCCCCGCCCCCAGCCCGGCGGATGTCAGTCCTGCCTTAGAGCCGGCTCCTTCCCAAAGCACGCTGCCGAAACGGCTTCGGCTGGTCCCTGCACCGCTCCCCCCACCCCCGAAGTCCCAGCACGGCACCCCGAGATGGGGGCTGTCAGCTCCGTCCTTGCGGGGACACCACGAGATGAGCGGCCGCGAGCGCTGTCACGGCGGCGGGCAGCATCGGGGCTCGCCGCTGCTGGCCGCACGGGGATGCGCTGCCCGTCCTGCAGCGGGACTGTCCCCTGGTAGTGCCGGAAGTTTCTCCGGTCCCCCTGGGCCCGGCAGCAGCTCGGTGCTGCTCCTGGCGATCCAGAACTGCTGTCACCCCGGAGTAAAAGCCACCATGGGGGTAGCGATTGCCACTGCTTAGCCACCCTGCAGTCCGCCCAGCTGTGTGGGACAAAGCACAGTGCGATGGGCGCTCTGCCCAGGAGTGCTCACCAGTACTTTCTTTAGGGCAGTACTATCACCACCACAACAGCAGGTCTCTCCTGCCCTGCAGGCAGAAGACAACTAAAACCACGCTCTGTGAATATCACCCACACTTGCCGTTGTCCTGGACATTCAGCTCACACCTTGTCAGCAAGATAACCCAGGCCCTCATTTCTCTGACAGATACCCACAGGAAGGGCTGGTGTTTGTAAAGAAAATCCTGAAGCCCCTGTTCATCTCTGTTAAATAACAGGAGGCACAGCTGAAGTCCCACTGATGATGCGGGACTGTTAAAACCCGCTCACCCCGGAGCCGTGGGCCCTTAGCAGAGGCCTTGGTGGCAAGGCAAGAAGCGGCGGTGCTCTCTCATCCTTTCCCTGCTCTGGAAGACAAAGGTAACGTGAGCAACACCCCCATCTCCTGCACGATCCGCGAACTGCGTGCCCGTGGCCAGCGCACAGCAGAGGGGCTTTGCCAGCGTGCACCGTCCCTGTTGCAGGATGGTCAGGCAAGCTCCAAAACCTGACCTCCTGCGGGACAGGGAGACAGGGAGGAACCACCCGACAAGCCCAGATTTGCACGGTCTGCCTCCAAGAACAGAAACGGAAGCCTACAGCACAGTATCCATTACGGGCTGTTTTAATCCCTGGTCTAATCCATTACAATCTGCTTTAATCCTTACCCAGCTGCAAACATCCACTCGAAGAAGCAGGGGTTGGCGTTACGTTCGGTCGGGCCACGTTGGTTGGTAATTGATGTAAGGCAACCATATGCCACGGCACCAGGCGGTGCACAACATTTCCAAGTAAGCAAGAAAGTAAACGCTCTGGAAGGCAAACGGCGACACAAATGTAAAGTAGCAGGATGTGCCTACAACCAAGGGGGAGCTGGGTTCAGTTAAGGAGAGAAAGACAGTTGGGGTGGTTATGTTTGCTTGGAGGGGATGATTTGGATGGAACAACTTTAATGACACTTTCTAAAATAAGAAGGAAACAGAGCCTGGCATTTACTCCATGCTATACCCTTCTAAAGCAGCATTGATCATTTGGGGGTTTCACTGTATGTTTTTTCCCCTATTTTGTGCCATTTTTATTTGGGAAAAAAAAATGCAACCAAAGAGTTAACTCCAGCCACACTCCCCATCACTACCCCCATCCCTTCTGCCTTGCCCAGCTCTGCCCATGGCTGCCCCAAGCCCCTGCAGGGCTGCACACCCCCAGGCCTCCTCGAGGGCCCAGAGTTTGTCTCCCAGGCACTGTCACCCCAGGGAAGTCCGGAGTGGGAGCTGGAGACTTTCTTACTGGAACCCAAAAGAAAGGGGTCGGGGAAGAGATCATGAGAGAGAAGTTGAGGGATGGGAACAGAAAGTAATGCCCCAGCCTCACTGCACTCTTTTCACCTCCCTGCAGGTCTCCCACACAACTCAAGCGCTCCCAAGGGAGGAAATCCCACACGTACTAAGAGAAAAATCAACGCGTGCTTCATTTAACGTTAACCCATTTATTCTGGGTGACACCAGCCACGGGAAAACAAAGCAGCTCTGTGATAACACTGTCTTGTCCGATAAGGAAAGGCCTGAATCCACGTAAGCTAAAACAATTAAGAGCTGAAGTGTCCCTATATCCTCGGACTGGAGACAGCCTGGTATAGGACTATCCCTGCTGTGGGACAGATTTTCTCCTAGCGCCGGCAGGCAGGGTGTGCCGCAGACTGCCCCTGAAGCACGGCAGGACCATGGCGGGAGCCTTCAGCACTGCTGGACTCACTGCAGAGCTGAACAACAGCTGCCTGGGCACCGTGCAGGTGCTGCAGGAAGGAGTCTGGAGACAGAATTCCCCTCTCATTCAGGAACGCTCAGACAACCCCACTGTCCTCACTCTCTGCTGGGGCTGCTCGAAAGGTGCTCAAGCTGCAGAGCACAGACAAAGGACTCGGCAACCCACAGAGACGGCAGAGGTGTTGTGAACGCCCTGGGGAGATTCTGCAGGTTTCAGGTCACGTTCCTAGTCTGTGTTGGGTGCCGGTGTTGCTCCTAAAGGCGAGGCTAGAAAATCCCCTTCTGCTGATAATTTTCAGCATCATCGGGAATGTCAGAGAGCTGATCAGACTGGAAACAGTGCGTGGATCCGTGGCATATACAGAGATTAGCTGCGCAGCCCACAAGTTCACTGTGCTGAATTCACTGCATACTGCAGGTTACGTACATTTCTGTCTTGGAAACCCCACTAGAAATACAAGAACCTGTCTCCCAGATTGCAAATTATCCAAGACCATAGTAAAATCCTATATTTTCCAAAGCATTTGCCAAATTTTTGAAAGCGTGTTCCTCAGCGCCTCTTAGAAGGCACTGGGTCAGGGCATTTAAACTTGCAGCCTCTCTTTGTCTTCTGAATTCAAAGAGCTCCTCTGCAAGCTGGATCTAACTGTGCCACATATAATGAAGAGAGGCATAATCATGGCTTAAGATGTTATAATATCCAAGAACATGCTGTGAGTACTAAGATATCCCCTCTGGAGAAAATCTGATTAAAAACAGGGAATCCGACTAATATTGACCTGGTCATTGATTCAGAAAGCGTAAGTGACTAATTTCCCTTCCCCTCCCAAGGTCTGCCTCCAATTTACAGGTTCCATGGAGGAGAGCAATCCTCCTTTCTAGCAGCAGCTTTGTGCACCTCTCATCAGCTCCTCACTTCTTGTTGTTAATGAAGCCTCGTGTCTGTGATTGTTTAGGGGTGGTTTTTGCCTCTGAGAAGCAGAGCACAAGCACGGCCTTGCTGTGCAAAGACAATCTTAGCAAACCTGAAACCTATTCTCTGCTTGTTCCACTCCCTCCCTAGGGCACAGCGGGACCTGGGAAGGTTCACGTCTTCTCTTCAAGACACTCACAGTAGGAGCTGGGGCTACTGTGACTTCAGGGACACAAAGCTCTTTGCCAGAGCTTCAGGGGCAAGGTTTAGCACAAACAAACTTCTGGAAGAAGAAAAGGACCATGCTAAACCTTGTCAAGTCTCACTGCTGGGGAAACACCCTTCAAACACCCTTCCCCTTATGCCAGCAGAAGAGGTACCCACCCTAACCACGGTGCTGCTCAGGTGACCCCCGTTAACAACAGCTAAAGCATTTCAGCTGCTCCTTTTTTTTTGACTGAAGCATGTCAGGGAGAGCGGTGGAGCTCAGCTGGCACATCTGAAGCTGTGGTGAATATGTAGCTGATGACAGTAACCCCAGCTGTCAGAGCAAGGCGTGTCTGTGGCCCAAGCACAGTTTGTGTTTAAGCACAGGCCTTGATTTAGGGGTTGATAACTACCAGATTTCACCAGCCATTGAGATGAGACCATTTCAGAAGTGACTAGCATTTATGCAGCCTTTAAAAATGGGATCTTGGGAGGTGACATAATTCATTCACCTCTCTCTCTTTAAATACAGCACAGTACAATGGGTGAATCACAGCTAAACAATAGGATCAGACTCGGTTAAAGGGGAAAGGGAGAGATTTCTAGAAGATGTAAAAGCAGCCAATGAAGGACAAATTGTGCTCCGTCAGACTGAAGTTGTCCCTCCCCATGCTGCATTTTGTGGGAAGGTCTGATCCTAGAGCAGCCTTCCCTTCTGAAGGAGCCCTAGGAGTGTTTTATCGCAGAGATCGCTGTTAGGATCCCAAGATTGCAACAGTGCCAACCCTAAAGCAGACTAAGGGGCAATCAGCCCATCAGTGCTGCACTGCAGGCTGTAAACCAAGGTCCCCAAAAGTCACACAACACAAACCTCAGCTGCGAGGATAGCTTAGGAAGGCATCGCTAACTGGAGACAATCGCATCTTCTCCAAGGCTCCCAGTGCAAGTAGATAATGTTGTCCTCAGTAATCCCAGCAGGTTCATCTCCTCACCTTGTCTGGCAGAGAAGCCCCCAGGGAAGGAATTTAGAGCCAAGAAAACCAGGCCTGATCTAAAAGAGCACAAGGAGAAAGTTCAAAAACGTCCACTGCAAAGTTTCATGACAGAATCTCCCTGCTTTTCCACCATGCCCCTGTGGCAAGCCCCAGCACTGCCTGCATTGGAAATTCCAGTCGAGGCAGCACTCAAGCTGTCTTTCAGCAGGGCTTAGGAGCTTCAAACAAGTAGGGACCAAACATCAGCCACATTCAAGTCCCCACAGGCTACTGTCAAAAGAAACAGCAAGAACCTACAAATCCACAAGGATGAAAACTTCCCTAGATAGACTTGAGCCGATCAGATACTGCACAAGCAGGTGTTTTAGAAAACACTTCCCAAAAGTCAGAAACAAGAGGACAATGATGGAAGCTGGCTCTTCCCACCCCACAGAGCTCACACTAGAAGAATGGAGCTGCTCGGTCAGCGACACAGAAACTCTCTGCAATTAAGACTTTGCTCTCACCCCAGGTACTTTTCCCACTTTGTTTCCTCTTCGAGGCAAATCCTTCCCTCTGTCTCTCCCCTACAAAGCTTGAGATAGACCTATGAGGGCAAGGAGCTGTTTCTGTTCCTTCCTCTCTGCTCAAGGTAAATCCAAAGCTGCTTTGTGTGTCTGTGTGCACAAAGGCAGGATTTTCTTAGCTAGCTAGAGAGAAACAAGTCTGGCAGGGACCCTGGCTTTGATGGTGGGACTTCACAGGGGGACGTTCAACCTGCTGCAGCTTGGTGCTGTTTTCCCTCCCACAGCAGAAAAAAAAAAAAAAAAGCCACAACACTCCACCTTTTAAGATTCTCATCTACGGTTATTTTTTGCCCTCTCTTAAGACCAACCCCAAACAAAAGATAAGTTGAACTACAGCACTGAGGAAAGACTTTATACTAGGCAACATGAGTGGAAGGGTGTATGTCTAGTGGGGAAGAACAGAATGAAAAGAATTAATACAGGGAAAAAATAACACCGAACTACAGCAAGAAGCAGCTGGCTGTAGGCAGGTGTTTCTTACCAAGCCCGTCCTGGCAGTCCCCCACATCTCCAGTGCACTGATTTAGCAACAACAGATCTTACACTGACTCCTGAGAAGAGCCAGGTTGAATCAAATCTCATGTAAATGGGGTTTGAAACATTTTGAAAGGAGTCCTCCCAGGTGAATTCATACTCCCAACACTTCTAAGGCAGGAAGTAGGACAAAACTAAGTGGCAGCTATTACAGCCTTTGCTAGAATGTCTTGGCTCATAGCTTCAGCTCCCAAAGGACTCACTGAAGTTTTGCACAACCACGGGAAATTAGAAAAACATGATTGGCCCCGTGAAGTGTGCAACATGTAACCCACACGCCATGCAATGCATGCTCCATAGCAGGCTGGCAAAGGCTGGGGATCGCTACTGCATCCACTTCCATGAAGCACATGCCAATTACTAAGTTAATAATTATTTAAATTCCAGTGATGCCCAGAGCTCCTATCAGAGTTTAGGAGAAGGCCTGCAAATGCAGCAAAGAGACAATCCCTGCTCTGAAGTCTGATTATGCCTCTCACAGACAGCACACTAGTTCACTGCCTTCAGACAGGGCAAATGAGATCCTCGAGGAAAGCAAATCTTCACAAAATAAAAATGCTGCTGGGGCAAGTCAGGATTTCATCTAAGGAAGGAGGAGGAAGGATCTGCATTTTGTGCAACACAAAACATGCAGCAGGCACCACCGGGTGCCCAGGCAGAGGAGTCAAAACCTTTTATTATTCCCCTTCCCTTAAATGAGCTCCTGACCACCACATTTGTTGCTCCAAGCCCCGAATATATTTATCCTGCATTCTGCTAAGCAATTTTACAGCTGCCTTCTTTTGGTGGTGGCTCCTCAGCTTTGTTACAGACACCCAGTGCAGCATCACAGAGACCACTCTTGACATTCTCTCGTTTCTGAACCTGTCCAGTACCTGGTGATTTTAGTTGAACTCTGGATCTGAAGAGCAATTTCAAAGGGGTTAAAATTCAGGGACACAAATGAAAGTGCAATTAATAAGCCAGCTACATAAAAGATCCTCATGCTCATAATGCAATCGCCGAGGGTTGAACATTTTTCCTTGGGCTTACTCTACTCCATTACTGCAATAATGCATGGTAATATAGTTAACATTGATTTGCCGCAAGGTACATGTACTACATCTGCAAGCTAACAGGGAAAAGGGGGGAGGCTCTCTCCTTGGAAGGCTGGAATTACTTAATTATCTAAGGAAAATGACATGCAGATTTAACTGCACAGGGAAGGGCTAGGACTGACTTCCCCTGTTCCCAGAGAATACAGAATAGCACTCCTCGGCTACGTGACCTCCCTGCAAAACAAACTCTCTTGGTTTGTTATTATTAATTACCCTGGCTCCTATCACTGCAAGTCAGAGGTGTTGATACTTCGCATCACCCCCAGCTATGCTTGCTATTCATAAATCATATTGAGAGGAGTTGCCAAGGGAGGGGAGGAAATACTAAAGGAAATTCATAAGCATCTCGAAACAGGCAGCTGCTGTTCGAAGTGGCTGCAGTCTTCTGCAGAGAGTCAGATGAAAACTAGTATCAGTGTTACAAGGCAGCAGGAGACAAATGCCACAAGTGGGCAGGCAGGACAGGGAAATAATGCATTCAGACAGAAAAAGGAAAGGAAAGAAGCTGGCCTGCGGGATTAACCGAAGCAAAGAGGGCCTTTCATCTTCACAGCCACAGGTCAGATCAGATGGTCTGATAAAAGCTGAAAGGCGCTATTTTGATTATTAATCTGTAAGGGGCTGACTGTAGGCTGAACAGAGAGAGAGCTAAGAGTTCTAGTGGTCAAACCAGCACTGATTTCCCTTTCAGAGCCTGGAGCAAGTCATTTAAAACCTCTTTCCTAGTTTTCCATCTGAAAAATGGAGCTGAAATTGCCTCGATATTCTGAAGCTGAAGTTCGGAACAGGCTTTTGGCCACCCCAACCCCTCCTACTCCTTTATACAATTAGACATTCCCCAGAAAGCATTCGCTCTCAGCTCCTCTCAATAGCTCTGCTTCAGCTGTTGCGCCTTTTTAAAGGTGTGTCCTTAGTAAAAAAGCAAGAAACATTAGGGTGACACCTGAGGGATTTATCTCAGCCCAGTTACTAGAGGGATGCTGACACTTTGTGACCGACACCAGTCACGTTGCTATCTGGCTGGCGGTAGGACAAGGAACCAGGTCTGGGTGAACAAGGAAGGTGGGGGCACCTGGACCCCACGTTATCCCAAGATAGAACACGTTTTCCACTCACAGATTTTTACTGACTCTTTTTAAAAATCATTTCAAAATTACAAACAGCTGAGACTTGGGAGCAATGTTTGCTGGAAAGGAATGGTAGCTCATAGATCACGCCAGGTACGGTGAAAAAAAAAAAAAAAGAGCTTTCTGGCACTAACCCTTCGTTTGGCCACACATCCTTGCCAGTTCAATTCTGTTACTTTGGGAAAAGGAAATGTTCTTTCCCTCTTTCCTCATTTCTGTCTTTGGTAGTGTGATGCAAAGAAACTAAAGATCTCAGGTGTTTTGTTCTTTTTCCAACTGGGGAGGGAAAATGTTTTCCATTTCCTCACATTGTGCCTTTTAAATACTTCCTCAACCCCAGAAGCTTGACAGTGTGGCAAAAGAACCAAAGAAAGTAAAACAGAAAGAGAAGAAATCAGCTGGAATTTATTCATTCCAGTCTTCTACCATATTTCTAAGAAAAATAATGAACAAAATAGGGTTAAAATATGATCTTCAAGCACTACACATCTGAAATTTTGAAATATGGAGGTTTCTGGTCTCTGAAAATCTGAGGGAAGAAGCAAACTTTAACAGAAAAAGTCTTTCTTTAAGTCTTTAATTTTTTCTTTAAATATTTTTAAACTGAAGTTTTTGATTAAATCAAACAGATTAGTATTAGTTATTTGCTATGTAAATTTTACAAATAGCAGGGTCAGGCTGACACTGTACTTTCCACAAGTGGATTTCTCATTAATACCATAATAGCATTTTATGCTGCAATTAACTTTCGCCAGCCCAGACAGAGTATTTCTTACTCCCCTCGCTAGGTTTTCCCCTGCACTGCCATCACCACTGCAGTACCAACACAGGAGACTCAGAGGGACCTTTAACTGGCAACTAGAGTATTCCCTGCTGAGGTCCCTCATCAAGGTCCACCTTTATCACACAAGTAGACACAGGAGGGAGCTCACACACCCCCATTCACATTGAGGTTGCATCTCTCCCTGCAGCAAAGGGAGTGATTTAACATCTCAGATACTCCGTTCGGGGCTCCTGTACGTCTTGGACTTAGATTTCACACCTGCTAGTGCAGGTGTCCATCCTGTTAGGTAGCAGAGCATCTGGTATGTGCTCCCCTCCACACCAGCAAGAGAAAAGCTGTAGCTGTGTTGGCTGAGCTGGGACCAGAGGGTGAAATCTTTGCTCACTAGATTTGGCAGTCCCCAGTGAGGCTGCACACTCACCTGCAATGCAACATTGCTCTGAGACTGCCTTTTAACTTTGCTGCTGGTCTTCTACTTCCTCCTCAATTCAGACCTGACAAAGTCCTAGGATTTTCTCTGTTAGCCTCCTCCTGTTGTGCCCAAGCTGGATGCTCGTGAGTGCAGCAGAAGCCATCTCATGAGGAAGAGGGAGTAGGAGTTCCTTCTATTCATTTTTGTTCGTTTGTGCACACACCTAGGCAAAGTTCTTGAAGGTAACGCCAACCAACCCTTTAGATTCCTTTCTATAGCAGGTTTTGTTCCCCGTTTCCACATCACACACACACGAGGCAAGGAAGCCCTTGAGGCCATTTACCATACAATTAAATAAAGCTTTTGATCAAACCACCTTGTAGCCAAGCAACTGTAAGCAGATGTTTAGATTAAGTGATTGCTTATCTGCCAGGCTATGGGCAAAAAGAGCACATCACTGTATTTGAGCAGGTGTTTCTATAAAAAAAATTGAGTAGGCACTGACAGGGTATCCTATTGTTCTAGCTTTTCCTCCTTTCCTTCACATCAGCATCTCAGGTAACTTTTGGCTGCATTGAGTTTATGTGGCAAGGTTTTGGCAGTGGGGGAACCGCAGGGGTGGCCTCTGTGACAGGCAGCCAGAAGCTGCCCCATGTCACATCAGCTCCAGCTGGCTCCAGAAGGAACCCACCACTAGCCAGAGCCAAGAGCAATGCTGGTTGTGCCTCTGGGAAAGCAGATTTAAGGAAAAAACTGCTGTGCAACAGCAGCTAGGAGAGAGGAATGTGAACCAGCCCTGCAGCCCCCAGTGCAGCAGGAGGGCCGGAGGTGCTCCAGGCACACAGCAGCAGTTCCCCTGCAGCCTGTGGAGAGGCCCCTGATGGAGCAGGCTGTCCCCCTGCAGCCCCTGGGTCCCACACGGAGCAGATCTCCACGCTGCAGCCCTCCCATGGAGGAGCCCCTGGTGGAGCAGGTGGATGTGGCCTGGAGGAGGCTGCGGCCCATGGAGAGCCCCCACAGGAACAGGCTCTGGGCTGGAGCTGCAGCCCGTGGAGAGGAGCCCACACAGGAGCAGGGGGTCTGGGGGGAGCTGCCGCCCGTGGGGGACCTGTGCTGGAGCAGTTTGCTCCTGGAGGATGGACCCCATGGTATGGAGCCATGCGGGAGCAGTTCTTGAAGAGCTGCTGCCTGTGGGCAGCTCCCACAGGATCAGTTTGGGAAGGACGGCATCTGAAGATGAAGCGTCAGGGGCTGACCACAGTCCCCATTCCTCATTGTTCCTCTGTGCCGCTCAGGGGGGAGGACGTAGAATGGGGTGGCTGAGGGAAGGTGTTTGTGTTCTCACCGCTCTAGTCTGTTAGTAATAAGCAATAAATAATATTGATCTCCCTATGTCAAGTCTGTTTTGCCTACAACGATAATTGGTGAGGGATCTCCCACTCCTTATCTCAACCCTTGAGCACTTTTCCATTCCATTTTTTCCCCCTCTTCCCTTGAGGACGGGGAGGGAGAGAGTGGTTGTGGTGGAGTTCAGCTGCCCAGCAGGGTGAAAAAAACACAGCAAGAAGCTAGTTTTGATCTAGCTTCAGAAGAGGTTTTGGAGTATGTGATTCTTCACTGTATTTCTTTACAGACCTCATACTATGAGGCTCAACAGTCCCCAGACTACAAGCACTAGGGAAATACCAGTCTGTAACAGCTGTGGCAGCAAGAATGAATCTGGATGTATTAGAAAGTCCCAGCAGAACACACATGTCCAAGAAGACATCATTAGATGTATGGAAGATTACTGACTTTTAACTTCTTCCTTCTTTTCCTAATTCTACTGCTCATCATTGATGTAGGGTTGTAATTAATAGCAACCCTCTTGCAAACCAGTGCTGGGATGCTGCTGCTAGATGTTTTTTTTCCAGTCAAACCCATAGAGAAGCCCCAGCTGCTAAATTATCCTCATGGCTTCTCATCATTTGCAATGTGAAATCAGTCTTCATTTGAGGAAAAAAGTCTGGCTTGGCTTAATTTTTCATTTCTCTGTCTTCCTTGTATCTACAAGCACATTTATTTTCTAACAGGTCTGTTTCTTCTGCATTTAGAGAGTGTACTTTACACCCCTGGAGAGAACAGACATTCTCCATTACCTTCCGAGCAGACCCAGCAGGGTATCAGAGAGTGCAGTTTTCTCAGGGTCTGCTCCTCTGCCTCATTCATTACTGAATGAATACCTGCAGAATGAAAGCGTGAGTCAGCAGCCCCAGCTGCTCTGAATATACCCTGTCACGGGTGACATTCTTATCCCCTGGTTCCAGCAGATCCCAGAGGATTTTGCAAACTATTGAAGGCAAATGCAGGTCATACATTGACTTCTTTTTTTTTTTTTTTCTTTTTTTTTTCTTTTTTTTTTTTTGAATGACTTAAAGGGTATCCAGTTAGAACAACTCAGCTGGGCAACTGAGATAATATCCATGGCAAACTGAACTAAAAAGCCCAGGATCATAGACAGTGCTCTGCCTTCTGACACAGGTATGGTTAAGTTTTCTGAATGATTTTATTTCTTTAATTCATTTCACTCACTGCCCTGAGCAGAGGTCAAAAATTTATGTGTGATGGGGACTACACTTCACCTCAAAAGGGAGTTTCTCCTTATTTATATATTCCCTCTACCAACCTACAGCCTCAAAAGATAAGTCTTATTCATACTTAGATGTGAAAATTGGTATTCCACATGTTCTAGAAACTTTCTCATGTCGCCTGGTGCATTGATCTCTCCTTGCCAGGGCTGAAGGACACAGATGCCTGCAGGACTAACATTAATACTGTTTTGCATACCAACCAATTACAAGGGTGTACTCAGAGAAATTATCATCAGCAATTCCTTGACAATATCTCCCATTAGATGCAATATTAAAGCCTGGATCTTTACAATATGCTCACTAATAAATGGGCCCCTTCCTGGAAGCTGCTCAGGATCTTTTTTTAAAGATCTGAGCACCACCATTTATATCAATGACAGTCAAGGCAACTAACTCAGTGGTCTGAACAGTGTTCTGCACGTGACATCTTGCTGGTGTGGGCATACAGTAATGTTTCAATGTAAATCACTACCCCTTGTTACACCAACAAAGCCAGGTAGAAAGACTGTGAAAAGTGACAGAGCGTGCGTGGCTTCACCTTGCACCTTTGTCATAATTTACATCAGCAGCAGGTGGGTACAAGTAGGCATGTTTCTAAGATTCAGCTCTCACTTCACTGTACAAAATGCAGCTGAGCAGAAAATCAGTCCCACAGAAATACTTAGGATGTTGGACTCCTGGTCAGAAACAGCTGCCCATGGGGGAATGATCAAACTCTACTTCATATCCTGATATCAACGATGCTTTACTCAGAATCCTGCAGAGAAGTATTTATCAGGCAGTGAGATGCGTTCATCCTTCCTCCAGTAAAGCCCCCCCAGGTTCATCATGTCTCCAGCAGCACTCTTGGAATCCACCTCATAGGCTTTGAAACATTTTCCTTGTCACAAATGCACATAAATGTGTATTTATTTCAAGATCTGGATCCTATACAAGCTCCAGTCCAAGTCTTGAGACACTAAAGACTCAAACACAGTTTAAAAAATGAGTCATTTTACTGCTTACTAACATTGCATGCAAGGCTGCGGAAGCATTAACTTTCTCTACCGCACTCTTCCCTGCCACACAAACCCACCTCCAGCCCCTCGCCAGCCCTTGCAATCTCCCAGAGAGCGCACATTCACAAACTACCTTGGATCTTAGGTGTGCAACCCCTGACGAACCCAGCAGAGACAGGAGCAGTCCCTTTCCTTGGGGAACACCCACTGAGTTTGCTCCCCGACAGCTTGGATCATCCCCGCAGCCATTCCATCCCAAGAGCGGTTATCTCACAGCTGCGGCAGCAGAGATATGTCTGCTAGCTGAGCCTGGCTGGTCTCTTCTCATAGGGAAGAGATAATGCAAGAAAGCCTGAGGATGGTGACGAGGAGAAATAGTTTTACTAGTTGGTCTGTCATGCCATTTTACATTAAAGGGGTGCAAGGAGATGTCTTAAACATACCAATGATTAGAACCATCGAAGATGTATCTGGTGCTCCTTTCTTCATCCTTCCCCTCCCTAAGATTTTCTCTTAAACACAGCAATAGATTTTATTCCCAGATGTCATCTACTTTTTCCCAGACATTTTTGATTTCTCTGTGCTTTGTTTCACCAGAAGAGGAAATACAGCTGAGTATTTTCACCTTAACTGCATTTGTTGTTTAGTGTTTTGCACTGTTTTTAGTGGGCAGGCTAAATGTTTGTTAGAAAACATATTTTGAGAAAGGAGAAAAGTCATTTCCAGCCAGTTCTAGCTGTAAGAAAAGTGAGAGCTCTACATGGCTTAATGAGTCTGTAACTGTATCAGAGATTTAAAAGGTGCCAATTTAAGATCTAATCCCAAAGCCCTTGCATGAGTGGTCCCATTAAAAGGAGAACAAGTGTAATCTTTGCCCTCATAGATTTATATTCGTTGTCAATATAAGCAAATGAGAACGAAAGAAACTTGGAGCCAAAGCCTGTCCTCAGTTGCACCGCTTCAAAGAAACTCTCCAGGCATCAAAGGATGGGCTTTTAATTAACATTGGCAGCACATGGAATTGAGGCAGGCAGAAACGGTTTTTATGTTGACAAAGGTGGTATCATTTTACACACTCTCGTTTCTCTGAATGACACAATACATTTCAAAGACAAAAGCCAGGATGTCTCCATCATAATGCGATGTCCAGATTCACCCTTCATTAGTTGCTGAGGTTTAATCAAAACGCTTCTCTAAACAACTCTACCTGAACATCGCAGTCTGTAATTATCGCTGCATCTCAGTGATGTCTGTGTGTGAGCGTCAAGGCAATGATTGATCGATTCTCAATATTCCATCACTTATGATATTTCCAAAGTAAACAACTCCCTTCTCCATTGGGAAATAATATCTAGGCTAAATCAAATTGCAAAGTACTAAAAGAAAGCTAGCCTCCTCCATATTAATCTTAAACCATTTATGATAGATCAAGGTGTTGAGTCTTCAGATCTAATGAGACTTGTGTGCTCTGAAGCAACTCTTTAATTGATAAGCCAGGAGATAACAACAAGGTTTTTATCATGGAGAAAAAAATGGCACGAACAGCTTGTTCCCAACCCAACTGGAGTGTGGAGGAATTCTTGACTCCCACTTTGAGTGTGAAGAGAAACCTATTCATCGCCTGAATTCGTTTTACCACTCCTTGGGCACCTGGCTCAAAAAATCTTCTGTGAACTGCATATTTGGAAAAACAGAAGCCATGTCATCAGTCTATCCTGTTCTCCCATATTCTAAAGCTTCTTAAAAACACTGTAAAGCCTCCTTGATGTGAATATAAATTATTTTTATACTACGATACCCTGAGTAATGCACAGGAAACTGACCTACATGAAAACGAGGCCTGCTGAATGATTCTCTCTTGTGAAATCTGGCTACTGGTGATGAGCAAAGACAGGAATGAGAGAGAAATTGCCTCTGAATGTTAGAAAAGGTACTGGTGCGGCAGAGCAGGATGCTGGCAATGTTTTATTTAGATGTAACGTACACCTAGCTTCCACATAACAATCGTGATCTAAAGGCTGTCATGTTAGGGGGCAGATGGGATCCATACCTCCAGTCAAGTTTGTTCCTTACTGATCAACAGCAGTACTGAGATAAGACCAATGAATCCCAGAGGAATGAGCACAGAGTTATGTTTTAAATAGACCAACAAATCCACAAGAGAACAAGATCCCACTGACCATTTACTCGCTCTGTGAGAATA
Source organism: Oxyura jamaicensis (assembly GCF_011077185.1). Taxonomy (NCBI): domain Eukaryota; kingdom Metazoa; phylum Chordata; class Aves; order Anseriformes; family Anatidae; genus Oxyura; species Oxyura jamaicensis. The sequence continues at coordinate 23,933,548 of NC_048898.1, read as the reverse complement.
AAATTGAATCAAGCTCAGGGTCAGTCCTTGTCCTTGCGTTAATTCCAGCCCACATACACTGCAGCCTGCAAACTGCCCACCCCTCAGTTTAGCACCCCTCAGTCCAATGGACTTCTCTGCACAAGCACTCTCCCAACCTCCATACCAGTTAACTACTCGGAGTACTTCCAGATTTCCTTATTTTTTCCCCCATTTCCTCACTGGTCTCAATCCTGTATCACAAAATGGCAAAGCTCCTTTGGAGTTAACCTCAGCCCACAATGGGGTTTTCAACAGCTCCTGGCAGTGGCCTAAATCCAGTCTCTTTGAGCAACAGTAAAAATTTTCACCAAGAGCAAAATTAGGTGCTCCAGATAACCCCACTTCAACTCTGTAACAGCATTTTTCTCTGCACTGCACTTTGCAGTCCACTTTGCTCTACAGATGCCATGTACATTATAAATCATAGGCAGGCAAGGATCCTACAGCATTTCTTTGAACCTTTTCTCTCCCACCCCCCGCCAAAATACCAAGACAGCTGAACTGCACAAAGATGTTTATTCTCCCAGAAAGAGCAGCAGCGCTTTCTTTGACTAATGCTGGCTTGGCACATGAACTCTGATTAACTCCTGTCATGTTAAGTCACATCTTTGCGAACTGCCCCCAGTTCCCTCCCTCAGCCCCTCCACCAAACAACAACAACAAATCACCGATTCAAGGATAAAAAGGAGGATCAGAAAAGGAAAAAAAAAAAAAAAAAAAAAAAAAAAAAAAAAGGAGTTTGTTTCTCACTGAAAGGCACATGTTCTTCAGAGGCAAAGATATCAAGAGTTTCATGTTTGCTGACCTGAAAAAATTGTATTTCCAGAAGTGTGAAGGAAATCTGTTCCATTAATTTGCTTGCATTTTATCCCCCGTAACATTAGGAACATAACCCTTTCTGTCTCCCCCATCGGATGACATTCCACATCAGAGCTAGGCTGAGGCCACTGTCATGCCCCATTAAGCATCAGTGGACTTTTCTCAGCCAGTTGGAGTATTTAAAAACTCCCTAGAAAACACATTAATCAAACAGATCCACAGTTGTGTAAAATTGATGTTTTTTTTAATATACCGTGTTTAATAAGAAATGGACTGTCAAGCAGCTTCAACATGCCAAATTGGCATAGCTCACTTGAATCTCCTGGCTTATGAACAACACCTAGAAGTACAGCCCCTTTTATGTCTATTTTTTTCCATATTTTTGTCTTTCTTTTTAAGAAAATCAAAGCTAAAATCTAAATATAGACGCAACAGACAAAATTTAGTACAGAAGGTAACCTGAGGGTCATGAAGTTGATGTCAGATCACAATACAACTGATTCACCTGTGAGAGAAAACTAATATGTATATTCACATGCCCCATAAAATGTATGGCTCCTGTTTTAAAACAAAGCTGACAAATACTCATACAATTTTGAAAATGGCCCACTTTTCATGATCTTGCAAAGTCACACGCAGCATGCTGCGTTCCAATTACAAACTAAATGGCATGCATTCACTAGCAAATAGGAAACAGAAAATGATTTGCTTTGAACCCCCTGCATCAAGAGAGAATTTCAAGTGGCACAGTATAGAAAACGTCTTCAGCATGCATTTAATCCACACAGATCAACACTTGAGGGTTTGCAAAATTAGCAACCAGCCTATCAAATACCCCTGCCCCGTTACACAATCACAGCACTCCCCAGCCTCACAAAAAAATCATTCACTCATTCATAATCCTCTTGTTGCTCTGTGTTTTCTATTGCTGGAAGCTATCAGGAATGTATGTCACTTCTGAACATCTGTGAGTAATATGTGGGGCATGGGCTCATGTCTGATGTGGCTAGCTGTGGACAGATTCCAAGTCACATTGGAAATGTGGCTAAAGGACTTCAGGTTCAACACTGGCCAAAATTGCAGTGTTTTTCCAGGAGGTGCCTGCCTTCTCTTCCCCTTTTACTCTCTTGAGGCATCAGACCAGCCCTTGACAAGAGGCAGCAGGTAGAGCCCTTACTGATCCCTGCAGTAAAGGGGGTAAAAGAAAGAAAGTTGATGCCACAGAAAGGAACATGGCCAGCATCTGCTCCTAGGAGGTCAAGAACTGCAAGAGCACTGTTCCCTGATTCATTCCTGGTATACTTCACTCTAACTCCATCAGGTGCATGAGAATTGTCCCCAGAAATCAGCTCCACTAAAATCAAGGCAGTTACTCAGAATTTACAACAGGAGCTGAATCTACCAAGACACATTTAATGTGTGTGGAGGTAAGAAGAACATATGTACCTACAGGAAAGGCAAACAAGGAAAAACAAGGGCAGAAATAGGTGAATAATCAAGAGAAAGCAGCACTCAAGTTGCAGTAATACTCTCCTGCTTCCAGACAGATGAAACAAACATGAATGTTTGCCTAAAAGCAAAGCGAGGAAAACCTATTCATCGCATTTACCCTTCATCCTGCACCAGTTTCAGAGCCCATCCTCCTGCAGTGTGGTTGACAAAGCCGGTGAAATAAATAGAGAATTTATCCTGCAGCTTGTGTTTCAAACAAAAAGGTGGGCCCACCAGCAAGGGAACTGGCTCAGCAGAAAGCAAAACTTTGCAAGCAGGAAAAACACGCACAGAGGTATTTCTCCTAGAAGGAGAAGAAGAAAAACAGTACAGCTTTAAAAATCCCCACAGAGTTAGGATGGCCCCAAGACAAAAGGAAGGTGCTGGAACAACTCCACCGTCCTTTCTTGTCTTCATTTGAACTAGTACAGGAAGGGCCAGAGGCAGAGCTCCCAGCCAGGAGCACAAGCTGGCCAGCACGAAGCTGAGCAGAGATCCTGCAGAGCTGGACAGCTTGTGCAGAGATGTGGAGACCTCACCACAGCAGCAGTGCACTGCAGCCCTCAGGTGTGAGGGAGAGAGAATGCTCACTGGGCTGATGAATTTGAGCACAAACAGAGGAGAATTTGGGGGTGCTACCTCGTTCCATGTCACCTTTCATTGACATCACCAGAATAAGGAGTCTGCGAAATGAGGTCAAGCCACCAGGACTTCTGCTCATTATTTTGCCCCTAAATAAAAGCCAATATCAGTTACATCATAAGGAGCTACATTGTCTTCCCTTACAAAAGCTCCTAAATATGTCGTGCATCTTAAGTGGAAGAACTGGAGTGTCACAGAGATGAGAATCAAAGAATATTCAATGCCAAAAGTTGAAAAATTCCGCTTTGCCCAAGTACGTACATTAAGGGTGATAGTATATATTCCTTTAAAGCCCAGCCTCCCTGGGTTCTGAAAGCAAAGTCCCAGACTTGCTTTCACAGAAATGGCAAATTTCAGGGGAAAACAGCAACAACAAAAATACATTCACTGGGAAAATAATAATAATAATAATAAAACAACAACAAGCATATGAAGGGGGCAACATTAGTGCAAACGCAAGAAAGCCTTGGCCTTTTCCCTGGGTTATGTTTTTCATCCATTTGCCTTACAGCACAGCACAAATTTAGAGCTAAAGAAACTCCTGACTCTGAACACAAAGGCCCGAAGTAACAAGGCCGTGCTCTGAAGGATCACAGTTCCGACTTTCTCATACCCGGACAATCCTTGCTCTGTTCTGTGCCCAGAAGGAAACGGTCCACCCCGAGCAGACCACATCCTCCCGGACAGATGAGCACCCAACATATCAAAGTGGCTTCCCCCTAACACACTCCCTGGATTTTCAATTATTTAAGAAGAACAACAGCAAACAAAAACTCAATTGTGAGCGCATCCTGAACTCCCCATCATCTGGAAAAGCACTTTCTTTATTCACTACTGTCAGTTGTTGTTGTTGTTTTACTGCTGCCAGCTACACCCCAGTGCCCCAGGGTAAGTCAAAATTTTCCATTCTTTTAAGACAGGAACGGTTCAGCTTTGGGAAGGAGTCATCGTCTGTGTGGCTGGGTGCAGGTACCTCATGTCAGCATTGGCTTTAGGAAACGGGAAACCCAGTTAAGAGAGATGAGGGAGAACTCCCTCGTAATGCAAGCACATCCACATCCCCAGGATTTGGTTTAGTTGATCTGGCAAGAACTCATTAGCAGAGCTACTGCAATAGCACTTAAAGACTGCAGCCGCATCTGGGACTCTGTCATATTGGATGTGGTACAGATTGTCACTGCCAGAAACTGTTTTCATGCTAAGCACACAACACAGAGTGTAGGAAGAGAAATGAGTAATTTGCAGCCACCAAACCAGACTGCCTTAACCGAGCTGGAGGGCAAATGCAGCTTTATTCTGCATGTGGGTATGAGATGCAGTACACACTACCTAGTCCCATGCATCCATGCTTAAAGAGCTTCGTATTAGCATGGCACACGAACCAGCACATCAGGGTGGAGGAGGGAATACACACCACGTATCACAGACTTGATTTCATCCTGCTCTCCACTAGCCCACGTGTCTGATAGCACACCATGCAGAGCAAGAGTTAAACCCTCTTGTTAGGCGAGGATGAGACACGAGTTCTCAGCCATCCAAACCCCGCTCTTTAATACCAAGATCTCATGGACTGGTTTCTGAGCCAACCTCAACACTGTCAGAAGGGTTTGTGGTGGAAAGACCAGACTTTACAGGTTGACCCCCTCGATTGTGACCCCTGGGAGCAATCAGAGCAATCAGGCAGACTAAGGCGAGTGCAAGGCAGAGGCAGGGGACAAGAGGAGCTCTGCACGCCCATGGCAAGTCTGTGCCTGCAGCTCCCAGTGCCTGTGGTAGCAGGGAGGCGAATTCTAGCAGTAGAAGGGTGGGGATGCTGGGCACAGTGGTTTTCCACCATAGCAACTGTTACTATAACAGCACTTTCAGAAATTGTGCATCTTAGAAGGATGTTACACCTCCCTAGGAAGGAGGTAGAGGGAATATAACAGGAACCAGAGCAGCCTACTCACATGTGCAGAGGCAGAGAATTCCAGCCTCCAGCTCTGACACAAGCTGGCAACTCCAGGCCTCCAGCTGCCTTCCCTTCCCAGATGTTCGGGGTCAGCTAATACAAGCATGCAGCACCGTGGTTTGCTGTCAGGTGTCAGCAAAACCTGGAGACGTGGTAGATCTGTAAAGAAAGCAGAGATGCTATGACCAGGACTTAGGTCATTTTTTCCCCCTTTCTTGAGGTCTAGCATCATAGTATTCAGGTAGGTCTGAAGGGGAGAAAAAGAATAATTACTTTATGCAATTAGTAATAATGCTCTGAATTAATGTTAGTGTTAGATTTATTGAGAAGAGCATGCCCTACAGATTAAAGCTGGTTGTGGATCAGGCAGTGGATGAATGTTTACAATTGCCTCTGTGTCTGCCTGCTGCAGCCAGAGCCGCCCTCCGGCTCTGAGGCTCCCCACGCTGCAGGCACGTCCCAGCCCCAGCTGCCACCACACCGCCGCCTGCCAGCCCACGCTGCAGCAGTGACAGCAGGCAGCAGAGCCACGAGGAGCATTTTCCTTGCCCTGTCCCAGAGCTTGCTCAGGTTTCAGGCTCCACTTTGGCTTTCCACCTTCCAGGGCAGGCTCCCCTAGCTGCTGCTCAGGGATCCCTGCACTTCAGCTTTCTTGGTAACTCATGATGTGCTGCTTGGAGAAGCTTGAGATAATGTGCCACATTTTTTCCCTTATTTATATGAAATTTTACCTAAAAAATAGACCTGGTTTGGAAAAACATTACTTTCTTTTCCAAATTTTAAATAAAGTGCACTTTTTCACTTCAACATTTAAAACCATTGGCAGTTTGTCTTTCTCACGGAGAAAATTTAAAACTAAGATATTCATGTTTAAAAATGGCAATAATTTTGCAGCAAGTTTTTATGACTGTTTCATTTTTTCCCCACTTCTTGCAGCCTGTTCCTATTCGCACAAAGAAAGGGGGAAGCAAGCAAGTCACTCACTCCTCCCACCTCTCTCAGAAGCTTTAAAAAGCAAAAACACATTTTTCAGAAGATAACGAGAACTTACTTAAAAGCTTTTCTGAAAAACAACATTTTATTTATGCTTTTTAGAAGCAACTAACATTTTTACAAGCAGATCTCAAGAAAACAACCGTTCGGCAAAAGTTTTCCATCAGAGGATTTTGACCAGCTGCCGGTCAGGTCTGCCAGGCAGGATGCTGTGTGGACAGGAGCTTTCTTAAAAGTTAACTCAAAAACACCTGTTTCTCCCTCAGATGTCTTTACTACTGTGCTGTACGTAGCTTGAAGTTCAAAAGTTTGGTTTTAAGTCAATTTGGCAACACAGATGCACTTCTTAGAAAATTCTTCCCATTTACACAGCATAGTAGGGGCTGCACATTATCGCACCACAACGTCAGTCTTCCTCAGAAATTGCCAGGAGAACTTTTTTTTGCACTTTTGTTACAGTCTGAGACATGACTCGCTGCCTTGTTACTGGCTTCCCCGCAATAAAGGCCTTGTCTTTATGAACAAGTGATATACACTGCTGGCACGCAGTGGTGGGAAGATTGTGTTTAATTCAACCTCTGGAGTCCTGAGATGGACTTCTACCTCTGCACAGAACAAGATTTATGACTAAGATACTCTGTGATTAGAGATAACATGCAAAAATATGTCCAGATCTCTGGGGCATTTTCCAGCTACCAGACTGGCTATGAGCAGAGGTCATCTGCTTTCCAAATCTTGTGCTTGCCTATTTCACACACTGCATTGTCTCACGTTAGTCAGCAATGTGTTTTCTTCTGTGCTGAGGTCAGGTATTTTCATCAAAACTTCTTCTGTGAAGCTTTGCCTTCACCTCACATCTCCAGTAGCCTTCACTCTTTCCACTTTCCATCCCTTGTCTCCTTCAAATAGCTAAGACATGCACATGAGCCCTGTCTCCTTCTAAGGAGGACTTGTAGGCTAGGACACGTGGAAGCACTTAACTCCCACTTAAATCCACGGGACTGTGGCACCCACCTTCACTGGCAGCTAAGGCCTGAGTTAAGCTGACGGGTACTTAGAAAACTACAGCTATCCCACTTCTGAATCTACTTGCAAGGGAAGGGCAGGAAACAAGAGCCCGATGTGGTGGCTCCAGAAGCCCGTTACCATATGTAGATTTATGGCACGTTGGCTACTCTTTTGCTGCTGCCTACCTACGTGCTTGTACTTGGTGGTAGGTATGAGGCAGTTCATCTCACAAAGTGGAGCTGATGTTCCATAAATCCACGTCTTATCTAACCTCAGTGGGACTTGCTTAGGCTGAGGGAAGGGGAAGGAGGGAAGAACTGCCAGCACTGCAGCCAATCATTTCTAGTCTTTCCCTTTTTAAATCAAAATCAAATAATTCCCCATGCTAGCTCAGGGTCCGCACAAGGATCTTTATCAGCCTGGGCAGCACTCAGTGGGCCTACGTGCGCTGTCATCACTCGCAAGCCAAGGGCAGCGTTTCAGCAGCAATGACAAATTTTGAAGTGGAACTGTCCTACCAGAAAAATGAAATTACATACACCGCAGCCACAGCTCCCCAGCTTAGGCTGCTAGAATTCCCTGTATTGCTCTACATAATATAATATTTTGTCTCTGTCCTCCCATGCTTGCCTGAGCAATGTGACAGTTGTCATTGGATGCGGATGGTATAAAACACTACACAGACATCAGGCAGTACGACACCCTTGCAATCTGAAACAGAAGACAACAAATGAACACATGCAGATGATAAGGGAAATAGCCTGGACTCAACAGTCATGGGGAATAACTGATGGCAGGACCATTTCACATCCGTTTTCTTTCTCAAATACTCCTTTGTTTAAATAATCTGGCTACTCAGTAATAAAGGGTGCAAATGGAAACAACGATGTGTGGCCGCCTGCTTTGTTCCGTTCAGAGGGATTTCTGGTCTGCTCCAGCTCCTCCCTGGGGGATAATTCTTTATTCTGCATCTGTACTCTTCTGCTGTGGGAAGCCCCAGTGTGAGCCCTCTTAATTTGGCAAATATGACTTCAACATCCAAGACGATCAAGTCAAACAGCCTTTCCAAACAAAATAAACACTGGCCCAACATTTGTTTGCAGGTTTGGACCAGCTCTGGAAAATAGACAGGGATGAAAGCATCCATCCGTTATACCCGTGAGTGTAAATCAGTACAACTTCTTGACTTCAGCAAACCTCTCCCAGTTTACACCAGCCTAGGATCCAGGTCACAGGCTGCCAGAACAGCAAAGGAGCAACCAAAGAGAATTCTTGCATGCAGAAAAGGATAAATTGGTGTTCCCCCTTGGCTGGTCCCTCCCAGTCAGACTGTTGAAGGGACTGATGGGTACGAGGAGGACTCTCACACATCACTCTCAAAGAAAAACTTCCCAAACCAGCCAGGCTGGCAGTGGAAGCTTTCAAGAAGCCAAGGCTTTAAGGAGATCCTGCTGCATTGCTGCTGGGAAGCCTGCAGGGAATCTCGATACATTTTGCTGTATGCTCATCCTGCTGGACAGCTCATTTCTTTTCTCAAATATTTATCTCCACCTTTACCTCCCTTAGCACACAGAAGGCTCTTTTGGTTGTACAGAATTTAACATTTTGCATGAAATGGTCTCCCCTGTCACTGGATTTCACAGATTTAGCAAATGAAACGAAAACCACTGACTTAACAGGAATTTTTCCATGTTTAAAAGGAAATCAGAAAAGGAAGAACTGAATCCACAACTAACAATGGGTAAAGATCTACAATGATTGAGACAGGACCTCAAAACAAACTAAGCAGTCAATCTTGGCTTTTTTAAAAGATGGTAATAATGAAAATACGGTCAAAGCAATGTTTGGAAATACATACATGGGACAGGAAATTACCAGTTCCATGGAAAAGAAGTAAAACTCCACATGTCCTTTTTGTGCCAGTCTCAGAGATTAGGCAAGCCACGTGAGGATCCACAGACCTCACCTCAAAGATTTAGAACTGCTTTCTTCATTACCAAACTGCTAAAAGATTAAAAAAAAAAAAAATTGTCAGGTTGCTACAGGCCAGATATTCTGGCCTCTGCCATGTGCAGGATTTCACAATCTTTTCTGAAGAAAAAAAAATTAAAAAAAAATAAAAAATGGAGATAACTGGAAGCAGACTTTCCCAAAGCTAGATCTACAGTATCACAATAACTCTGATAAGGTTTGCTTCCTCTGCACAAGAACTGGAGTAAACCTCATCTACCTGCATTCCAGTAAAGCTATGTTAACAGTTGGAAATTGTCAGTCAACCCAGAAAAAAGGCTTTAAAGGGATTTGGGTAAGGAATTGCAATAGTTATAAATAGCAATAACTAGTATCAAACCTGGAAATATGAAGATGGAGGGAATTTACTAGTAGATTCCCATTGGGACTAGTCTCACTCTGTGTTTCCCCTTCTGAAATCACACTCAAAAAGTAGCGGGAATGGACGAACCATCACAAGTTCTCTGGAGGATCACAGTGCAACCACTCAGTTAAGGACTAGTAAGAATTGTGACTTTAAGCCAGGAGCTAATCAAAAGAAAGACAGAGCATGCTGTATCAATTGCTCAGCAAATGACACCATCAAGATGCAGGAATGGGGGAAAAATGTCATTGTAACCCATGAAGTGTCTTCTTTCCAGTAAGAGAAAGAGCTGTTAGACCACTAAAGGAACTCTCCCCTGGGAAAAAGTCAGTATTTGCTGTCACCTATACTCAGCAAGTCTGTTAAGATCAGAACTGGTACACAACAGGGCCAACAGGATGATCAGGAAGACAAAAACTCTATCCGACATGGAGGACCTAGTACAGCAATATTAAAGGGGAAAGGGATATGATTGTTCTTCATAAACATCTTAGGGGATTAACGCTAAGGAAAGAACTAACAGCTTCATGCTGGGTAATATAAAATAACTTCTAACCACCACAAGAGTGGGATTACGAAACAACTTTTTATTAACAGCAATCCCCAGATTGTTTTAAAGAGAGTTTACTCAGTGAAGGAGTTAATGCCTTTGACAGCACAGACTTGAACTTCTTGACAAAGGAGATTCATTCCAGGCCTTTGCTTTCGTGTTTCATGACTCCTAAAAACCAGCTGAATCCACGTTTCCACCTACTGGCTTGAAATGTTTGTTCTATAATGACATTCTTCAAACATTTATCACTGTCATCTGTTCATTAGGCACTGAATACATGATTACAGCTCCACCAAAGAACAAACATATTTAGGCACTTCTCATCTAAACAGAGTACCCTTACACCCTTTTATATAAGCTCCCTTTTCCCAAAAGGAATCTCAAAACACTTAAATGCCATGCGCTGCTTTACTTTAAAAAAAGATTTACCAATTATAGCATGCAGCTCCTCTGGGGTGCAGCGTGTCAGCTGTTTTAAAGGTTCACAATAGCAATGCAAAACAGACAAGAGCTTACACTACTGAACATGCAAAGAATTTCCAGTAAACAGGTTGGGACTACGCTGAACTTGGACTCTGGCCAGGACTTCATGTTTGACACCACCAAATGGTCCCATAACACCTCTGAAGCATCAGGGAACTTTGTTCTAGGCTACAGCCAGATGAGGCTCTCTACTGTCCTAGACAGCTGGCTGGTACATAAATGGGCTTTTTAAAAAATCTGATAAATGAGCATTACGATCTAGGACCTCTGTGAGGCAGAATAAGGATTTTTTTTCCATGTGTACAGATAAACAGAGGCTCACTGTGTCTAAGTGACTTCCCCACAGCAGCAAAGGAAGTCAGTGATGGATTGAACCCCAGTTTACATCCCAGTTGCTCCTCTTTTAACTGCTCATGCATCTGTCCACTGCAGTGAAGAATAAATATGAGCTTTATCCACGAGAGTGAAAACCTCCTGGACTTGTAAAGTCTCTCTACACAAAAGCCCAAACTAACTGGATTTTCAACATCTATTTCACCATCTGTAGTATCTGAAGCACTTAAGTAGCCCGTCCTTTCAAAACAAGCTGTCTCCATGCATTAGTTTCCATGTGAGCCTTAAGACTCATTTGTCTGTGTACCATTTAACACAATAGATTTAATTTTAGTCCAAACTATGCCAGCACAAGTAGTGAATACATTTTGTTCTCTAGAAGAGAGAAAATTTTGCACTTTTATGGCTTTACGCATCAAAAGAGCTCCAAATGCTTCACAAACACTGATGTATCAGGGGGCATCCATCAATCAGATCTGCTCCATGACGTCAGCACATACAGACCGTGATTGAAGTCTCCCAGTGGTCTCACGAGGGAGCAATGTTTTCAGCTTCGCTTCAGAGCTGGGCTAAGAGAGATTCAAGAGATAGGGAGTTGAACTTAGATTACTCAAGTCATATGCCAAAACTCTAACTACTGAACCAGCCTTTCCTTCACTGCAAAAGAAAATAATAGATCACAATGAGCTCAGGTGACACTTCTCTAAATTGAATATTTCTTTAAGTAAATGCTTCACATCACTGGAAACACTGATGTTCCCCACTGCCCCTTCACAGTCCAATTCCTCCTCTCCCCTCTCCTCCACTCCCTAGTCCCACCGCATTTGAAAATGTCATCGTTCATTTGGTGACACATCCCAGCCATGTGGGGTGGCAGCTGAGTCATCTTCCCGCTGCGAACGAGGTGTGATGGTGACAAGCACCTTACAACTGCACAATCCTTTTTTGGGCACGCTGTGTTGGAGGCTGCTCACCCCATTCTATACAAAGGGATGGGTGGGAGGAACAAATCAGCGTGGAAGAGTTCCACACACATAAAGGAGAATGGGGGAATTGGAGGTGGCCCTAGAAATCAAATTACATCTTCAAGAACAGTGAAAAACTAAAGGGCACCTAGAGAATGAGGCACAAAGGCTAAAAAAAAATAAAAGAATGAGTCAGAGATTTCATTTGAGTTGACATTCTGTTAATGTCTACTGTAGACACTGAATTAAGGCACTCTACATCATCCCTTGAAGTATCCCTGTCTCTCCGTGGACTCTGCAGTGATATTGTGATGTAGCCTCATATCTTTGACATTGATACCACCTTAAATGTTCCCCTTTCTCCCACTGATTCTACGTTTTCCAGTTCTTGAGGACAGTTCCCCTGGAAGCTAGACAAGGAAATTATCCTAATTAAAAATGTCCCTTTTGTGAGGGGAAAAAGGGAAATCCCACCATCTAGCTTCATTGTTCAAGACAATTAACCAGCATGTCAGAGCCAGTTTCCAGACTGCCCACTATTCCCAAACAGGTTTCTGTTTCACTGTGCCCTCGTGCTCATATCAGGGAATGTTTTACAGCAGATGATTGCACAGCATCCAGGGTAATTGCCACTTCCTAAAGAGTAATGCAGCATGGAAGAATCAGACTGCTTGGTCTAAGCTGAACTTTGATGGGGAGGTGGATAACAAGATCTTTCAAACAGGTGACAGCAAGTACCCTACTTACATGTACAACATGTAAGATTTTGCCATGAATTCCTGAGTGCTGTTGTGTATGAGGGAACCTGAACCTGTGGTGGAAGCCCTGGCACTGAGCATCCATTTCCAGAACTCACCTCCTACATTGCTGCCCCCAGTACAGCTGGAATAGGGGAAAATTGTCATGTGTTTCTACTCATTAGCAACTCTATAAGACTCCATCAATTACCTCATCAATCAATTGGCAGAAAAGATCAATGCTAGAGCATTAAATCTAGACTCCGGTAAACCTAGATCTGCAAGAGAGGTTTTGAGAAACGTAGTCGAAAGGAGACCTGATTTTTTCTCCTCAGGAGTGAGCACGCCCAGACCAAGTGCGTGGCATTTAGATCCTCATGATATTACGATACACTGCCACCTTCCCCATTCAGCTGTGCTCTGCTTCACATTGTGCTTGCACACCATCAGACTAAACTGGTAAGAAGGTAGCCTCTTGCCTATAATTTTCCAGAAGGTTCTTTCAAGGAGGGGCCTCCATTATTGTCGTGTTCATTTTCTGAGGGCCAAAGACAGAAGCTGATGAATTTTCCCTGGAAAAGCAGAACTGTATTTTCTGTTCAGGCAGCAGCAGTCTGTGCTCTGAGACCGAACACATGGGACCATCCATGTAACCATGCACTGCAGCAAATTCACTTGATGAAGAGCTACATCACAACTCGATTTGACATGTGTACCTACACTGCACCTGTAGCTGGGAGTCTGCCCTGTTTGTGCTGCAGGTAATAACAGAACACATTGACGTGATTTCATGCATCTCTGAAAACCACTTGCCAGCTGCCAAGAGACTTGTCTCTGGTTTAAAGGACTTTCTTCTGACTCAGTGTTGCACCTCTCAACTGGTTGTGAGGTCTTCTTTATTAGTACAAAAATATGTAACCACATGTTACACCAAAAAACAGAAGAGCAACATGTCTAGCTCCTCCCCTGCCTGTGGCCTCTGCAGGATGGCAGATGTACCTCTACTTCCTAATGCCCTAATCGCTGCTTTATAATGTTCAGATTTCTGGCAGCTGTGTTTCCTAGGTTTGAAATGATGGTTATATGCAAAATACAGACAGTATGGTACCTGGTTAACCAAAGAAACAAACCTGGCACCTAACACTGTGCAGTAACCTTGCACATTTATTTGCACTGCCTTCTCTGAATTAGAAGCATACAAGATGGATAATAGTTCCAGATGGCATAATAACATCCCAGAAATACTTCTTCCTGAAACCTGATAAAATTTTGATTTTCCTCTTAGGCTGCAGCATGAAATACATATGTTCTCCCACAAATTAGTCCAGCAAGTTACTGGACCTTTTATCAAGTCTTAACTATCTAAAAAGAAAAAGAGTAGCCACAAGAATGCCAAAGAGTTGTTGAGGACTAAGGACAGGATATTTTCTCTGTTCTATTAGCATTCACCATATCATTATAGGCCCATTTACTATGTTATGATGACCTTAAGGGTCCTTATCAGATGACAATAACACCAGGTTATTCTCCTCTTCTATTCACTGCTACACGTTACCTCAGAATCTATTTCAAATTCTTTTAAAGTAACCCTGTACAGCAGTCATTTATTGTCACTGCCTTGTAACGTGTATTGAGCAATTCTTACTGCAGAGGCCATAATAAATGTCTGCAAAGGGTTCAGCCTCACAGGATTATGTCCCTTATGTAATCTTTGTCCAGCTCACCCTCCAGAGGAAAATATATATATATATATATATATAAGCATACAAGAGTGAAAAGGTGAATTCAGGAATTCAGTGCATTGAAGAGTGTTCTCCCTGGAGTAATTGTCTTGGCTGCACAAAAGCAGAGAGATCCTATTTCTGGGGTTTCTGTAAGAATCCCAGCTTAACAGCTGACCCTTTCATACAACCTAGTTACAAAAAAGAGCTGCTCCATCATTCACACAACACTTCCTCACCTTTGGCTGAAGTAACTAGAAAGAGATCAATGAGAAAGATAAAACCAGAAAAATCAGACGTATTCCCAGAAGGGCCGGGAGTTACACTTCTATTAAAAACATCAAGAAATGTTAACTATGAGTCAATAAAGACAGTGAAAAAAATACAGCTGGACTGCCCCTTGCTCTCAGGAGCAGGCAGACATGGCAAGAGAACAACACTAGAGCAGTAAAAAAAGATCTGCAGCAAAGTTAATGCCTCTCTCAACTTTGCAGTAGGCCAGAGTATAATTGTGAACCCATCACGCTGTGTGAGCTGCTTCAGTCTGGCTAAAAGCAGTCACTTAATTCTGCATGTATCAGTACTTTGGCACTGCTGAAGTCAGAGCATGGTGGTGAGAATCAAAGGAGCAAGTGTTCCTGCAGCCAGCTTCCTCTGAAGCCAGGGTCACAGTGCTGGAGACCTGCCCACCTGCAGGTGTCATGCAAGCCAGTCAGTAGCCACAGCAGCAAGCCTGCGGACTGCATCAGAAAATGTGTATCAGGGGAGAGACAGGGTGGATTCCCACCCTTCCACCATCCCAGAGAAACCAGCAGACCTAGCTTGAGCCTATGGGCATGACCATGAGCCACTGCCAGCAGTGGCAGTTTTGTTGCCCTGGTCCCAGTCTTCTCTCCAGGGATGAAGCAGCTGAAGGTGGAAGCATGCTGCCATAATGCTTAGCAGAGCTTGCTGACCATGTCACACACAGGATACCTACATGTGCTGGGAGAAGATGACGCTAAGATCTGTGGCACCTTTGTACAGAAAATTATTACTGAAGAGTCACCAGAATCCCAGCAGCACCTGTCTGAGGGCCCAGATTCATTACCTTCCAAACCTCTAACTAATGTCATCCCCAGACCATAGGAATTAGTCTTCAGGGTTTACACTCCTATAGGCAACTCTCTTAAAAAAAGGCTTCTTAATTTTCTGCTCGTTTTGTGTCACATATCTAATCAAATCTGGTAAGTTTATTCTGTAGTACCCTCTGCACCCTCCCCTCCCTCATCAAGATAATTTTAAAATATATTATTCTCAGCATCTGCTCCTCCCTGTTTCTGTATCACTGCTGTAAATGGGATTTTTGTTCGTGACATCAAGAGAGGCAAAATAGGGCTGCCTAAGATAGTTTTCTGGCTGATTACACAGAAGTAGTGCAATAGTCATAAGCAACAGATAAGTAGCTTTGGCACATCACAGTTTCACTTCTTTGGGCTGTGGAACACCATAAATATGTTAATATGCCCAGCTCTGCTCCTTGCTCCGCAGAGCTCCACAGCAGCCTCGACTCTGAGCAACAGACATGAACACACCTCTGTGTCGGGGACTGAACCCTACTCTGTCTGCCCTGGGGAACACAGGTGCACACCTGACACCCAGTGACATCCACAGGACACCATTTACACACCCTGGAGCTCTGCTAAACCGTGTGAGGCAGTGACCAGCTCGGATACCTGGGCTTCCACTGGAAGCACAGCTGCGGGTCGCTCAGTCTCACGAGCTGGGTCCAGGCGAACCAGGCCCAGACAGGAGCCCTGCCCTGAAAGTGCTGTGCCCAGGGAGGGGGCTGCCTGGCTGCAGAGGTGCCCTGGGGAGCCCCAGGAGGGTGAATCAGGGTGCAGCCATCGGGGTTACTTTAAACAGGTCAAACAGATGGGAGGATGTTGAATATCTCAGCACTTGGCCCCAGGTCACTCCTGCCGCCTCCTCTAGCGTAAAGCTCCCTGTTGCAGCGCGTTCTGCGGACAGATGCAGGCTGCCTGCTGACAGGACACAAAGCAGCCCTGTCCCACAACCAGATTTCCTTGCTTTAAAATCCAGAGGGTGCAGCAGTAGAAAACTGCGAAGGTGTCTTTCCATCCATCAGCCAGCTACCTCAGGATCTAGAGCAGGGCTGTTCAGGGGGCTGAAAGCAGACTTGTAGGACAGGCCATAACCTGACCCAGGTCTCTGGGATCAGAAGAGGTCAGGCCATCAGGAACTGTCTCTAACTGTCTTCCTCTGCCATGCTTCCAATTCAGATAGTGCCTTCTGGATGGAATTTGATTTACTCCCTCCTCAAACACACCTACTCAGTGATATTTTTTTTATTTTCCTTAAAAAAATAAGAAATTTAAAAAATAGAAGACTCTCTGGTGCTCCCTTGTGTTCACGTTCAGGTAGCAAGCAAGGTAAAAAGCAGTCAGGTCAAGAAGAAATAACTGCAAAGGAGGTCAGGAAGGTGGTACTTACTGAATTTCCTGAGCACAAAATGTCTTCATTTACTGACAGGACAGAAGCCATGAATTTTACACATCCCAAAAGCAAATGCACACAAGATTACTGTCCCAGTCCAATGAGAGATTGAAGGATGAAGAGAAAAATGGAGGATAAGAGGAAGAAGACAGGATTAGTGGAAGTAGGTCTGGTTTTAGACCATTTTAACAGGTGAAAGAATCTGCTTTAGAATATTTTATATGGTAAAATTGTGCATATGTATGTGTGTATATATAGATATGTATTTCTTTCCCGTGCAAGTTTTGAAATTGTCAGAAAATAAAGTTTTTGTTTATTTTTTTCTGGAGAATAATTTTTCTGGAGAATAATTTACAGCTATGTGTGTGAGTCATCCTCTGAACTGCAGTTGCACATGGACCTCCATTTCCATTCTAGTTCATAAGATTTTCATGCAGTAGCACAGTTTTGCTTGTATTCCTACAACCACAGGCAAATGTTTAAATATTTTACAAATAGAAACCCTTTTTCAATGAATTTTTTAGGCCAAGATGTAATGTTTCCATTTCTATTTGGTTTGAAAAGTTTCATACTGTTAAAGAATGCCCTGGCTGGGGCTTGAACTGCGAAAGCAGCGGCCCTTTCAGCTCTTATGGATACAGACAAATTCTGCACTGAATGCACATGATCACTTTTGAGATTCTGGTAACACCAGCAACATTTAATTAGCAAAAAATATTTCTGCTTTGTATTCCTTTGCTAGCTGCCTTCCAAGTTTACAGAATTCCCAACATGTCCTCACACAAATCTGAGCAATTCAGAGGTGCAGACCATATCTGTATGAGAGCTGGATTCTTAATGAGATGCCTGAAAGGAAGGAGCCGGCTGGCAGACATGAAGCTATTTTCTGTGTGGATTCTGCATCCATTTCCTTTCCTGAGTAGCTCTATAAATCTGAATTAGGAGTTTACTCAGAGACACAATCCATAACTAAGAAATTGGCAGATAGCTTGAGAATGAAAAATATACTCTGGAGAATGGATCGAGTTTCATGTTCCTCAAAGTGTATGAGACAACCAAGCAGGAGAACTGCTAAGCCAGACCATGTCCCAAACAATGTTTGAAACAATCTAGATCAAAACCTCTTAAAATCCACTGAAATAAATGGAACGGAAGCCCTTGACATTTATGGCCTTCAGCCCTTGCAGTTTCCAGTCCCAAGTGAGTCTGGCTGGACATACACTGCTTGTGAGATACCGCATAAAATCCTGTATTTTGAAAGTAGGAGAAGCTACATGCACGTAACCATGTCATCCATATTGGGAAACTCAAGAGTAGCACAATTCAGGATAGGATGATAAAAGTTTCTGCTTTTGCCATTGTTGTGTTTTTGGCTGGGCTACAGTTAATTTTCTTCACAGAGGCTCACGCAATTCTGTTTTAGATTTTTGATGAAAACAGTGGTGATAACCTATTGATGTTTTTAGTTGTTGCAGATATTGCTTACACAGAGCCAAGGACTTTTCTACTTCTTACCCCTACAGCCATCAGGAAGTACTGCTTATTATCCATTGGGCACACAGTGGAAACTAAAATACAACCAACTTAACAGAGTCAGGGCTGTTCACCACCAGGAGTAACACCCCTTACTTGTTAGTGATGGAGTGATTAAAAACTTGTCCTCTTAATCTACGGCATGCCAATTATGAAATACACTGAAGCAAAACAGTTCAGAAGATAATTATATGATGGAAAATAAGCAGAAAGTTCTATATTTATCAACAGATCTTAATGGTGAGATGCAGCATGCAAGCACATCACCTGGCAGCAAAGAGCACGC
The DNA here is from genome assembly GCF_011077185.1 of Oxyura jamaicensis. NCBI lineage: Eukaryota > Metazoa > Chordata > Aves > Anseriformes > Anatidae > Oxyura > Oxyura jamaicensis. The sequence goes on along the minus strand of NC_048898.1, from coordinate 23,915,142 downwards.
CCAGCAAGAGATGAGAATAAGAGCCATTTCACACAGGATTGTTATGTCCCAGGCTCATGAGCGGCGTCAGGTAGTCCAACGGTGTCTTACCAAATTGAACCCCAGACCCAAATCATGGTGCAAAATGGAGGCAAGACTTTATTTCTAGGCAGAGTTCAGGCTGGTGACAAGCAGAAGGACTCCACATGCCAAGCAAAGCAAGTTTGCCAACTCTCTCTTCTCTTTGAGCGTGAACATGCTGCTTTTCTTCTGCTTGGATGAACTATTATTTTTAAATAAATGCTGTCCCTAATCTAGGATGAAGCATCCCAAGCCTCGGTGCTGCTAATAAAAGAACTCCAGTTAAATAATAAATAAATATATTGTTTGTTTTGTTTTGTTTTAAAACGAAGACATACAGTAAAAACAGCACAAATTGGCTGGGAAAGAAGCCTGCTGAGGAAAATTTGGAATGATCTGAGAACACAACCAAGGTTGCTTATCCTGCCAACATAAGGATGTGGGGGGAAAATAACCAGGGAAACTAGTTCATCAAGCACCTGAATAACAGCTGTATCACTATAAAGAAACAGTGAACAACTGAAATGGAGAGATCAAGTCCTCATTAAAGAAACACAGATAAGAAGGGAAAGAATACAAAAAATAATAAGATGGCTAGTTCAACTCAAGCTTAGCCCATTATTTGCCAGTCAACTGAGTAGGGAATGGAAAAGGGCTTCGTGAGGAAAGTGTTTGGAGACACAGTTCTCAGAGAGTAAGACCAGAGAAGTCCCTTTCTGTTCCACTTGGGAACCCCAATAAAGAATAGCTGATTTTTTTTTCTTTCTTACTCTTTTTATATCTTTTTATAACACGAGTTGATTACGTGCACAGCCTTGTCCATCTTGGGTGTGATTTGCAAAGTGACTATACAGAGATGAATAAAATGATGAATCAAATTCTTATAATGACAACTGCTGCCAAAGTACAAGAACCTCTTAAAAATTGGCAAGGCCAGTCACTGGAACAGATCGGGCCTCACTTTCAATGCATCCGTTGAACAATGGGAGTAGTCTATAAATATCACCCAAACCAGTGCTCCTGTCATTTTCTCAGTACCTTAGAGTTGGATCTATTGATTTCTCACCAAAAGAACAGCAACACTGTCATTAAGGGCTGAAGGGGGGCAACGGCAGTAAAGGTTTCACTACTTCAACCATAGCCAATCCTTTAACTCTGAGGGGAAGATTTAGTCATGTATATAACATATTTCCAATAACTCCTTACTTTCTCCCCTAGCTTCACACCATTTCCCACAATACTGCTCACAAAAGCAGACTCATCTCTATCTGCTGAGTTAGTTCAAGGGTAGAAGAGTAAGTCTAATGGTATAATGAGGACCCTCAGGAGCAAGGCAGATAGAGTAGCACAGTAAGACTGCTCTGGCAGAGCAGGGGACCTCCCAATTAATCAGCATTGAGAGCTAGCCTGTTTATTATCGCTCAAGTTAAAGTAGTGCTGCAACATATTCTACTTTTAGCAAAATGGACTGAATTCTGGTGCTTAATACAAAGTAAACCAGTAAAAGCATATAGGCAAACCTGCTTTCACCTATATCTCTTGGGACAGCAGCTAGGGTTGACTTTCATGTCACTTCAGCAAGCAGTGGCTCTCAGGAACTGAGTTTAATTTATTGTATCACCTCTACAACAAGTGCATTGCAGCAACCCAAGCATCAAGCAAAGGCAGCTACTGTAAACCTCAATACCTCCACTCTAAGTGCAGATCCCAGTACCAGTATAGATAGAAAAGAAACTTCCCTGGTTTTGAAAGTAATCCCTATAAAAAAATCTTACTCTGTGCAGAAAAGTTTAATGTCACTAACTCACCCACCCATATGCCCTCTAACATGCTCATTACAATTTGCAAATCCCTGAGGAAATAAGGAGTATTCAGCCATGCTCTCCATGCAGGTGTATCTGTGCCTGGTCAGCTCTCACTGCTACCCACCCTCTCGCTTTTGAATCAACTGCCTGGCCTTTTTCTAACCAGTTTCATGAACCAGTGGACAGAGGAGGACAGAGGAGAGAATCCCAAATTAAGGACTCCTCCCACAAAGACTCTCTAGTAGACATTAGAAATTTCAGCCCTTCCTGTCCCTGGTTCCAGTCACCTGGATGGAAAAGGGCAGATAGGAGAGCACAGCAACCCTGGAAAGTAACCTTCATTCCTGCTGCTGCTCCTGGTACAGTTTCTTGAAATTAAATTGCCTTCTGTAAGAGTGATTTCAAAGGTGCAACTTCAACCAGGAGTTTGGGTACACACGGGAATGATCACAAACACAAACACAGGCGGCTTCTCATGACAAGTTACCTGGTTTCTGAGTCCAGAAATAGGCAGGTGGTTATCACTCCATTATTGCTTCCAAGGGCTCTTGCAGGCATGAATTGACGGGCTGTTTTTGAAAATGCCATCCTCCAAATAGGACAGGTGCAGAGAGAGGTCAGGCTGACAATTTGTACCGCAGTTACATTGGAAGTCTAAAAAAAAAAAGGGGGGGGGGAGACAAAAGAGAAAGGTGCAGTAAGCTCAGAGCAGTTTTAATTGTAGATGTTTAAAACCAGAAGGCATCATCTCACAACAAAAGCTCTCTGTGGCTGGCAGCTCTGTCATTGACATCTTAGGTGTTTTAACTAACTCCTTTGTGAACCTCAGCTTTTACTACCTGTAAGATGGAAAGCAGGAGCCAAAACTGGTTGTTGACACAACAGATGTGCAAATTCCCAGTTATGAGCCCATCAGTCAAGGACCTGAGAGATCATGTTCACCTCCTTGCTGTCATGTTGGCTTCTTACAAGCAGGTCACAGAGGCCCCTAATCATACTCCCTCTTCCAGTGACAAAGAAAGACTTGGAGGCCTACTGCGGTATCTAAAGTCAAAAGAACAATGAATAAGAAGCTACCGTGGGGCTGAATTTAAGTTTTGTACCTGTCTCTTTCCACTGTCTGATAGCCAGGAGTTTTCCAAGCTAATCCCTCTGCTGCACTGCAAGATGCTGATGACTGGAGTGTGTTAAAGATTGAAACTAGCAGGAGTACTGAGAGAGAAATGTCTCTGTGAGAAACCTAAAATTCATTAAGATTAAGATCACACATTATTTGCTAACGGTCCATATATAATGCACGATAATAATCCTTAGTTTTCCACTAATGCTTTTCAAACACTTTATGAAGGGTTAATTAATATGATTATCGCTGTGATGGAGACAGGGAAAATTACGTAATAGACAGGAGTTCGGTGATAGATCAAGGAACAGAAATCAGATTTTATCCAGCGTCTTTGCTGCTGGCTTTAACCATCAGCAGACCGTAGCTGAGCCACGGACCGCACAAGCGTATTGCAATCAGGAGCAGTGTGTTACAGCTGGCTACACACAGCTCTGGAGAAGGTCCTATTGATCCACTGGAGAGGAAGATAACGTTTTAATAACCATTTAACTAAAACAAATTGTTTATGAACTGCTTGCAAATGGAAACTTAACTTAAAGTGTGACTAAAAATAATCGAAAGAAACTATTTCTCTCTCCGATTTTAGAGCAGAGAGACAGTTGTAATAAATGCTATCAGCTAGCAAAATGCAAAATTAAAAATCCAAATCCAACAAAGATTATTCTCTCTTCTATTAAAGTTGGGAGCAATTTATGTTATTTTATTTTCACAGAACTTTATTGGTTTAATGTCTGCTAGATTGCCTAGGAACTTTGCATAAAATAGGAAAGAACGAAGGAGGGAGGAGACAAGGAAGGAAGGAAGGAAATCCAGCAGATGATTTCTACAGCCTTCTAGGAGTTGCACAGGGTGTACTCCCTTGCAGAATGCTGTCTACCCATTGAACATAGATAAACTGTATTAACCAGTCTAAAACTGGTCCTCCAAGAATGACAGGTTTCAAACTACTCAGTATGTTTCTTCTAAGTGTGACCAAAACAGCTGCACAAACAACCCCTAACTGAAGGATGCTGAAGCCTTCAACTAAGACAAAATTTTAACCATTCTAACGTGATGGAAAGGGTCTTTCACAGCAGTGTCTGAGAACCATTCCCACCGGACCTCGCAGCAGGTTCTAGAACAAAGACCTTTACTTCTGTACCAAAAGCTGCCTGATTCTGTAGGTCAAGCAACAGCACAGCCCACTGCAGCCAAAGGCAAACAGAAGGGGTTCTTTATTGCCTGAACTACAACCCTTTTACTAGGGAGGAGACGTGCAGAAATTTGGCCATACCCTTTATCGTCTATTAACTTCACTCTCCCAGCCTATTTCTGCCACCTGACAGCTTGTATAGCCAAATGTAGCCTTCCTCTCCATCAGCGCCAAACAAGTGGGAACAATATTAGTTCTCTGTACCCACACCTGCTTTTTTTTTTTTTTACTCATAGATCTATCGAGCTGAAGGAAATACCACACAACAAGTACACAGCACATTCATCAACATTCTCATCTGTCTCGTGGGCTTTTCATCACTGCCACTAAGGAAAAAGTAAACCCCCACTGAAAATTTATCCTGGAAGAATTTAGCATTGAAGGAAAAAAGCCGTGTCAGCTCACAACAACAGAAAACCTATTCAGAAAGGGGAAGAATCTTGCACTGGACCTTCTCTTCGCACTAGAACTCTCTGATTTAACAGCTTCCAAAAGCAGCAGGGAATTTACTGCTTTAAATTGCTCTCTGTGTGCTCCTATGGATCACTCATGCACATGCTCAGCTGAGCAAAGGTGAAACCTGTCCCAAGGGAAGGTAGCTCTAGCCTTGAAATAGGGCAATTATGCTGCAGAGTGAACGAATAGTTGCCTTTAGCAGGAGATTGAGTGAAGGTTCCCAAGAGCACTAGGGTCATCAGGTTGTATCAGGTCTGTCATTTAAAGAAGGGACAGTTTTGTTTGTAGGACGTGACCTGCTCTGATGAAGCGGTTTGTGGCCTTCTGTATGAATTTGCCATGTTCTGAACATTCACCAGGCTAGAAACATCCTCAGAGGACAGAGCGGGCTGGATCTTTACGCTCTAAATCAGTCAGACCCAGTGCCTCTCAGGCACTGCAGTTTAGGGTACGGTCCCTGTAAGAGGCCTGAGGCCGCTTTAATCCTGTGCACAGCCCAGAGTCCTGCGGAAAGCCCAGCAGTGGCAGGCTCTGCAGCCTCTCTGCTTTAAAGCACTAGCTGCTGGCATTCAAATTCACAAGGGAATCCCCCTGAGAGGTGGGATGTGCAGATCAAGGAAAACCCGGTGCAGCAGCTCTGCCAGTATCAGACGGACTGGGGCGAGTATCTGCCTCACGCTCCCCACAGCCCCGGTTGACAGAGCTGCCCTCCAGCAGCCATGAGGGGGCCACCCTTTCAAGGAACAGAGGGGGAGGTAGGGGTGAGGAGTTTAATACGTCTCAATAAATTAATTCCTTCCCTTAGCAAGCTGTCAGAAATCAATCAAGCAGTTGGCGGTGGCTCTGAGTGTATAGTTTAATCTCGGTGCTCCTTCACAGCTCATATGACAACAAAACTGTCCTGCGTTCACTGGGGACATGCATTATTCAGGGCATTGTGACAAAAAGCAGAACCACAGGAGAAGCGGATCAGACAAAGCGAATTCTGAGTGAGAATAAAAAAGATTTTTTTTTTTTTATGTTGCCTAAACAAAGCTTTAAAAATGACTTCATTTTCTATGTGCCAAAGTCCAAATGAGGTTATATCAGAGACCCTCTGGCCCATTGCCACCTTGTTTTGATCTACAGACACATCACTTTCCGGAGGAGACTGGTTTAGTAGCTTTCTTCCACTTGGGTGTAATCAGAGAACCATGACATGTCCCTTTGGTTAGGGAGTGAAAGACAGGAAGTCCTGACACAGAAACTAGGCTGACCAGAGGGCTGCACAGGTGAGCACGTACAAATATGCACAGAAATCCCATGCAACCACCGTGATACCACCAGGGGGAAAAACAAAGGAAAAAAAATGAGAGGACACAGGAAGGGAGGACACAGAGGCCAAGCTCTGAGAGAGGGCAGAAAAAGAGCAAGTTTCAGAGCAAAATTGTGGCTGAATGGGGAGGTGGGATGTATGCAGACACTGCAGATCAATGCAATTTTATCAGGAAGGTCCTTGGACCCACCAACCTTTTTATTCATTTAGCCTAAACAGTTTTAAGTCTTCAGATAGACTGAGCAAATCACAAACTAAAAATACACATATAGACCAAACTGAAATAAGTAAATATCTCATGAGACCTACGGGACTCAAACTGGACTAGCTAAATCCCTCCGCACCTATATTTTTGTGTTGTATTTAACAAAGGCTTACTAAAATTAGTGTTTGTTTTTTTTCCTTTAAAATATTTTAATATTTGATCGTATCCAGTTTGTTGACAGAAACATTATTTCACTTTTAATGAGCTTTAGTCTGGTTTATATAAAACAGAACAAAACAAGAACAGAAGGGCAGGTGGGACTGGGTACAATAAACGGAAGCTACCCAGCAGGTCACCAGGGCTGAGATTTTCAAAGATGCTCAAGAGGAGACATTTAGATTGTATTGGAATCTGGCATTTCAAGCTTGAGTCAAAAACTGCCTAGTGAGTCACACAGACTTGTAACTGTGCAGGGCCAATCCTACTGAGTCATACCAAGCTGACATGAGTCCACACGGTCTCCTCCGGCCAGTGATAGCACAGCCCTTGTAGTGCTAAGAGCTGCATGAGGTTCTGCTGCAGCCCCAAAGAGAGCCTGCTATTTCAGAGCAGAAAGGCTCCAGCCCTCCACTAACAGCAGTTTCCAAGTCAGTAGCCTATGCAGGAAAAAAAAAAAAAAAAAAAAAAAAAAAAAAAAAAAAAAAAAAAAAGGAAACAAGGAAAAGAGGAAAAGTGGGTGACCAACATTTTTTACAGCTTCTTTAAATGTTCTGGTTTGAAACCATATTAACTGTTAAAACATCAAGCTCTGGGAAATGAAAATGAAACAGAAGAGCCTGGAAAGTTACTCTGGAATTTGGCTCAAAAACTGGCAAATTGCAGCTTGCAGCCCAACTTTAGAAGTGGAAAAAAGAGGCACAAAGTGAGAGTCAACACAGCAGCAATATTGGTAAGTCAGCGAGTGGTCCAGGGCTCAGCCCTTGTGCTCTGATCAAGCGGTGTCCCTGGCTTGCAGCTGGCAGAGGGGGAAGCACCTAGCAGAGCACAGCAAATGATTATCCTTAAAATATTAAGATCAAACTCCAGCCTCATTTCATACAGACACATTTCAGGGGCAATCTTCCCACTGCCAGGAGCACAGAAAACAGCTTTGAAGATGACCAAAAATAAACCATCTGTTAGAGAGGGAGAAAACATTGCATCTTTTTCAAAAAAATGAGAGATTAGGGTTTTGTTATTATTATTATATTTCATTTGATGTCTGGTATTTGATGTCAACATTTCAAGAAAAAAAAAGAAAAACACTATTTTTTTCTATAGGTATCATTTTTTTCCTTGCAACTACTGCCATTATAAATCTCTCATCAGTTACAGGACACAAAGTAGGCTTCTGTCACCACAATGCTTTGCAAAAGTGGGAATGGTGGGATGCTTTGTAGAAGCTGTAAGCATTTGGGAAAGAAGTCCCCAGGATCTGTACACCAAAGACTGTCTTAAGCAGTGTCTGTGGTTCATGTGCATTGCCCTGCCCTGTAAATGTCAGAAGAATCACAGCATTTTGTTAAAAGAGAAACATGCCATGCGCCGCTAATTGAGTGAATCAATACACAGAGAAAGCCCCAAAGGGAATGAAATGGTTTTGACACATGCAAGCAGTTGTTTTCAATGTGCATAACTCTGCCCTTTATGCTTTAATTAAGACAACCTCAGGAACACAGGATGGAAGACCTTTTCCCCTGCACCCTCCACACCACTCTGCTCTTAACTCCCTGCTGCCTGACCATTAGCAGCGGTCAGAAGCCTACGGACACAAAACAAGTCACTGCCATCTCTCAGGAGGGATTCAAACACCAGATGGGTTCCCACCAAGCTCCAGAGACAGCCTCTGGAATCCGTGAAGGGAAGTATGTGATGCACTGTTGCCATGACAGGGGCCTGTTATTAAGCGTATTTATAGGGTCTGATCACACAAGCTTTTTGAAATCTTTGGTTAGCTTTTCATTTACAAATTTATATATTTTCTTGAAGATTTTAAAACCCCTATGTCTCCAGAAAAGCGTTCCAAGATGACTCTAACGTGACTTTTGCAGCCAAATGACTGACAAATGCAGCCATTTAGCAAGAAATCTTTCTCCGGAACCTTGCTCTGTGCTGATGAATACCCATGAAATAGCCTGAGACAACTCACTTTGAAAACATTGTAAGGAGCTCCATGGAAGCAGAGACTTTTGAAGCCACTGAGACTTGCACTTTCCCAGAGCTTTCCTTGTAATGCAAATCTCACTCTGCTGCAATGTGAAGATGAGCAATCTCCTCTGGCAGCTGGAGCTTTGGGCCTCTGTCAAGTAACTCTTGATACAAAGCTTTTCTGTCCTGTTTGTGCCTCTCTGGAGGTCAGGCAGTGAAGGGCCATCTCTGTGAAATGGCTGTGTTAGCAAACAGCAGAATGCAAGTACGATGCATTACGTGATCTGCAACTGGTTCCTCAGTCCCCAGTAGAACTATTTGCAGACATATTCCTTAAGCAAGGCGCTGAGTGAGATTGATCTTATACTATGGAGTTCTCTGCCTGCTTTCCTTATGTAATTTTGTTTTGTTTTTACGAGAGCCTAGTGTGGACTGACAAGAAGTCATTTCAGTCTTCCAAGAACTTTCATCCTCACCCGTGATCTTTTGCTTACTGCCAGCTCTGAGATTACCAAGGTGGGACTGGAAGGGAAAACATTTTTAAGGCAAATTAATTATAGCAACTAGAGGCTGAGCTCATATAAGGCTTGCTTGGCTGATCCTACAGCTGGATAGGTAAAGAAATGAAGACCAAAATATCATGGCATTTTTTCCAGTCAGACAACACGCAGAAGAGACCTGCAGACCGTGAAGTGGTGTATGACCAAATCAACAAGATCCACTCTGAACACCAGGGGAGATAGCTGTGCTGTGGCACAAAGCTGGGTGAGAGAAGACCAAGATGAAACCTTCTCTTCCTCCCACCCTTCATAGTTTGGAGTATACAGGAAGCTGGATGTTTAAAGCCCAGTCCTGCTCTTACTGTTGATGCAAGTATTACTTGGTCTACAAAACAGAATGTTACCCACAGAAAGCAGGCTCTGCCCCGTCAATTTCTGGAGCCCTGCTGTTGGCACCTCTGCACTTGTAACATTCATTATTGCCCTGACATTTGTCTGTCAGGTGTTTGCACTGCCCTTCAGAATGCCTGTGGCTGCCAAGCTTTCTTGAAACTGTTCAGGAAGGACATCAGCCTCTTCCTATGCTCTGATTTTGTGATGTTATTCACACCTTCCCCTAAGTCATTCTGAAGTGCATTCTTCTGAGGACAGAGTCTAAGCATTACTCAGTGCACACAGGTAACACCAAAACTTGCCCATCCTCTCTTCACTGCCCAGCCAAGTCCTTAAAAAAAAAGACAAGGATAAATCAAACTGCATGATTTTCTTAAAAGGAAATCTTGTAAGCATGAAGTCTTCTCCATATATATTTCAGAACTGTGCAAAGCCCTTCTCCATAAAGAGACTCAGCAAGCGAATCAGTATCACTTTTCGAGTATAATCCAATCTACTAGGAAGGCAATACTAGCAGCAAGAACAGGTCAAGCTGCCATGAGAAATATAATGAGTTAACCCCGTTACTTTTTAAGCTACCTATGAACTTTCATCTCAACCTGTGTAATTAAAAAATAGTATTCAGTATCTCTTCAAATCACTTGAAAATTAAGACTCAATAAATCAGTCAAATTAAAATGTAGGCATAAGATCAACAGTCTAATGTCAGTAACATATATAACGTCTTCTGTAGTTGTCAGCTGATTAACATCTCAATGTAAAAAGTTCCAGCAACATGTCTCTTAATACTAACTTTGGCATAGAGAAGATCCAAATAATCCAGTATTTTCCCATCTCAAGATTCAGTATGAAATGAGAGGTAATTAAAGACCTACAGAAGATGCAGCCAGAAAAAAGATCTTGTTTAATTTATTTCTATACTCTCAGGAATGCCCACTTTGATCTAAATCAATCCTATCAGATCTTAGTTTGTCTTAAAGGTGTTAAAAATCACGTTCTCAAATGGCTTAGAAATAGATCTTACAAGGCTCTTCAAACTGATTAGTTAGATCAGAGCCCTTTAAAGAATGAGCCCTTTAAGATTTTCAACATTTTGTACTTCCAGTGAAGACTGATATCTTGAAATAAGAGCTTTCCTCACAGCTAAGAGCCAAAATTTAGTGCATTCACTTCTTTACCTTGGAGAATTTCTTTGCTCCACCCTTTTTCTTTTCATACAGAATCACAGAATAGCTGAGGTTGGAAGCGACCTCTGGAGATCATCCAGCCCAACCCCTCTGCCAAGCAGGGTCACCTAGAGCACGTTGCACAGGATCACACCCAGGTGAGTTTTGAATATCTCCAGAGCAGGAGACAGCTCTCTGGACAACCTGTTCCCAGTGCTCTGTCACCCTCACAGGAACAAAATGCTGGAACCTCCTGTGCTTCAGTTTGTGCCCATTGCCCTTATCCTGTCACTGGGCACCACTGAAGAGAGTCTGGCCCCATTCTCCTGACATGGTCCCTTCAGATACTTGTACATGTTGATAAGATCCCCTCTCAGTCCTCTCTTCCCCAGGCTGAACAGGCCCAGCTCTCTCAGCCTCTCCTTGTATGACAGATGATCACCTTTGTAGCCCACCTCCGGACTCGGTGCAGTAGCTCCGTGTCCCTCTTGTACTGGGGAGCCCAGAACTGGACACAATACTCTAGGTGAGGCCTCACCAGGGCTGAGTAGTGTGAGAGGACAACCTATCTCAACCTGCTGGCAACACCTTTCCTAATGCACCCCAGGAGAGCATTGGCCTTCTTGGCCACAAGGGCACATTGGTGGCTCATGGTTAACCTGCTGTCTACTGGGACCCCCAGGTCCTTCTCCACAGAGCTGCTCTCCAGCAGGGCAGCCCCCAGCCTGTACTGGTGCCTGGGGTCATTCCAACATAGGTGCAGGATCTTGCATTTGCCTTTGTTGAATAGCTTCAAAGGTTCATAAAGGCTCAGGGGGTTGGAAGTTTCACATGAAGGATGTTAAAAGGAATTATTCCTCTGTTCATTACAAATATTTCCTCTTGTTTATTTAACAAAGTTCACTGAGAATCTTCCCTTGTACTATCCCTACCTTCACCAGATAAGCGGAAACATCTGACATTGAATAAATGCCTAAAAGCAGCAACAGACAGGAAAGTAGCAATCTGCTGATTCCCACTGCAGTGCTGTACAAACAGAGTGAACAATGCCATTTTGTACCATCCCAGAACACAACCTTTAATTTGTAAAGTTATTTGGTGCACTACAACCTTGTTTCCATTCTTCTTACTCTCTGGGAACCAAATGGCTTCTTCCATACCGTAGACTAGCATGGAGGGAAAATTAATTTAGCTACTTTTGAGTAAGACCATGTATTCTCTGCCCTAATTGGGCACAGTTCAAACAGCTACAAAAGGTTTCACAATAAAGCTTTCTTCTATTAAGTTCTCCCTGGCCCTGGATAAATTCACCACTCAGATTTCCCCCTTTTATTTTGCTTCATAACAAAAACGAGAAGCAGGAGGAACCCAGACTAAAATTTTGAGGATGGGTCTCTAATCAAACACTGCTGTGCCGCATCTCTGAAGGCCTCCAGAATTTAGGACCTGGCACCCTGAGGACAAGGAATGACTATGAACAATGCCATGTTTTGCATACTAAAGTTTCCCAGGCAGCCTACTGAGAAGAAAATGATTTTAATTTCCCTTTCTTTTCTACACTTTTGCCCCTGACAGAGCATGTTGTCCTTCTAACTATGTTGGTATGTACTTTAATCTAATCACATCTTACAAGCTAAGCAGAGTCAGAACTAGAGCAGAGCAGATTTTTTTTAAAAATCAAACCCTGCATTTCATCAAGAAATTGTCAATACCTCAAAAATTTATTTTATTTTATTTTTTTTTTTTTTCAGAAGAAACATACCTTGACAAGGCAGAGATTTCAGGTCAATGTCTAGAGTGCATGGAACCTGAAATACCTCATAACTTACAGCTGGAGGAAAATGTGGGAAATCAATGCTGAAATCTCTTCTGCATCTGATTCAGACCTGTCCTCTTTCTTGCTGGTACATAGTTCAGCTACCAGTCTGTGGAATCAGCATAGGACTGCTGCATTCTTCTTATAAAATAAAAGTCCAAGAAGCAGAGATGTTGAAAAAATATCCTCGCAAGTGGATCATACATACTGGGGAAACGATCTGAAATCCTTGCGGCTGATGAAGCCTTTGACATGGAGCCTTGCAGTCTCTGGTCACACTGACTGCCCATTACACACACCTAACCAGGTTATATTGGTCATTGTGATATAGAAAAGGGTCACCAAAAGATCCAAAAAACTCCCAAAACAGAAAAAAAAAATCAAATTGATAAAAATGTGGTGGGATGGGGCAACTGTCTAATCAACTCCAACCAGAAACTATCCACCAACTCCACTCAGAGCTTCTAACACCACTGGAGAGTCTTAAGGGGAGTCTGAAGGGATTTTAATGGCTTCTAAACCAGCTATTTGGTAGGAGAAATGAATTCCACTGGAGACACTGCCCTTTGATTGAGAGCTGAAAGTCAAGGTCATTAATCATGATAATCAAAAAGCAGCACTGCACTGACTGAAAGAAGCAGGGCGTAAGCCTTCCTCTTCCAAACAGATATTAGCCCTCAGAACTACCTCTCACTTTAGTTTCCTCCATAGTTTGACTTGTTATTTTCTAACCTTCATTCCCAGAGTTAATCAATGTGATGGAGTCACTCACTGCTCAGCTGCGGCCACAGCCAACATTCTGATTTATGTTAGAACATGTTGGGTTCGGGTGTATTTCTGCAAAAAATGTTTTCAAACACAACACGGGCTCTCAATCAAAAGTTCTTAATAGAAAAAATAATGAATTTTTGGTGGAAATATTTTTCATGCAAACCAGAGAAACAGTAAAATGAAAAACACTGTTTTAGAACAACTGCTTGTGAAAACCAAAAACTTTTAAGAAACTCAGTCCTTCTCAGGTTGCATTTTAATGTCTGATTTTTCACTGGCTCTAGTTAGTACATCCATCTGTGAAAAACTGTAGGATTATTTGAGAAGAAAAGCTTATGCATATGAAATCATTTTTATGTACATGCTTATTAATAGGCAAATTCTAAAGCCACTGCCAGCACACATCAATGCTATTTCTTCCAAAGCACAAATTAAGTTAATGTTAAGAAAGATCTTTGCTGTTCTATGATCATGAATCACTTTGTGTGTTCAAACTTTGGGAATACATATATACTTCACTTGAAGTGTTATATTTTAGACTTAATTGTAAGCTTCAAAATTCAAAAAAAGCTGCTTTAGGAAGAAATGGGTGAATTGATTTGGAAAATATAAGCATCACTACCCACCCTTGGTAACTGCCATGATATATGAAATCAGAGATTTTCTCAAAAAGCGTTTAAAGCCACCCATTAAACAGAACCGAAACAGGCTGCAGCAAAACTTCTGCTCTTTTTCTCATTAACCACGGAACACCCTTTCCAAACTGTTTTCAGCAGCAGGAGACATCTAAAGGCTGAGTAACATACTGCAAGCAAACATGTAATTCCATTAAACAGCCCACTCCTTGAACAAAAAGCAATAAACATGCTTCAGATTATTAGGCACAGGCTTAACGTCGCTAAACCTGTTGAAGCTTGAAAGCACTGAGGACAAGATGTTTCTACCAATGTTCTTTGATTTGAAAATTCCTCAATTATGGCAGTAAAACAAATTTTAGTTCCCCGTGTCTATTTATTTCTTTCATTCCTACTTCTGCCAAATCTAGAAACCTTGACGTATCTAGAGGGAATTTTTAGAGATTCGGTAATTATGAAAATAAAAGAGGCTCATACAGGCATCTAAGTTATGACACATCTCAACTACTGTAAATGTCCATGGAAACATTTATGTCACAAGAAACGTGAGATTACCCAACAGTTTGGACTGCAATGAGAATAGATTGAAATGAATTGCATTATTTTCCTTCTGACCTAGCAGTCAGGGACTGCTACCGTAGCTCAGCTGATGCACAGTGACTTAGCACAGTCACCTGAGCCAGCGTCGTACCTCACAGTACCTCACAGCCACATCCCAGGTGGTAGAAACCAGCACCTCGGAGCAATCTTCACGTCATCAGCACTGCGCTGGCACAAGGCAGCCAAAAATGCAGCCTCCATCCTGCAGACATGAATCTGAAATCCAGCCCTGCAAACATGCCCAGGCTGCTGACTTCAGCTCCCCGAGCAGAGAAAGAGCCACGTAGCTCAGCAGCAGCTCCCCTTTCAGCTCCCTCTGTGCAAGCACAGCCCGTGTGAAATAACTGAAGTTAAACCACCATCAATCTCCGAGCTACATGGATCTCACCATGGTCCATAAAGCAACCAATACTGGGGCCAGCAGCGAAATGCTGTCTCCCGGTTCAGATAGTCATCGTGCTACCAAATAACCAACTTTTACTAAAATAAACAATTTACATAGCACTCTTCCCTGCAAGGAGAGAGAAGGTGAACAACATTCCTTCACTCTTCTGGCTTTTGCTGCTGGATAATTATTCATTTGCAGTTTATCAGCTAATTATACATGTGTCTTGGCATTTGAAGACGTAGGATTGTACTTTATTTAATGGCTAATAATTACACAGGCCTCCTCTGATCCCTGTGTCTAGCAGGAAGGCTTTTCTGTTTTCATCCTCATGCTGTCAACTCCAGAGGTTAAAGATCCCTGGATGGCTGGTTGTTATCTTGTTGCACACAGAGGCAGGCTTATACTTCATGTGATGATCCAGAGCTCCCTAGTAATTCTCTGTTAATACTACAAATTAGTTCCTTCAGAGCTGAACGCTGACCTCAGTTTGCTCAGAGTACGTGTGAAAGCAGCTTTTGTTTTCAAGTTTAGGTTAAAAATTACCAGGTGTGCAAAAGGCAATATGAAAACCAGTTCACTGTTAATTTCTCCCTGGGAACAAGCCCGTGCATATGCCTTGAGTCCAACATCTACGCAACCTGCTGCTGTGGTTCCCAGCACCACCAGGATGGAGTGGGACAGGGTGCAAGGCCCAGAACATGGCAGTGTGGGAGACATACCGATTTGGCAAGGTTCAAAGAATTCATCTCAACTTGGCACAGATGGTTGAATAGCGCAGCTGGAGGGAATGAAACTTCAAGCAAAAAGGCTTCCAGAGAGAGGAAATATTGACAGCAGTTACAGTTGAGGAAAACAGGTTTTGAATTTGTTGTATTCAGTGTTTGCAAAGGAAGCTTAAGCCTTAGGATTACATTCAGATATTTGAGTAGTGAGACTTAACTGTGACCCATATCATCTTTTCGGAGCGTTCTTTCCCATGATGAAGTGAATCAGCAAAGAGCGTGGAGGCATCACACAAATTAAGGTGCTTTAAATTCCCAAATGGACATAATTGTTCTGGAAGTTTTTCAAGCCCTGCCACTCATTCCTCTAATCTAAGGCCACTTTATGTCTAAACGAGGGCATGAGGTTATGCAGCTTATTTATTGCTCTCATTGATACCAGTACTTCCCGAGTTTATTTCTGTAGACAAGCTCTGTCCCAGTTACTTTTTACTAAAGAACCTTTAAAGCTTCCAGCCTCAGAACACTGCAGAGAGGTATTTACATACCCCTTTGACAAGTGGTGACTTCACAGACTGTGGCATCCAAATCAAACATTGGCATCTCTAACCCCTCTTCGCAGTTATACTGCTGAACACCTCCGAACATCTGCTCTGATTTTGGTAATGGATTAACTCCAGAGCAGAGCAGAAACTTGAACCTACCACTCTTAGACCAGCTGGTAGTCAAACCATTGCACGTTACCCACCCAAGATCCGCACTAGCTGGACCAATCAGCCTGCACAAATGGCAAATGATCTGCTAAGCTTCTTACACAGGGAAGTGTTTCTTTCTCACCTGAGGCTAACAACATTTTAGAGACCATCCTAAGTCAGCATCACTGCAGCAGCATCAAATGTCAGGAGTTAAGACTCACTACATAAGAATTCAAAGAAAATCACAGGAGTAGCTTTCAAAAGTAATGAAATCAAAAATAAATAGGCAATGCACCCCAACCTTTTTATTACTCTGACATTTGAACCTATTAAAGTTCCTAATTTCAAGCTTCTCTGTGCATCTACAATTTTTTTTTTTTCTAAATGAAATAAAAGCCTTGTATAAGCGGCCCATTCTGGGTGCATTATGACTTGCCATTAGATAGTAAGAAACAGTAGCACAGGACCTATGAAAGAGGTTTATTTTTGTAATTGTCCAAAATGAGCAAAATACTGAATTAAATGTCCTGCTGTTATAAAGACACTGTAATAAACAACACTGGGATAATGTGTGCTTATGGCTTCAGTTTGTGATTATGATTATGAAATATGCAAAATGTTTAAATACCTAGCATTTGTATATTTATTACTAACAGGGCAGATCTGTAAATTCTGTTTTTTGTAGCAGAGAACGGAAAAACATTTTTCCCCTCTTTTTCTGACCAATGACTCACAAGCTGAAGCTTGAGAGAAAACAGAAAGAAAAGGAAACTCAGAGTATTAAACTTTCAGACCTGAGTCTGAACTGCAGTGTGAATCCCTTCCCATCATTAGACACTTTTTAAGGATTCAGCTCACCGAAAAATGAAGTACAACACTTCATTCTGTCCTAGCAAAGGGCAATAGGAGGATCTGGGGCCACACTTAAGCACATAATCTCACTTATTCCGGTATATTTTCAACTCACTGATAAAGTGTGCATCATGTCATCCTTTGCCACTGGTCCAGGATAATGACTTATTGTTATTAATAAAGAAGGGAGCTGTGGTTGTTTCTGCTCTAGTGGTAAAAATGCCAGATGTTACATGAACGCTCTTGTGTCCTGTGCAGGTAAATGCTTAGCTAACAGGTCACGTGTTGGTGAGACCAGACTCTCCTCATACGAGACCAGACAAGCATGCATATAAACTGCCCTCGGGAAAGAGACTGACTCCACTTCCTTGAAAAGCCAGGAGAATTCTGACTATAGAGGCACTGTGAGGCAAAGAGACAAATGAGAAGTGATGAAGTCTGGTGATTCCCAAAGTTATCTGACCAGGTAGCCCTGCTCTGAAAAACCAAGTAGTCAGAGAGGCCTCAAATGGCATGGTAAATATGTTCCTTGATACAGCATGTTAAGAATACAAA
Organism: Oxyura jamaicensis; assembly: GCF_011077185.1. NCBI lineage: Eukaryota > Metazoa > Chordata > Aves > Anseriformes > Anatidae > Oxyura > Oxyura jamaicensis. The sequence continues at coordinate 23,897,706 of NC_048898.1, read as the reverse complement.
GGAAAGACGGTGTTCAGAGCAAGGCAGCAATAGCTTACCATTTTTTGTATTAGTTCATAATAATGAGTAGAGATGTTTCACAGTTGCTCAAAGCTCACTGTGATGACAAAAGCAATTTCTGGAATAAATTATAAGGGATCCTGCTCAGTTTTCACTTTAGGGTCATAAATTTAGGGCCTTCCCATACTTAAAATGGCATTAAACAGAATCAAGTCCCAATAGAAAATACATAGGGAAAGCTACATATACATATCCAAAGGCATAATAACAACACAGAAAAAGGGAAGAGGTGCTACACTTCATGGCAGCCGTGCTTGTTGGAAGCTCAGAAACAGGACAAAAGACAGTCCCTGTTCCAGGTCCCTTACTCTAGAAAAAGTGGGGAGGCAGGGATGGATCCAGAGAAACAAGTGGATGAGTCTTTTTAATTAAATAGCAGAATTATCACCCATCTGGGAGAAACTTGAAACAATACAACAGGACATTAACCAAGTTCTTTGTAATAATAACAAATCTTTGATTTGAAAGGTGAATAAAATTATAAGAACTAGGTGGGTGCTTTAGATTTCATTCCAAGAAGGAGGAACTGTTAAGAACTGAAAGGTGGTTGTGATCATGAGACACTGAAGGAAGGGCAAGGAGACCAAGAGAAGAACAATAGACTTCAAAAAAAAGGAAGAAACTACAAAGCAGTCTTCAGCACATTCAGAACCATGAGGCATGGTCTGTTGGGAAGATAATCTAAGGCCAAGAGGAACGCAAGAGATCTGGTAGTGCTGGAAGAAACTGTATCAAAAGCACAACAGCAGTCCATTTCAGTGCAGAGGGAAGAGAGTGAACGTTGGTTAAAAACAATATGGTTACACTAGGAACACTTTAAAGACTGAACAATCAAAAAAGAAGTTGTATACGAATTGTGAACAAGGACAGGCAGCTACGAAAGAATATAAAGGACTAGCATCAGCACACAGGGATAAATCAGAAGGCTAAGCCCTAAGCTGAATTACAACTAACGGGGACATAAAGGCAACAAAGAGAGCTCTATAAATACATTAAAAGTAAGAGGACACTAAAGGAAAACATAAGCCCATCAGTTAATGGAGTAGAACAAATCTGATGACGCTGAGAATGCAATATTATCTCTGCCACAGCCTCCAGGAAAAAAAAGGTTAGTTGTGACCCAGCACTTAACACAAGTAATTCTAATAAGGAGATGAGAGAGCTGGCCAGAATGGGAACAAGTCAAAGTCTGTTCAGAAGAGATAGGGCTTGCTTGCTCTGAGATATAAAACACAATAAATTCAGGTGTGAATTTACCTGTGTGTCCCTGCAGCAGCCAGCACCCACTTCAAATGTAATGCGTGTCTGTACCCACAGAGCAAGTGGGCAAGGGGTGTTGTGCTGTTGCAGAAGCTGGCTCGTATCTGACGTTGATAAGGAGGAGCTGGTGACAGGTCCAGGACGTTGCTAGAGATAAGAGAAGGCATATGTTCACATGTCAACACTCTTAAGGAAGATTTTCTTCACAAGTCTTTGAATCTTTCTTCAGCTGAGAAATCTGCAAAGGGCCCAGATTAGGGCCGCAGAGCTACCAAGTCTGCAGAGGCGCAATGCCACCTTTGTGCTGAGACATTCCACAGAAGCAAGAGTTTCCATGGACATAAATCCCATCCTCTTAGTGGAATGGGATGTGTTACCCAAGAATTTCCCTTGTCCGATCAAGGTAAGGGCAACTTCTGCTCCAAGACTTTGTCATCTCTCCCCTGGCTGGCCAGGATGTGTCCCTGCCATCTTCCCTATGTCGCAGACCAGATGCAGTGTCTGCTCCCACACTTCACATTATAACTGTCCCCTATTAATAACACATTCTTCTCTCTGTGACACAAAGTGACTCCACAGCACTTTCTGGTAAGGGAAATTATAGTCTGGCATCTGTTCTTTTCACTGCCAGAACCAGATTGCTCATCTTATTATATCTTACAAAATTGCTCAAGACCTGCAAGGAGAAAATTGATTTTCAATATGCCTTTTTTTGTTTTAATAGACACACTTAAGATCATGAAAAGCACCATGCCAGGTCCAAACACATCACAGCTCTTCTCTTTTTGTTTTTGTTTTGTTTTGTTTTCAGGACCAGCTATTGTAAGCTGGAAAAACTGAGGAGCTTCAAATCAGAGTAACCCAGCACTTGGTGGATACCAAGATCTTGTTCAAGATGCTCAGTACTGTACTGTTCCTTTTCAGCTCAACTGGAAACAAGTCTACAACTTAACCCTGGGTGGCGATTCAGCACAGCAGAGAATATCCTCATACCACAAAAAGAAGGCATTTTGTACCCATTCCCTTCTGCTCCGATCTCTCCATTTACAGACAGACTAACCCACAAAGCCAGGATTTCCAACTGAGCCAACACGGTACCAGAGACACTAAAGAACAGGCTTCACATTTTTTTTTCTTTTTCTTTTTCTTTTTTTTTTTTTTTTTTTTTAACTCGGCACAGTGGCACAGGTTCAAAAGAAGAAGCACCCTGCCAGCTAGGATTGATATTCCTGTTCACTCTCACCCATGTTAAGGGGTGTTAGGACCGTGGAGCCAGGAAGAAAAATGTATATGTGCATTCAACAGTGCTCTCTGCTAAACAGAAGTTACGTTAAATCAATAGAGAAGATCATTCCTGACCTTTCTCTTGCTGCCAAGATGTGGCAGCGAGATATAGATGACAACCACCTGCTGGGTTATACATAACTTTCCTGAGCCGCACACTATGGATTGGCAACAGAAATGAGATTGTAAGAGTAAGGATCCATGGAAAATGGCATTCCCTTGAAGGTAATGTGGTTTCTACAAAAAGTTCATGGACCAAGTAGTTGTCTCCATTCCTAGAAGTCCCTTCACAGGGAAGTCCAGCTGTTGTGTCTGCCAATTGGAAGGCAGAGAATAGGCAAATGTCACCCGACATTGTTAACAAACACCCAGTATCCATATGGTACTCATACTATTTATCTGCACCTCATGCATCATCACCCCTGTAGCACAAACTCATGTAGCTTGAAGACACCTCCTATATCTGGAAATCCCCCAGAAGCCATTTCCAGGAGGCAGCACCTGAACACAAACCTGGGAGCCACAGACAAGCTCAGAAGAGCCCAGCTCTGGGGTACAATGGTCAGCCTTTGGCCGCTGCTGACAACACCAAAATACAACAGCCAGGAAAAAGAAAGTGATCTGCTTTCTGAATCCAAACAGTCTCATTCCTCTTGGGCTTACATCTCTGATTTAGCCTCTTTACGTGTCCCCTTCCCACTCAGCCAGCCCTTGCACAGGTCTTTGCAGAATCCCAAAGGGAGAGAAAGAAATAAAATAATGAGAGTGCTAATAATGAGATTCTGAAACAAACTACTAACCACAAAGATGATATATTCACATCACTGGGGAACGGGCTGCAATAAATCTGCCCAGAGAGACCCTTTCTGCTACCTCCCTGCATCGCCCAGTTCAGCAGGTACATTCAGCTACGATAAGCCCATGGTTAAAAATGTTGCATCCTAGTTGTGCAGCAGCTGAGCTGGAAGGACATTTCCTTCCTGTGCCTGAGCATCACAACAGCAGCACAGAGGATGCTGCTGTTTTCACCTCCAAAGGCCGTGGGGAGGAAGAGCTGGAATAACCTCAGTAAAGCAGGTGGGTCAGGGTGAGAAGCACTTTACCCTGTGGAGATGCAGTCTCTATTTAACAGGCACATTGTGCAGCTTAGCTAGTTAATGTTACTGTGCTGGCTTGATACATAAATCATGCATTAGCACTTTTGTTCTCTGTCCGCAGGGCACACACAACCAACCAACATGGTGCAGAATTTGCTTTGGCTCAATAGCAGAGCTGCGTTTCTAAGGGCATTCATTAAGTGGAACTGGCCAAGGAAAACAGACACAGCACCATGGATATTTCTCTTCTGATTGTCACTGAATATCTGTTGAAAGCCTTTCTATTTTTTCTCAATTTTAGCAGCTGGAGAAAGGATGGCATGGAAACACAATAAAGTGAGGTTCAGAACCTTTCCGGATTTATCAGAGTAGCTTTTTTCACACCTCACCAGGTAGATCCCCATACCTTCTTCCCAAGCTCAAGTTCCCTCCCATTTACATGAAGGTATAACTGGCACTGCTGACCACAACCAAGCCGATGTACCATTCCTCTCCAAGCAACTCCGGTCCATTTTTTTCCAGCAGATCTTGTGTTATTTTTCTAATCTTCTAACACCACTACAGACACCATTAACAGACAACTCATTCACCTGTTTCATCTCCCTCCATCACTGGACTTAACTGGCTAAAAACCCCACTACTGCCTCCCTCTGATATCTCCAGATCCTTTACTTGCTCGGTCTTTCCACGTGCAATCACATATGCATAAATTCCCAGCGTTGCACGGAACAAGCCAGGGACACAGTCTGCAGAAATCCCTTCTCAGCACGAAGTTTGTGCTCTGCGTGCCAACGGTCTTAAGGAGAGCCTGAAATATAAGACAGAAGACCAGTGGTCCTGCTTCACTGTGTTGCCTTCTGGGAATTTTACAGCCAGGTAACACTGAACAGAGCACATAAGCACTGAAATATTGAAAGGTAAAACATAAGGGGAGCCACAGGAGCTGCCACTTCAAGTGCCATTTGCCAAGGTTGTGCTGTCCAAGTTAGAAGCAGCAAATGCAACCTGCTAAGAAGCTCCAGGGTAACAGATACCTCTAAGTAGTTTGAGAAGTCACTGAAAATAAGATAAGAAAGGCAAGACATGGGCTGAGTTCAGACATACAGAAGATACTGGGCCCAATCCCAGCCAGGGGTGAGTTTAAGTAACCCCCCAAGGCTAGAGGGACTAACAAAGCTCAGCAGTTGACAGGAACCAGGTCTGAAGACTGAAAAGAAATAATGAAACCTAGAGATCACCTCTACCAAATAAAGAAGCTTTCATTGCAAAGCCCTGGGAGCCCCACCATTTATACCTGAAAAATAAAATTAATTTAAAATAAAATTGAAGAGTGATTGAAACTGTTTTTTAAAAGTCACAGTCCTATTGCAGGAGGGCAATCTGGAACCAGTCTGTGAGTCTGAATTAGGACAAATCATGCATATTTTATTTCCTCCTTCAAATGCAAATGCATGTCTAATGTATTTAAAGTTTCATCTATTGCCAGGCTGCTTTACCAGCAGATGTACAAAGGATGACAAGAAAACTACAGCAAGACAGTTTTTTCAGCACTTGAGACCTTGGGTATAGCAGCACAGTAGATGTAGCAATGATCCACACATCCTAAATGGTACAGAAAGAAGGGAAGGGAAGGGGAAACAGTCAAGGCAAATGGTAAGAAAAAAGGATGCCCTTCATCATTACTGGGATGAGGTGAGATAGGTGCGAGACCCAGCTGCATTTCTGTGTTGCTGTAGTTACCTCCAACCACCTCGATGTTCTTGTAGTGCAGGGCAGGTTCTTGTCTCTTGAGCATCTTGAAGTTTTCTCCAATGGACAGTGTGCATTTTCCAGGCACCAAGAATAGCAAAAGACAAGCATCATGACCTTCCTCTTTCCCTGACTGTGCCCTTTGTTCCTTCATGGGACCTTTGGGAAGCAACATATCACCAGAAATTCAGAAGATGGAAAGTATGGGGGGATGGGAGAAGGGTGATTGCAAAGCTTTGTCTGTTTTGCCTCAGCAGATAACCCAAAGCAACTAGACCTGATGCCAGAACAATCTCTGTGCCAATTTGTGCCTTGAAGAAGCCTTAAGGAGCATGCAGAAAGTAGTTCAGTACAACACAGCCAATAGATGTAGAAATGACACCGAATTATGAGCTATCATAAATTGTAGGAATAGCTTGCTTTGGGGCAGGCGTCAGAAGAATATCCTACCAGGCAGAAACAGAAACAACTCAAGGCATTATACGGAAAGCAAAAAACAAGTTTCAATTTGGGACCATCTAAGCCTCACAGCTATTCTATCTTCTAAAGAACCAAAGCTTTTTCATGGACAAGAGATCTGGAGGAAGACCAGGTCACTGAAAGTAAGCATTTCCAGTAAAACTACTCCTTTAGCCTAGTCTCCTACCTAATAATTAGAAGCTGCTGCTCACAGAGAAGTGAGCATGAGAGATGGAAGGAAACCAAAGGACCAATTAGGTCATTAATCCCTCAAGTTGACAGATTAGTCCTTAGAGCATATTTCTTACTGCTTCATCCAGTTTACTTTTTAAACAATCCCCGCAATGGAGAGTCTATCACTTCCCTTGAGGAAATTACCCACAGCTTGTTAAAGATCTCTCACCAGGACAATTTCAATTCTTTCCAGCCTACAGCTTCCCCTTTTCTTAATTTTATGCTATTGCTCTCAGCATCCTTTTGTGGCCTGCTTTGTAGGCCATTCCCCAGCACGCATTCCACAAGTGCACGTGTCCTTCCTTGTCCTCTCTCCATGAAAACCATGTTCAGCATTTTCATCCTTTCCAAATGCACCTTCTTCCAACCCCTTAGATTTGGTGAAGAGTGGTAGCTTCTTTGGGGCATCTTCTCCCTGAACTTCTCTCCCCCTTGTCTCAGTGTTTTGCTACCCTGCTGTACTTGAGAAACTCGGACTGGCACACTGATCAGCTGAAAGCTATAGGACAGAAGGATACAGCAGACTATGGAATGATATCAGTTGCACCATACTTTCTGTATGGAAGACATTCATTTCTTCTCTGGTGAAGCAAAGGGATGGGAGATTTTCTAGCTGTTTGCTCCTCTGTAAGAGCTGTCCTCTGACTGCACCTTTACAAGCCAGTTACCCGCCTGGTGCAAGGATCAGGCTGACCTCTGGTACAGGCAGGCAGAAGCATAGAAAAAAAGCTTCCCATACCATTTTCTAGGCAAACATATTCTATATTGACACCATTACTACATCCAGCCACAGCGGAGGTTTGGATCTCTAAGCACTGCTCCTGTCTAGGTCAAGTCTCAGTCTCCCCATGAGCTGAAATGAAGGGGGCTGCAGCAAGCACCTGTGGGACAGCTGACTGCTGGCAGGGCCTGGTCTGCCGCCTGCCAGGTGCCAAAAAGCACAGCCAAGGACTGTCTGCACAACAGAGGAAGCAATACAGACAGAGTCCCTTCCCGTTTGGGGCTGGAAATTTTAAAGAGACTGAGGATAGGAGAGGGACAGCACATCACAGAGCCCTGAAACTGTGAACAGTTCTTAAAAATATATATTTTTTTATACATATATATATGCGTATATACATATATTTCTCGTAATTAGGATTCATAGATCTATTTCTTGGCAGGGCATCTAAAGGAGTTGATGACCAAATGGACTGAAGCCACTGCCTTTAATTACAGGCAGAGGAATGGCAGACAACACAGCATGGCCCTGGACATCCCCAGGCAGAGGCTCCTAAGGGAGCCAGCTCTACTCAAGGCAATTGCCTGCTGACTTGCCTGAGCAGAAACACTGAGAAAACATGCTACGAATGACTCCAGACTCACTGAAGCCAGAAGCCTGTGCAGATTTATACCTGACGAAGGTCTGCCCAGGGCAGCACAATTGCACAGCTCATTCCCCACAGCCCCACTGGCTTCAGAGGGACTGGCATGCACTGGTAAGCATGTCTGGGCAAGGAGGAGCAGGAGAACGGGCTCATTCTGCTGTGTAATGCACTGCAGGCCAGTTTGTTCAGCTGGAGGTAAAAAGAAAACAGGCAGAGGCATATTTCATGCAACTGGAGAGCCAGAGACTACTAAAAGAGGCAGGAATCCAGATGTGGCCCAGTCTCAGGTGGTGACAGGGCTTTCCACAGAGGGTAAAGAACAGCTGCCTCCTTTTAGCTGAACTACATGAGCTACAGAAATCTGCTCCTGAGTATGCCATCTCCGTCTCTTCCTCTGATGGATGGAAGAAGCATCAATAATACACTTTTACACCACACCATCTTAATCTCAACTTTCAACTGCTCTGAGCTACAACCACACACCTTGAAGAGCTGAGCTTTATGCATGCATGATAAACTCAACTTTAAACTGATTACTGGAATATCCAAGCTGTTAATGTAATGACTGCCAGCTGAAGCCACACTCTCTTCACTGCTTAATCTTCACTTACAATGTCAGAATTCATTTGTTCTTTCCCACTGCACTCTCTGTTCCCAATTGTGCATTCCCTAAGCCCTCTCACATACCCCTCTTCCCACCTCCACCGAGCACACTGCTTACAGGGTTTCTGGAAATGGATTGTTTAAGGGAGAACTTATTTGTTTCAAGCAATAAACCAAAGCAAGCAAAAGGAACAGCTCAATTACTGTTTACTTGAGGACAAAACTAGAGCATCTCGGATACCTTTGTGTGCAGCAGAATACGAATTTCCTATTTAATTCCTCTTCACTTCCTCTTCTGGATTCCTAAGCCATAGTAAGTGGCAATCAGCTCTCCACTCCGCCAGAGGCAATTGCATTTTGGGAGTAAGCTGTCCCAACAGAAGTTTAAGTAGAAAGAATAAACATCAAGATGCAGCTAACACCGCTGTGTGCCCAGCAAGGGGGATGAAGCTCCTTCCCATCTCATTACCGCCTGTGGTTTCAAGCAACATGTGGGCTTACCTGAGCCATGAGCTCAGCATCCAAGAAATCCCCGCACCTCTGTTGTCCCGGACAAGCCCTTCCTCCAAGCTGCTTTCAGCTCTTTTCATTCTCAACCCAACCAGGAGGCAGAGGGAAGAGAAACTCGGAGCTCTCAGCCCAGAAGCATATCCACATTGCTAGACCCTTGCTCCTCCTCTATGGGTCTTTTCCATTGCAGCTGTTGCCACCATCTCCTGAGGGCCAGGGAAACCAGGGCAGACAGCTGTGGCCTTTCTGCAGAAAAGGGCATTTGCTGCTTGCTCGCCAGCTGAGGGACGATGGCTGGCCTCCTGAGGAAGGCAGATATCATCTCCTCCGTGTGGCATTTGCACAGTGCTTTGGAGCACAGCTATGTAAATGTAGGACAATTGGGGGATATCCTTCAAGTCCAGTAAACCCATCTGAAGCCAAGAGGGTAATGTCAGTTTCCACCATCCAAGTAGCTAGCTCTGTGTAATTAACAACTGGAGACTGAGCCCAGAGCCTATAAGCAGTAAGGTCAGGGTTACTCAGGGCTGTGGCCAGCACTTCAGCAGAAGACCGCAGTTTTGCTGAAAAACAGAATCCTCTCAGAAGAAAAGAAAATTAAATCCAGTTGAAGGTATCATCTGACACCGCATTTGTCATTGCAATGGCTGTAAACTTAGCCAGCCCACTGAACAGCATGTACACTCTTTGCAGGTGGGTCAGAAAAAGCCTAAGGCACAGAACAGCAAGTGCAGCAGAGGTCAGACAGCACTACAGCGCAGGCTCTGGGGCCAGCAGAAACTGTGAGCACACATGGGGCTGAAGATATAGCTTGGCAAAGTGGACTTTTCTGTGTTGCCTCCACTGAAGCTGTAAGAACACTGACACTAAAATCCTCACCTCAGTTCAGTCCCAGTTAAAACCCCTGGCAATGGTGATTTACCCAGCCCCCATGTCCACTACGTGGCTAGAAAAACTCTGAGTCCTGAATTCCAGCTATTGTATCTGCTTATGCTATTGCCTGACAGATCAAAGAGCTTCTTTCACACATTTCCTCTTATGCAATGTGATCCACCGGCCTAAGACATTTTCCTTTATTAATAAATCCTGCAACAATACCCCAAGAGTCACAGGTAAAAAGCGCTGGTGCTCCACAGGGCAACACGTGAAATACTCCAGTACTTTTGTCCAGGGCTTTCCACACAGCTCCCTGCTTAATGAGTCCATCACCAGGTTTAATGACCTGCCAGAGCTTTAGAAACACTCTGCCCTCCTCATCAATGATTTACAGGCAGCCTTAAAACTGTGCACAGATTAAAGAGCCCGCTGCTCCCCCATCTCGCTTCAAACCCAAGCGGTTTTAAATATTTCATCTTGCCACAGAGCTCCTCTGTACACATCCCAAAGGCACTCTGAGGAGCTCTCGCTGGGAGTTTGGCTTTACCTGACAGAGGGCCTGCTGGCACCACAAGAAAACTGTCACTGCCAGGCCTGCCTGTGTCCTTTATTTACATTCTTTAATGAGTCCTGTCTGACCCCAGCTGACAGGAGCGAGGACTGGGGTCTCTGAGGTGCTTGGTGACCTCTACAGAAAAGCAGATGGAAGCCCTGACTGCAGGAACAGAACTAAAAACACCAGACCCACAGTCACTGGACCGAGCAGCAGCCTTCCTTCAGCAACTAGGGAGTCACGGCCCTCTTTTCCTGTCAGCTTCAGTGGGATTTGGAAGGGGATAATGAATGCAGAAACACTGGCAGGACCCTGCACTTGCCAAGTGAGCATGTGGAGGACAACCACCCTGGGGTGGGACACGAAGAACACCTCCCAGCTCTTCCTGCAGAACCTCTCTGATGCGAGAGTTCACAGGCCAGGCAGCAGCAGGCTTCCCTGCCCACAAAAAGCAAGTCCATGCCCTGTAATTCTGTGTGAACTCGTTTTGGTCACCGTGGAAAGAGAGCAAAGCAGCCTACTGTAGAGGGATAAAGACCTAGAGCCACTCCTCAGCTTTGTTACCAATGGCAGGATGCTGCTGAGCACTCTGAGCCACCACTTCATCTCCCAGAGAGGAAAGCTGTCAGCAGATCTCACCATCCGAGGCATCTTGGGATTTACAGATCCCCTATATGTTATGAGCTATTAACTTTACTAGCCATATTTACATGATAACACAGCACACAAGGTTTTATTATAGATCCAAATTCTCCACAGTTGCTTCGGGCAGACTGCTACAGCTGTTTTGATCAGTAAATCATCTATGCCTTTTTTCTTTTTTTTTTTTTTTTTTTAAGTTAGTCCACGAGCTCTGAAAACAGAAACAAGAACAAATTCAGGGAAACAGACATGCAGAGAGATAAATACAGAGGCACAGAGACACACAATTTCCTCTGTAACTGCTTCAGCTGCTCTGGATTGCTGTCCTCCTTTCAGTGTCTCTCACCTACAGGCCTTGGAAGAGGCACAGAGCAGGTTGCAGCCACCTCAACACCTGTGACTGGATCTTTGCTTCCCTTTACAGAGGCATCATTTTGATTTCACTGTCTGTAGGAAGTGGCAGCCAGCCTGCATGTTCCCAGCCTTTTACATAGGGAATTGAGTAAAATTCCACAGTGGCAGTGATGGAAATCTATGGGAAAACATGAGGAACAAGGCCCTGTCCTCACAACTGGGGTATGGGACAACCTTACCCCATGTTGTCCATCCACCCTGACCATTGGGAACAACCTCAATTTCCATGCCCATTCAACTCCAGCAGTGTTTGGAAAGGAGACATCCATCACAAGGAATCAAACCAGGACCACAAAGGTTGAGGAAAGGCATTAAAACAGTGACTTTTTTTCCTGGTTGTGTGAGACCCAGCAGCACTGAGCTGTAAGATCTATCTGCTCATTCCAACCAAACAGTTCATTTTCTCTGCTTTCAGCTAAATTGTGATGGGAACAAGTGAGATCTCAAAAACTTTCTGCTTTTCACACACATGAATATTAATGAAGGACTTAAAACTTGAGAGCCCAGACTCCCCATCCCAGTCCCCATCCCAGTCCATCTCCCCTGGTTGCTGGATCCCCAGCAGCACAGCCTCTGCCAGTTGGCTAGTCCAAGGCTGACATCTGCCCTCAGACTCCACATGCCTGTGGTCATCCACAGCAGAAGGGTTACTCAGCAGATCACCCTGGGACCCTCTGGAGAATTTCTCATCTTTGGATTTTCTTTAAACCAACCTAAACATTTAGGCCCTTCATGGTGGAGAACGGCCTGTGCCTACACTGCTCCCTCTACAGAACCCACCCATGATCAGAACTGCAGGCGAGGGCAGACAATCCCTGTACAATGCCAGGGACAGTACAACTGGCAGCACTTGGTCATTGAGAAAACACTTGGTTACTGTGGGGGTAACCTGCTGTAGGTGATCCTGCTTGGCAGGGAGGTTGGACTAAACGATTGCCAGCAATCTCTTCCAACTTCAGCCATTCAGTGATGTCCTGTCATTTCCTACCCCACATTTCTTCTCACATCCCATAATGGGAAATGAGGCCAGAAATCCCCAACAGGTGAAAGGGATCACATCAATCCACAATAGATACAGTTAAATCTTTTTTTGTCATTGTTGCTGTTGATATACTCACAAAATGAAGCTTTGCCCCCTTTGTGTTTCAGTCTTTTTGAGATGAGGAAAAAGTGATGAACTCTGTGGGCATGCAAAGGGTAGCCTCACCTGAGAGAGTAACAGAGATCCCTTTACTTAGTGCAAAACCAAACAAAAGTGAGCAAAAAAGCACTTCAGAAAGTGAGCAGGTAAGCATCTGCTTTTATCTTCAGTCGATACCTTTTCAGCATGGCTGATCTCTGAAATCTGATTTTGTGTTGTACTACTGCAAATCCCTGCCCCCTGGGAAGCTTGCATACCTCTTGCTGAGCATTAGCTCTCACTTCGTTTGTCCACACAGTTTCCACACAGTTGTCATCCGGACATCCAAGCAAGCTTAAACAAAAGCATAATCTCTCCATAAAGCACATTACTATACTCGAATAGTTGTTGCTCCCAGGTGTCCTATTCCATGAAATCCACCACCAGAGCACGTTGCCTTCTTCAGAGAAGGGAGGGTGTTCACAGAAGAAAGCTCTGTAAGGCATCACAGGCTAACCTTTAGTGGGGCTCAGCACCCCTCTCTCTGGTTCACTCCTGTCTTTTAGAGGGGATAGGGCCATGGCACATGTCCTCGGCCAAAGCTGCTGCACCAGCCATGAAAGCATTCAGTGAACATGCTCACTGCACAACAAAGATATTACACTACAGCATGGCAAAAAAAAAAAAAAAAAAAAAAAAAAAAAAAAGTTTTGGTTAAAGGGCTGTGAGGTGAACAACTGGGCCTTTGTTGGATGCAAGAATGAGATAATGGGGTAATAAAGCATCCATTTCTATAATGTCAATTTACTTCCTCTTTCTTTCATATCTGTTCCTGTCTACTGATTCAAGAAAAGCAAACCGATCAATGCAATTCACCTGCTGTTCAAGCCTGCATCCAAAAAAACATAGCATTTCCCCATTTTCCTCTGTTAGTTTTAACAGTCTTACTAAGATCTGTGCAGGGTGAATGACCACATTTCCATATCACCTCCAGCCACTGCAGTTACCACGTCCAATAACCACATCCCTGCAATTTAACCACAGCAGCAAATCGTCACACCAAAGGAAACGATGCAGGTGCTGAGGCTGTTTCCAAACTACCTTGCACCTAACTGGATCCAGTACAGTTTGGCCACAGAGCCACCACCACCAGAACCCTGCCAGGGGCTCTCAGTGGGGCAAGGGTGCTAAGTTCTGGGTACCACACTAAACTACCGATGGTATCAGGGCTCCTAAAGCAGAGATATGTCAGGTACCCCACCCTGCTATTAAAAACCTTATGCACTAGGACATTTTGAATCATACAAAAACCACACTTCAGAAATCACTAGGATCAAGGAAGCATTGCCCTGGCAGCCAGGAGGGCCAACCGTGTCCTGGGGTGCATCAAGCACGGCATCGCTAGTAGGTCAAGGGAGGTGATTGTCCCGCTCTACTCTGCGCTGGTGCGGCCTCACCTCGAGTACTGTGTGCAGTTCTGGGCACCACAGTATAAAAAGGACATGAAACTGTTGGAGAGTGTCCAGAGGAGGGCTACGAAGATGGTGATAGGCGTGGAGGGGAAGACGTACGAAGAACGGCTGAGGTCACTGGGCCTGTTCAGCCTGGAGAAGAGGAGGCTGAGAGGAGACCTCATCACAGTCTACAACTTCCTCGTAAGGGGGTGTCGAGAGGCAGGAGACCTTTTCTCCATTAACACCAGTGACAGGACCCGCGGGAACGGGGTTAAGCTGAGGCAGGGGAAATTTAGGCTTGACATCAGGAGGGGGTTCTTCACAGAGAGGGTGGTTGCACACTGGAACAGGCTCCCCAGGGAAGTTGTCACTGCACCGAGCCTGTCTGAATTTAAGAAGAGATTGGACTGTGCACTTAGATCACATGGTCTGAACTTTTGGGTAGACCTGTGCGGTGTCAAGAGTTGGACTTGATGATCCTTAAGGGTCCCTTCCAACTCAGGATATTCTATGATTCTAAGCATCTACAACCCTAACAGAAACAGGGTGATAACACACAGGTACGAGAATGCAATTACTTTAGTTAATTACACTGAGGAGTTAAGGTTAGTGGAACCAAACCCAAGCTGGTGTGAATCATTGTAGCTCCACTGGAGGGAACAATTGCATTATTTACTCCAGATGAAAATCTGCTTCAGTAAGTTGAACAGAACAAGAAAAGGCTATAAACAGACTTAGACTTACAAAACAACAAAACACAATTTTCTCTCTCTAAAGTAAATTTCTCTCCCACAGTGGATTTCAAATATGGGGGCCATGTCACATCTGCCATATCCTGGGAGCTGTTTTCTGAGCAAGGAGCATGCTGCAGGCATCTTGGTGTGCTGCAAGATGTTACACAGATAGGGCACTATCAGGCAGAGGTTATCTCTGACATTAAATCAGCTGAGATGTAGGGCAGGGGAAACAGACAAGCTTCTGAGCACATTAGCCCTTATCACATCACTCCACCTACAAAAGGCTCAGACCATTAAAGCCACCAGCTTGGCTGCTACAACAGAGCTGACAGAACTGCAAAATGAGGATGAGCATTTTGACTTTGTGGTGCCCCGTAATGTCAACAATTCACATTGACTTCAAGTGGTGACCCACGGCATTCGGCATTCATCCCAGAGACTAGGTGATGCAGAGCTCCCCTGCAGCCTCCATTCCCTACAACAAGGGCAGGCTTTACACATTAGGGCGTTAAATTAATCTTCTACTTCTCTCATGTCACAGGACTCAACTTCTCCAGCTTCCCTGCCACAGGAGTCTGATTCACAGTGCTGGGCTCTTCAGATATGGCTGTTGACCTGATCTGCATATTAATCCAATAACTCTTCGCAATTAAATGAGAAGGGAAAAAAAATAAAAAGAGAAAGAAAAGATGAAGCCCTCTGCAGATGTTATCCTCACATATGGTCCCCCATATGGTTGTGTCACTGCTGTTTCATTTTATAAGATCTCTCTCTTCAGACAGAAACTCCAGTCCCTTCCATACTGCAATCAAGAGATTGATTAAGAAACAGGTAACACGGCAGGCCACTTCGTCATTGCTGATAAAAGTGCTGAACAGCCTCTGCTAAATTGCAGCTATCAATCTCACAGGCTGTACACGGGTACATTAGTTATTTCTTCCATTCCCCACAGAGACAGATGTTTCCCGTTTTCTTGACATAAGCTGTGTGGATAACTTACCCATCTGGCTTCTCTACATTGTTATAATAGCATCTTCCCCTCAGATGTCATCTTTCAATTTCTAATAGCCTCCATGGGGAGGCAATAATATTACTTAGCATTTCTAAAGGATAGGCCTCTAATCCATTGAAATTTGTTAATTCCCCCTGAAATTACCTTCTTATGTACTATGAGCCCAGATTTACAGGGTGCGTGTAAGGCCAGGACTCTGGTAGCAATGACGTGACTTGCTAAACACCACAGTGATGACCAGTGACAAAGTAGACACACAAGCAGAGACTTTAAATTCAGATTCCCCTTGTTCTCAGCTCTGTGTAGACTCCTCATCCAGACCAGCTGATGCCAGCAAGTCTCCTCTTTTATGATCAGAGCCTGTCCCAAGCTAATAAAGCCTCTTTCAGGGAGGCATGAGATGAGAGGACGGAGTGTGAAGAAAATTCATGTAATAATGCTGTAAACTGGTTTATGGAGACAAAGGGAACAGTTAATTTTTAATGCAACAAGCAAAAAGTAAATCCACCTTCTGCTGCCCCAGTGGATGTAAACCCAAGTTTAAAAATAAGCAACAGTCCAGACAACTTCAGTCCTTAATTTACACGTAAATTAATAAGACAGCAAAACAAAACAACGTGGCTTGCTTACGAGGTGCATAGGGTATTCCTGGCCAGTCTTCTGGTTACAAGACATGAGGGTCCCTATAACGCAATTAGATTCCAAACTTCAGTTCCCACCTGCCCTGTGCCAAGTCTCTCTTTTGAGTCTTTGCTTACTAATTACAATGTCACCAAATACCCTGTTCATTATATTTGCATTTGCCCAGTCCCTGTTTCCTTCTGAGAAAGCCCAACAGCTGCAGTGCCTGGTCTCATGCAAGTCCCAGGATCAGTGTTTTACACGGCCCCACATCTTACCATTTACACTACCTCACCCAGTCACTAAGGTCTGCCTGGTGCCATTACACCAGTAGGTAAGAATAAGGAGAGACAATGCTACATGACTTGCTTGTTTAGAAAAAAAAAAATACTGTCCAAAAATACAGTCCACTTGTACAAAATGATGTGGTTCAGCTATATTCAGGCCCAAGGAAGATGCTGTTGCTTTACAACCACGCAGGATGCCAACAGGAGAGAGGCAGCAGCATCACATGATGAAAGCAGGAGCCACAGCCACTCCAGCGGGGCCACCAGGAGCAGCTTGCCAGACGTCATGAGATCTGACAAGTTCCCTGCAGACACACAGAACTCCAGGGTTTCTGCAGGGGGACAAAGCCCCTCAGCATGAATTTTATCAACCAAAACTGGAGCCCTCTGACTAGGAGGTAAAAAAAAAAAAAAAAAAGGAGCTGGTTCAGTGGATTTCCATTTCCATTTCCTTCCTTAAGGATCATGGTCCATGATCCTTAAGGGGAAGACAGCCATAGATGTGATATTAGAGCAATCCTACAAACAATCTCTCCTAAGCATTGGTATCTCCAGGCAGAGGAATGGGCAGTTTGAAATAGCAGTTCCTTTTTTTTATGACTCACTGCCATGCCATTATACCAATAAGATTCTGTCTCTCCAGGGTGTTTTTCTCCAGTGATTAAAGCTGTGAGCCTTCGACCTTGTGCCTTATCAACACTACACAACACGCACTATAACCACCTAGAAACTTGCTGCCTTTCATCCCTTATTGCTTAATAAACTTGCCAGCAGACCTATTGCAACAGAATAATGAAGCTAAACGATTGCATTCAGCTCAGTAAATCTGGGAGCAGAGCCTGTTAAAAATAAATTAAATTAAATTTAAAAAAAATAATAATTGCAGAAATGTGGAGCATTATGAAGAGATCCTGTCAGTTCAGCCAGAGTTCACAAACGATTCGCTCTTGTTATTCAGCTGCAAGGAGCAGCAACACAAGAAGAGGTGAGGGTAGGGAGATGCACACACCTAGCAGAGGAACGAGAAGGTGTCAGGACAGATCCACACACAGTCTGCACCTCAGGGAGCTGCCGCAGGAGCTGCAAACAGCACGGCCTTTGGCACGAGGTGCTCAGGAGGAGAAGAGACAGTGCTCAGAAACAGGTGCTTTGGCACAGTGACGCGGAGGAGGCAGCCCAGCACCTGGCTCCAGCCACAACAAGCCAGCTCCCGAAGTTTCAAATGTGGTAAAATTGCAGCCAGCTGACATTAGTAACCTGCGGTTTATGATGTGTTCGTGCTGTAATTTTCTGGGTACTTGCTCCATGAAGCAAAAGACGGGTACTCCTCCAAGAACGGGCATAGGCAGGCCATAACAGCAGGGCACAAGGTATGCATCTCATCTGGGGGAACATCCCATGCTCTGCTATACTGAGCAGTCGTATGCAGGCTATTCAGGCCCAGATGCCTTGTCAAGGTGCCTGAAGTAGAGAAATACAGCCCTCAGGTCACAGGTGGGATTAGCAGCTCTCCATTGCCTCTGTATGGAGCCTGTGGTGATCACATTTCCACCTCTGGGCACCTTGTGTGCCTTTTACAAGGAGGCCCACAGAACATGTGGCCTGCAAGATCACACGCAGACATCCCACAGGGCCCAGGGCACTGCCTGCCACATGTCGGTCAGGCTGAGACTGGTAGGATGTAAGCCTAAAATCCACAGGAGTACATTCAGACAGAAAAAGGTAGAAGAAAGCAGGAGCTATGCTTCCTCCCATATTGCCTCCCTCCAACAGCAAGGAGCTCGCTAGGCCCATGCTGGGTAATCCCAGGATGGCCCACCGGTTACCAGCACGTATCCCCATTCTCATCCTTCCTTGGGCAATAGCATCACCCCATAAGGCCCCTTATTGCTTCATTTCTGCATCCGCAAAGGGATGTCAGGGTGGAAAGCACCAACTCCACTATTCATGGAAGGTTCTTCCTGACCAGATGACTTGTCAGGACAAGAAGGAAGCACAAATGCAAAGAGACCCCACTTGTCCGTGCAAGTCTAGTGACAGCTCTAAAGGACTGAACCATCCCAACAAGAAGATGAGTGGTCTGCAGGATCCAGAACCATCACAAGCCCAGTGGTTCCCACCACCACTACCCTGAGGTACTTCTTCCAGCTACCGAGTCTCTCGCAACTGAAGCTAGAGCTGCGTCTGGCTGCCTGGAGGAAATTCCTGCTGCAGGTGTAAGCTGCTGGTGGGCCTTTCCACCACGCTGTGCAATACATCTCCCGGATAGACAGGGAATGAGGAGAGGGAGTTGCATCACCACAGCGCACTTCCCAGTAAGCACTACAATTTATAACACATGAATACTGTATACATACACTGCAGAGTTTTGGAGACAACATTATCATCTCAAAGGGTAGGTAGGAGGCGGGAATAACAGCTTGTAACAACTGTAGCCGAGACAGCTGCTTTGTTTGCTGTATATAATGCTGTTTGGGGAGGCAAAATAGCTGTACCAGCAGTGCCTCTGCCTCTGCTAGCATACGCTGCAGCTCCACGTGAGGCTGCTGCTAAGTAATTAGGTTAAAAGAAGACACAAACATGTAAACAATCTTGTGGAGGCTTTCTGGGAGAAAATTAAAAAAAAAAAATCATTCATAAAACCAAGTGCATCCACTCCCTGGAAACCAGTGGTGTTGTCCTCATGCTGGGCTTCTGCATGGTATTTGACAGACTACCCAACCCGATCACTGTGGCTGCGAACCCGTGGAGAGGATTAACCTCTTGTAAGGCTAGCCGTCACAGCTAATAGCCAGCAGAAGAGTCAGCCCTAGCCCTCCTTCTTCTCCTTCCCCCTTTCCCCAACCTGATCATCAGCCACACGGTTCCACTCCCAGCCCTTGTCCTTGTACCAGGCCCTGCAGAGAACCCACTCAGCTCACTAATCTGACAGAGTGATTCCTTTCCCCATATTGAGAAAAAAAAATGGCCAAGTTTATTCTTCTGCCAGATAAGTGAGCTGAATTATCCCAGAAGGACCTGACTAGCAAAACTGAAATCCAAGCTGACTACAACTGCCCCAGTGAATACAAGCAAAGGGAACATGGAAACTTTCAGGATCAGGAAGGCATTGGATCAGCTCAGCTCCATTTCTAAGCTGCACCCTCCATTAATCATGGAGCATCTCCTCTTAGACGGCCTTGGATCAGATGAATGGCTATTTCTCCTCTGTAGCCCACAGGATACAGGGAATGATATTTTCACAGGTCTAGTTTGTTCTGGTTCCTGGATAGTGTGACTCTACTGGACAGGAGAGGATTTAAAAAAAAAAAAAAAAAAAAAAAAAAAAAGGCAGCTTGTTCTCATTTGTGCTTGGAGTTTGCCCTGAGGAAGTTTGGCAGGATGCAGCTATGACATCCATAACATAACGGTAGCAGCATGGGAAAGGACTGCCAAGGTGATCTTGTTCTAATGAGTGGAATCACAGTGGACTTGCACAGCCTTAAAGGAACCATCACCTGGCCCAGGCTTTCAGCAGATAAATGTATGCTGCATTTGCCAAAGCTTTTGCAAACCAGCTCTGGCTGGAATGGGAGACAGTCCGTATTATAGGGCTATTGCACACAGATACCGCAACTGGTTCTGGAAGCCTCCGAGACACGAACCACCAGAAACGTGGAGTTGAGGAGAACTGATCGGTATTTGCTCACCCTATTCTGGCACAGGCATTTGCTGACAGGGCAGCATTGCCACAAACCTCTGCTCTGACCCACCAGGACCATCTTTGTGCTCTCTAGCCAGACACGCTGCAGCCACAGCCCAACAGCAGCCAAAAGCTTTTCTTGATTCCCTCTCTTCTGCTTGGGAGCTCTCAGAGCAAAGAAAGCTCTGCTTTTACCTTTCAGGATGGCAGACCAAGAGTCTTCCACATTGATGGTTTGTCTGAACAGCAAAAGAATTGCCATGGTTACAGCCTCACTCGAGGTCTTGGGGAAAACAGCAGGACCCATGGATCCAAACTCAACAGCTCACTTATCAGACAGCCACAAGTGGAGAGGAGTCAATATGAGAAGGAAAAGAAACTGCTTTTCCCACCACCCAAAATTCCAAGAGGGACAGACGGGAAACCAGAGATCACATCACAGCTTTGAGGAAGATGAGCACGATTCCTCTCATTAAAAGGCTCAGGAAAACCAACGGCCATCTGAACAGACAGCTGCAATCTAGTGAACTTTCGCCTTGAGAGCAAAGTCTGATTATTCATTTATGCGTGCAATCCCCCTCAAGCAGTTTGGTTTGTACTTTATTTTTCTCCAGCTAGACAGCCGTGAGGTTGTAAAGGCCCCACGTGCCTCCCGGCATCTTTGCTCCCAGCAGCACTGGAGGAGGATTCAGGAGAAGCTGAAGGCAGAGCTCAGCCTGGGACACAGAGATTATATGCACTGGCCTCCTGCCCACAGGTGTGGCAGGGGACAGCCACAGCCCTGCACGTGCTGGTGACAGCATTCAAGGTACAGCCACTGGGAAAGGCAGTCGTGCTGGCTGCCCCTTCGTGCAGTGCTTCCCTCTCAACAGGAATATATAAACAGGTATTATGAAGTTCCCAGCCATGGAACACCCTTATTTTGGGTGGTAACTCCTGTTGTGATGTACTTGGCCTGCAAAAGAGCCAAAGGTAGCCATGCTCCAGCAGCATGGCACTGCCAAAGCTCCTCAGCATCAAGTATCCCAGAAGGAAGGCTTTCCCAGTGGCTCCGCCATTGAAAAGCCCATGTTCTTGGGGACAATACAAAATGCTACTGGAGTGACCAGTAGCCATAACCCAGGGCCTCAAATGATGGTCCCTGCCAGGCACAGGCAGCCTCCCCCATGCCAGTGTGGATCTACAGATGTGGCTGCACAGCTGTGAGTTGAGGTCAGAAAGCGTTATGAAAGCTTCTACATCTGCACTGGGACAGAAGCCTCCTCCACCACCAGAACACAAACTGCTTTGGTCAGTCAGAGCCCTTGGAAAGCACCTGGGAAGGCAACAGGAAGCCACTGCACTCCCTTCTCAGGTGGCTGTCCAGGCAGACTCCTTTCCCAGGCTTCTTCCAGCACAAGGTGATGAAAAACAGCATCATCCCCTCTCGTTTCATTGGGCAGCTGAGCAGATGGAAGAGCAAGGGAAGACCCTTCCCTGGTGCCACCTGCCTGACCTGTCACAGTGAGGATAAAAACAGCAGTCACTTGGAGATCTGCTTGGCCCCCACCGAGACAGCAACAGCACAACAGCGTACGAGCTCAGAGAGAACACTTTTGGTAGCGTAAATCCTCCTGCTTCCCGGGAAACCGATGTATTTACAGCCCCAATTTGAACTGCTGCGAGCACCATCTCACCAGAAACATATCTGTGTTATTATCATTGCACCACATGGGTAATTGCTATACAAATATTTGCCTTGCCCACGTTCATCACCAGGCTGCTGCTGCCTCAGGGTGAACTTGCTCAAAATGTGACGTGTTCTCCCAGCGCTGGCAGTCTTAAAGGGAATGTGTCTGTTTGCACACTGAAAAGCTCTGCACCCTGACCCAAACTCCCAGTGAAGTCCTGCATGAAATCCAGAGCAAGAGGGACCCTTGGCTTCAGAAGAAAGTGTGTGGGGCAAGAAGAAAGCCAGATTTCCTGGGCTCTTTTTGGATCAAGATACAAGGCTTCATTCACCTTTCCTCTCGTCAGCTTATTGTGATTTGTTTAGATTTATCACTAGCCTTTCCTGCTCCAATCTCTTGCTCTTTTCTAATTAGGCCATTGAGGCCTTGTTCTCAAATACTGCACGGATCCCAACAGAAGATTTTAAGTCTCTGACATCAAATGGCAAGCAGTTTACTATAGTTAATTATGGTAATTTTTGCTTAGTAGTAGCTTCCTTCTGAAGAATCAAGACTACTTAGAAAAAGCCCCAGCCTTGGGCATGAATTTCTAACAACATTTTTTTGCTATTTATTATTTTACAAAGCTAAATAGCAGCAGAAACTTAAAACCCAGAGGGGAATAAAAAAACTGACAAAAAGAATAGGCTTTCAGGGGCTTTACGACATCACGTGGTACAGGATCGGACATCAGACACCAGTGCAGTGGAGCATCTGGGTTGCAGTGGCTGTGTCTCCTACAGCAGCCCCTTTCCTGCCACACCATCCCGCAGATCTAGAGACCAGCAAGATCACAGAACAACAGGATACTGCTCCCAAGCACTTCTACAGGAAGAATGCAGAAATGGGGCTTTCAAAATACCCTCAGCAAAGCAGACCCTGCCTCTTTGCATGAATTAAGCCACAGACGAGACTGTGACACATGTTAAGGACAGCAGGTCTGTGCCAATTTGCACATCCCCTCTTGTTTACTCCCTTACTGGTGAAACATGAAAAAAAAAAATCCAAATAAATTTCCCCACACAGCCCATGCTTTGTGCCCGGCCCCTCAGCAGCAGCACTCTTACATGTGCCCATACTACCCACTATTTCAACCCAAGCTGGTTCCCCAGTATGAACCAAACTGATTATTTTTGTGAGTAGCCCCAGTTGTGTTCAATTTCAAAGATGATGGAGGTGATTTATGAGAAGAGGCAAGCTTCTTGCACAAGAAGCACAAGAGTCCTCCAAAACCAGCAGGCCAGGTAGTGAGGAATTAAGACTTACTTTCCTAATGTTTGAGCAAACGATCACATTGCTGCTTGCATCCCGAATGCTCAGCCTTGTCTGAATTAAATAACTTGTCTTTTCCCCTCACTTTTACTATTCTAAATCGAGGTTATTAACCTCTGCTTCCCAGACTTTCCCTCCAGATTTCCAAAGGGGAAAAAAAAGTCCTTATTTGGAGAGAATAAGTAGAATTTTCTCCTGGAAAGGAGAGAAAAAACAGGGAAAATTGACAGTTTGCCTTTGATTTCTATAGCTATAAAGTCCTCCCATATAATCTGAGGGCTTTAATATATAGCTTCTTCCTTTTACAGAGGGTCTGAAAATTTGACACTTTCATCAATTACAGAAATATGTAATCTTCCAGTCTGCTTTGCTACTGTGGAGTTTGTTTCATCTTCAGGCTCTCCTTTTAGGCAATTTAGTGATTCATCTGGGAATCTAGAAAGCATTTGGAGCAGTTTAAGTCAAACTTTCAAATATTTATCGCAAGGTGGGTTTGAGGTAGGCACGAGAATGTAAAATACAAGTTCAAAGCCTCCTGTGTTCTTCATCTCAGAGCTAGAGGAAAGGGAAGAGAACGAAAATCTGTTATTAACTAATTTAATCAAAAGCAGGCATCTAAGCAATCGCTACGGTCCTTTCCAGAAGTTCTCATTCTCTGGATGTTGTAGCTATTTGCCAAGCAGTTTGAACAGTTTAATTGTTCTTTAGTGTAAGAGAAGTAATTGATTTTTGAAGTTACGCTAACCAGGACGTTATACAGCATTGAGAAAAATCACCTGCATTTTCCAGAACATCTTTTAAATATAGTTTGCCTCTTTCAGCAAAGAAAATCTGGGTCTCTGCCTACTTTCAAACAATGAAATTCTGGATGTCAGCAAGCTTCTTCACCTGCAAATGAGACTTGTTTGAAGTTCAGATACAGTTGGTGCGTTAGGTCAAACCGATCCTGCACAAGAAACCTTAAATGACCCTCAGGACCCTTCCCAGTCCTATATCATTATCCCATGGTAAACACTGGTCTTGTTTCTCCTACAAGCACCCCCAGCTTGAATGCTACAGTCACTCTAGAGAGCAGCCAGGCAGCCCATGAGAACGGGGTATTTGGTACCCACAGACCCAAAGCCCTTCAGCACACACACGACTTCACACCCTCAGGTCACACGAAGCTGTGCACCACCTTGGGCAGGCACACCACTCTCTGGAGGCTACGAGACAATGGACAGGCTGGTGTGCTTCAGCGGGCCGGGGCACTGAGGAAAAAAGGAGCAGTGGAATAGATGCCGACAGGGATAACGCCAAAGAGCTCCATTTCCCAGGTCATGAATCTCCAGTGCATGAGCTAAGACCTTCTTTACCTCCTGCAGTCATGGGCTGTGCCATCTCCCTGGCAATTAGAGAGAGCAGCCAGCACCTCCAAGAAAACAAGGACAATTCCTGCAGCAAGGAGGTGGAGGCAAAATATTAATTTCTCCCCACCAGACCGCAAAACCCTTTTCGCTGCCAGGAACACTGTCCAAGAATGGAACATCTGTGATCCCTTATGCCTCAGAGACAGTTCTGCTTTTCCCACGTCAAGTCTATCTCCTGTCAGACCCCTGACTGCAGGTTTTGGGAGTTTTACCTGTCCCCCCACTCTTCCCCTTCAAATTCACAGGAGTGAACAATGATCAAACCCACAGGAAAAGTGGGTTTGCATGGGTTTTCCCCTCCACTGCATGGCTACCACAGTGAATGGGGGAGCAGTGGGAAAGCCTCTGAGAGCTCTGAGAGGCCTGCAGGGCTCAGCAGTCCAGATCTGCTCATCGGGACATGTGGAGGCTAATCCCTGCAGCACTACTTCTCTTGTCACAGTGCAAATCTTCCTCTTCAGGACTAGATTAGAGAAGGTAAAAGCAAATCATGATAATACCTAGCTCTTAAATAGTGCTTTTTAGCCGCAGATCAAGGCAACTTACACAGAATAGCTCAAAGAGAGTTATAACAAGGTCCAGGATTGTGCTAATAGTCAACGGAGAAACCTCAAAGCACTGTGTAGAGATGCTTATGCTATGGGGTCAGAATCCACACCAGGGGGTTTCAGTTCCCTTTCCCAATTTTCTTTTCCCAAATTCAGCCACGTGCACTCAGGAGCAGCTGGTGCAACATCAGATGGAAGTCTCCTCGCAGTCCTCCCCACAACCACCTATGGCTTCAATAACCAACGCACAAAAGATGACTGAGCTGGCACTTGCCTTCTGGGCTGGCATCAAAAAGCCCTGCTCTCTCATTAGCCAGGCCTCTCCCCCGTGCCACTGCCAAAGCAGGGCAAAAATAGCACATTAAAGAGACGCAGAACTTTCTTCTCGCAGATCAGCCCCGATTAAAAGGACTGCCTCGTGTCCCACGTGGCTGAGACAACACGTCGGGATCTCCTGCCCTGGCTTTTCTGCATCTGTTCAGAAATGCCATTGCACTCCTGCTGGCCAAAATCTGCCCCTTTGGACTACAGCAAAGACTTTCCATGCATCCCAGCACAACACTCACTGGGGCTAGGGACATAAAAATATACAGGGGAAAATTTCTGTCCAGGTGGTAAGTCAGCAGCTTGGTTGTGTTTTCCTTTCCCCATGCCCAACAGTTCCACAAGGCCTTGGCAATGGGCACCCAAACTTTCTGGTTTGCATCCAGGTGAAGTCATTTGCCCACAGAGCGAGAGCCCTCCGCAGAAATTCAAAAAAAGGTTGAACACCTGAAGGAGTGAACTAGGTACTTTAGCTCCCTAATTTTGTTCAGGATTGGGCTCCCTGTCCCACCCCAGGGAAGCAAGTTGTAATAGCTTTGTGTTTATGACCACAGCTGAGCGATTGCTGTTCACACACCGACCCCAAGGGTACCTCAGTCAATCTACCTGCTGCCGTGCCCTCCCTCAGCTCGTTAAGAACTGGAGTTCAAAGGAGTTTCCAGCTGCCAAGAAATCAATTGTGGTGTTTGCAGGAGGTGGTGAGGGGAAAGATACAGGTGCTCTCTGCAGGTTGATGCACCGATTAAAGAGGTTCCCACGTGCCAGCACACAGAGAGCTGCACAGTTTTCCTCAGTCCAGTTCATAGAAAAAAACAACCTGAGGATTGTCAAATGCATTGTGTACCCGTGCTTGCTCAGGCTGGTAGCTTTTCCATGAAGGTCAATGGGAGCTCAGGTGAGTCCCCCCCATCAGCAGGGCTGGAGACGGCCACGTAACTCCAATGGGGAGACAGGGTGAGCAGCATTACCCAAAACAGTAGATTTAAAGGAAAGCATTTCCCTATCCAAAGCATGCTCTAGACAGAGTAACTTTTCAACCTAGGTGGAACATGGGCTGCAACAAAATCTTGACCCAGGTGCGTGATTCCCTCCATCACATTCACTGCCTGCTGCCAGCACCAGCAATGATGGCACTGAGCCTCCCCATAGCCACGTCCATGTGGACCCAGGCCATCAGGCTGCATTCCCAGCCCTTACACTGGCAATTTTACCTGCGGACACCTCTTATGTGGCCTGATGCCATACCCAAGGTCCCCGAGACAACCTGAGGCCAGGACTCCCACACCCTGCCATGCTGTCCTCCCTGCTCTGGTCAGCAGCAGGGCTTTTCCTTTGGGAACACTGGCTCTGCACCACCCCACTGCCCCCAAAACACCCCCTGCAATGTCCAGGCAGCAGAGCAGCCAGTGCCCACTCTCCTCTGAGCTGCCTGCAGGGATGTCCCCACTCCTCCCCCGTTTCTCAGCTGCCACAGCACCACCTGGCCACCAGATTGGGTTCATCTGCAAAAGCTTGGCATTATCATTTCAGGTTTGGTTGTTTTGCCCCAGAAACACAGAAAGATGCCGTAGGACAGCAGGTATCTTGGTGTCACACTGCAGCCCTGACCCCAAGTGTACTGCAAGAGCCGATCAACACCTGTCAAACAGCTTGACCTCTCCACGTCTCGTTTAGCAACCTGCCAAATGAGGCTAATGCCATCTCGCTAGGTTGTGGTGAGAATTAGTGATCCTAATGCACGCGAGAGTTTCTAGACACTTGTTATATGCACACACAAGCAAAACCTGGCTATTTCTGTCCATGCCAGCCCTGTGAAGAAGCATATCAAGAAGCCTCTAGCAACAGGCAGGTGGTCAGCAAGCAGACAAGTCTCACCATATCTGTGGACAGAGAGCAGAGCCCCCCACCTCACAGGCACGTGGCCCTGGTTTGGAAGCACCCTGCCTCTCCCCAGCCAGGGACCATCCAGCCCCCAAGCCACAGCCTCCTCCACCAAGGCAGCGAGGTGACGCTCCTGCATAGAAAGAATTAACCAGAAGTGTTGTGCAGCAGCACATTCCCTCTGATGTGCGTATCAAAATAATTATAGCAGGTGTATGCAAAGTGGGCTCTGGGTAAATGGGCTTCCTAGTTTGTTTGGGTTTGGCCAGAATGATTGCCTATGCAGGAAATCAGAGAGCTTTAGGCGGTTATTATTGTTAAAGACAGTTTGCAGAGAGGAAAAAAGAAGTCTCATTTGAATAACAAAACAATTTTTGTTGATGTTGTTGTTGTTTATGAGCTATTTAAGCCCTGGGGTAGGTAAAAACAGGGAAAATAAGAGGAATTTATCTGACAAACATTTTAAAATGGATACTACCCATGATAAAAATCTTATTTTGAATTTGAGCAATGAGTAGCACATCACACACTTTCTAGGAAGGAAATTAAAATAAAAAGGATTTCATGAGCCATGAAAAGTGTCGTAAAAAAACAGTGTATATATTTTTAAAATAAACACAAGTAATACTTCATCCCCCTTTAAGCACTCAAACCTTTTAACTTATTCAGCCAAAAACTCACCACCATCACAGTGGAAAACAAGGAGCCATTTAGCTTCTCCCCTTCAAGTCGCAGGGAGCAGCGCTCCCAGTGCAGAGGATGAAGCACGAGGTGCCCCTGACCACACATTCCCCATCCTCCCTCACCCACTGAGGCTGTGGAATGGGGCTGTGCTGGAGACAGGGACTCCAGAGCCCACCAGTGCCATGAGAAGCCGTGACCTGCTGCTACAAGCTGGAGAGGGTCACAGAAAAAGGACACAGCATGGAGCAGCACTGGCCACACAAAACAGTTTTGATACATGCCCCATTTCCCTCTTTGGCTCCCTATAAAATATTCAGTTTAATAGCCCAGCGTTCACTGTAGGGAACAAGCTGGGCACCCAAAGATCACGGGAGTTAGACCTGAGCAGCTCCAGTATTAAACCCATTTCTCATAACCAAGCAAGGAAGGGACCAGAGCTGTCTGCATCACTTGTTCGTGCAGCCAACGGTAAAGAAGTAGAGGCAAAAAAATCCACAGATATTGTGGTATTTACATGGAAACGTGCATACATGAGGCCTTCAGATTTCAGAACTTTGTCACTTATAGGGAAAAAAAAAAAAACATCCCTCCTACACTCTAGGGAGTTAGCCCTGCTTGCTTTTGCTTTTTCTTTTTTTTAAGCCTAACAAAAAAGACTTATTGCAGACTTTTCACAGGATATGTTCAAAACATTTAAATTACAAAAACCAATCATTCTTGACAGGCATCATTGACATGTTTTGATTTAAAAATTAAAAAGGTTCATTATTTATATAGAAAGAGAAAAACATATTTCAGGTAATTGCTTTGCAAGTGGTGACTTGTTATAAATGGATCAGCGTTTTCTTCCAAAGAAACACCCAAAGATACTCTTAAATAGCTCTAAGCTCATTACTACAAAGCCACCTGCACTCCATGGTGACACATGAAGTCACCCCTGCTAGCAAGTGCTGGAGTTTTGCAAAAGCCACGAGTGGAAATGGGGAGGACAGGAGTCACCCTGTTTGCCCGGGGACCAGCGGCAGCCCCCACCTAAACCCAGGGACGTCTCTGTCAGTCCCTCGCCCCGTAACCCCTCCAAGCCAGCTCCATCCCCACATCCTCACCTTCCGTGCTCATCACGGCTCCTTTCTCCCATTTGTCCATCGCTGTTTCCTTGTCTTGGTTTGATCCATCATCAGCAAGGGAATTCCGAATTGCCCAGGATCACCAGAGCCTGTCTTTGAAGGCTTTTCCAGCCTCGGCTAGCACAAGCTTTCCACAGCAAGACCCCGTCGTTATTCGCACACACGGGTATTCATTACAGCTGGGGAAAAAAAGAAAAAGAATGTATTTGGCATGGAATAGGCAGACGTTCATTTTTATTTTTTTTCCAAAAATGAACAGAAGATCCCAAAGAAGCAAACAAAAAATAAAATCATTTTGTTTCCATTTTCAGAAGTTGAGATATTTCAGGATTCCCTTTAGTCTTCACCTCCTTCCCTTAAACCCTATCCTAATTTCTGTATCCTGGAAAACAGGAAAGGAGGTGGAGAAAGAGGAGGGAAATGGACCTAAAAATTTTAAGAATTCAGTATGTTGGAATTGCAACCGTTACAACATATTTTTGTCATTTAAATAGAAACAAACCGTCTTTTACTTCCTTAAAAAAAACAGCAGAAATGGAAATGGTGGAAACAAGGGATGCACCATGGAAGTTTCCCTTCTCTGTTTCTGAATAGGGCTTGGGATTTCTCCCTCGTGCCTTCGGTCAGTTTTGGCAGGCTGAACACAGGGGAGGCCCAAACCCAGGGACAACAGGTTAAATTTGGCACTCCTTGCCCCTAAGAGCATGCACACCCTGTGCCCAGGGACACATTTTGGGTCCAGAAATGAGATCCTCGAGGCAGCAGGGACATGCAGTGCTGCCAGGACAAGGAGCACAGCAGCAAGCTCTGCGCCCATGTGGTTTAAATGCCATAGAGTCAGGGCTCACATGTCTTGATGTTTTATATAAGGGATCCGGAGCTATTATTAAATAAGAGAGGAACTAAGATGGGGGGAAAAAAATGTTTCCAGGCTCCAGCTATCAGGTCAGCCTTGCACATCCTGAACATTTCCTTGCCAAAAAAGGAAAACACAGGATAGCAGCTGGGGCATGAGCCTCAGAGCTGTGTTCCCATTTCTCCTGACAACCTGCTGAGGGACTTTCTTAGGCTGTTAACCTTCATGAATGGGATCTTCACACCCACATTGCCTGTGGGTCAGTCCGTCCCCCTCCTTTCCTCGTACACTCCTCCATGACTTTTGAAACCTGGCAGCCAATTCTGAACAAAACCAATGAAGGAAAGGTGCTGCCTTTACCAGAGCCGGGCTGCATTTGTGGGATCTGATTCACATCTGCAGATCCCAGCCCAAGGACTGGGGAAAGCGCTAAGTTTCTTTCCTGGGAGCCCTTCATCCCTTGAGCCTGCGTGCCCTTTGTCAGGCCACACTGCTGCACACGACAGGCAGCTGCTGCCACTGCAGGAGTGCCACCACGAGAATTAAACAAACTCCATCTAGCAGCCGCGCCACACGCTCCACCTCATTACCCGAGAGGATTCTCAGCATCAAATCCTCTTGTTTTTACCATCTCTGCTACTTGTGAAGGATTGGAAGCATAAAGCAATCAGGAAAAGTGAATGTTTTGCAGATCAGACACCGCTCATCACAGCACATTACAGCTCCTAAATTATTAACAGTAAGAAATGAGGTGTCCCAGAGCTGCTTGCTTCTGGGGAGGGAGAGTAGGAGGGGGGGTAAGAAGAAAGGATTGTGCTATTACAGGTTATTTTTATCCAACATTTCTATGCTTCTGTCATTAACTAATTGATGACACAGCCTGTTTAATATTATGTCTGCTTGGGTATTTATAGCTCCCCAATTACTGTAGTATCTAGGTGCTACTAACAAGCTATTCTCAGATGAATTTGGCTGCTCACAGACAAATCTTTTGGTGCAAGTAAGCGCGACTCCCTTCAGCGACTCCCCTCAGCAGTACGGCGTTTCACACCAGCCGAGGATTTACTGGAAGCACTTCATCACACGTGGCGATGCCGGGTCCCGGCTCACCCATCTGGGGATGCAGCAACATGAGGAACAAGGCACCAAAAGGCACCTCGCGGCAGCAGCCACATTGGACCCCTCTGATTGTCCTGTGCTTGCTGTCATATCTAAGATCTCTTTGTAGGTGAGTTCACAGCACCCAGCAGCTACAACGCAAGTTGGACGAAGTCTTACCCCTTGACACAGACATTTAGGTGATGTTGCTTGAAGAGAGGAGCTGCAGTACCCCCAGGAGCTACCCTCAGCCGCAGGAGGGACCCCAGGCAGCGCCTTGCCGGTGCCAGAGGCCTGCTCCCAGGGGGCCTCCCAAGTGCTGCAGGTGGCACAAGCAGTAGGGCTTCACCACAGTAACAGGGCAATTTTCTGCTAATTATAAACAACATCGATGCGCGTGCATTTCGTTCCTGCCTTTACTGAGCGAACCTGAGAAGTAATGAAACCTGGGGAGAACATTTGAACTTTTATTGTGCGGGGTAAATGCTCTATAACATTAACAAATCAAAAGGCATTACTTCCTGAATAGCAAAATGCCAGGCCATTTAGATTAGCCATGCTCAGATTCCTGCTGAGATCAGTGTGTAATTGTCCACCAGCAAGGAATAATCTCTCAAAATTAGTGCTTGTCGCCAGGCACCAGACTGCCTGCAGCAGCACTTAGCAGGGCTTACAGCCCAAATGCATTGAAATCTGCTTTTGACCCCGAATCAAAGAGCCGGCTTTCTGGTGGCATTCTCCTTGTAGCTGCCCTCTGCCTCCTTTTTAATCCTCCTTCACCAGCAGATTTAGTTTGTCCATAAGGAGCAGCTTTGTTTTATGAACTGGCACATTACAGGGCGGCTGCCCATGGCCCGCCCCTACCTCCCTCCATGAGACCCGCCGGGGCTCCAGCAGCCGCTGTTACCCCCACTCACATCACATTAAGAGAGATCCTGACAGGATTCCTGTCATGAAACAGGACTGAGGCTCAGCCAGCACTGCAGGGGACCTGCCATGCCTCTCCCACCACCAAGGCACCCAGATCAACAGTGGCTGGTGTGGCCAGAGCATCCCCCAACACATGGGAAGAGCCCAGCACCGGGGCTTTACTGCCTGCCCCAGCTTCTCTTCTGTTCCCAGCCAGGAATTGTGCCTCCCATCCAAAAGTACTTCTCATTGGAAGTTTTATGGAACAAAGTATAAGTATTTGCAGGGTTTCAGTTTCTAATTTTAGCACAGTCCACTAAAGTACATTTACTGAGAAAGTTCCCAGCCAGCCATAAGACTTCATTCAAACTTTGAACGCTTTTTTGTTCATAAAGACTGTCTGGAGAAGTTTGTGCCTCCAAATTCACATTCTTCATTGGCAGAGGGGGAAGACAATAGCCTTAGTTTTAAAGGGAAAGGCTGCAGAAACATCAATGGCAAAGATTAGGTGGGCTGGGGAGAAAAGCAGCACAATTAACCTCTGTCTGCACCCAAATGCCTTCTGCAGGCTCTTCCAGCTCAACCAGTAATGAAGCACCACAGTTGGGTGTCTCAGGGAAGGAACACTCATCACTGCAGAGGTTTTGTCCTTCCTCAGATGCCAGCACACCACGCTGGGGCAGGACCTCCTCCCCCAGGGCTGCCCACACCCACAGGTTACTCAGATAAACGCTCCATTTTTGGTGGCTTTCAGCTTCCCTGGTCTCTGCAAGCACACAGGAATTTGGGGACTGTCCAGAAGCTTGCAAGTCCCACACAGGATAAACACTTCAACAATTACAGGGAAGCATTCTGCTTCCTTCAGTGGCTTGTGCAGCTGCAGAGGGAAACAAGACAAGTGGCTCTGCCTTCCCTCCACACTCCTAGCTCGGAAACATCAGGCACAAGAGATCAAAACAGGGGGCATGGGACACGTTACCCACCCCTCATGCCCTAACTCCCTTGTTCCCTGCTCTCTGACCAGCATCCTCTTGCTCTGGGGCTCTGCAGAGCTGTGTGGGCACCAGCACTGAGCATCCAGCTCTGCCTACAGCCCCCCTGCCCCACATCTCACACAGCCCAGACAAACCAATTCAGCAACCAGAACCCAGCTCTGGAGGTCAGCTCCATCGCTGGGGGAAGGCTGGGCATCTCCATGCAGCCTGCACAGTCTGGAGGTGAGAGCAGGGCCAGAGAGCACCCTGCTCCTCAGACAGTTCCAGGCCAGAAGTGTTTGATGTAAGCTTCAAACACACCACCAGCACACCCATCACCCTGCCTGCATTTCATCCACCTGCAGGAAAAAAGAGAGGCTTCCAGCAGCCTCACAAGTAACAGCTTCAGGCTCATCTTCTTCACCATCTCCCCAGTCAGACCACAAGGGCACAGGCAGAACTCCTGCCTGCTGTAATGCATCTCCAGCCCCTCCTCTCTCCTCCCCACCACTCCCCCTGCCCTCTTGTTTTCCCCTCCTCCACTTCTCACCATCTCTTTTCCTTCCCTTAAACCTTTCCTTGTGGCAGCTCTAGCACAGCTGCCTGTATTCTGCTGTACTCCACAGACACAAGAGCCTGAAAGCAAGGACCTGGCTCCTGCTCCAGGAGGACGGAGCTGGCGGCTCCTCCTGCACAGGCAGCGGGGAGGCCGCTGACAGCCACGCTCCCCTCAGCGCATGAGAGCAAGGAAGTCGTGTTAATGACTAAAAGCCGTTCAGTGTTTATTATTAGCACAAATGATGACTGCTGCAGGCCACACTGATCCCCCCACATCAGTCAATGATGGTGCAGCAGCTCCAAGCACCCCCTGGGGTGGTGGCACTCGGACATGTGGCAGCAAGCGTGGCACAAGCCCAGGGCCTGTCCCTGTTCAGTGACCCCACATCCTCTGAGCATCACTCAGCAGCAGCAACATTTCTGTCCTTCAAAAAAAAGGGACACATGAGCAATGGCGCAGGAGAGGAGCATGGCAAAAAGCTTCATCTCACCTCAATCCCAAGCATCTTCTTTGACCAGCTCCTCCTGCAACCTCAGACCCACCCAGGCTTCGACTCCTTCGAACCCATGCTCTGGCTGGCAGCAAGACAGGGCATAAAGCACCACGCACACAGGCTGCAGAGCACAACTAGCCTCACCGTCCTGTCTTCTAAATATGTGCCGTGCATACTCTACGCATACGTCCATCACCAGCACGATGATTAGCTTTTAAGCATTTGCCATTTGCTGCAGTTCTCCAAAATAAATCAGGCTGCAGTATCAACATCAGATCATAAGGGAAGATCGTTTTATATAGTAAAGCAGTGCTTTAAAATTGCTTATGGCTGCTGTATTAACAAAATAATAAAAAAATCTACCCACAGTTCCAAAACAGTAATGAGTTTGCCTTTAAAAATGAATTAGATATTAAATAAAAAATATATCCCCAAAGGGGATAATGGTTAAAAAAAAGTAACAAAATAAAATAAAATTAGGGATGGAGGGAAACATAACCGCAGTTGTGTAAGCCAGAGCAGCTTCCCTACCCTGCACACACAGCAGTGCTGAGGAGCAGCACATCCACACAGCCCTGCTGCTTGCCTTGCATTCATCACGCCACTTCTGGTTAAGCTGGAAGCAGTGACATTCATAGCAAGTGCTGCACCCCAGCCCACGCAGAGTGCTGCCAGGGGTAACACAGCACAGTCATGGACACCTCAAAGAACAGGCAGGGTCCTGAGTGCCTTGAAGTGCCCCAGGGGCCACCACATGAGGGAAGAGCCTGCCTGGGCTCAGAGCTGAGCAGCTCTCATTTGAGAGCATTTCAGACTTGCACCACCTTGTTGCACTTATTCCTCTAACTATCCAAAATAATGCTGTTTCACAGATCAGCTTCACTGTTAGCACCCATCCCATACCACTGGGTCACACATAGGGCCACTCCTGAATGAAACCGACAGAGGACACCCTAAGAGGGGATTGCAGCATTTGTGTATCAGTAACAAAGACAAGTGGTGTGAGAAGGACAGCTCACTCCTACCTGCAGAGGCTTCCCAAGAGGTCCTTTGTATCCCTGCCCCACAATGTGGCCACAGACCCAGGAGGATGCTCCAGCACTCGAAGCCCACACAGCCCCTCCATGGCACCTGAGGCCTGCTGGCACAGAAAGCAAGCCTGGATACAGCCACAAAAGGGCTGCACGGGATGGAGGTATCCAACTCCCACTGAAATCCTCCATGTCACAGTGAGAAGCACATTGCTATTGAAGCATTTGGAGGAAGAGTTTCTCAAGTTCCTTGTAAGGAGACTTGAGAGATTTGAGCCAAAGGAAGATGTTAAGATTATGCAAATGTTCCTCCTGGGCCTCCCGGGAGTCCCTGGCTTTGCATCCCAAATTCTTTCCGCTCCTCATTAGTCCATCTCTATCCCCTGCTCACCAAGCAAACTAAAAATGTCATCGCGGTGTTGAAAGTGAGTACGTATCACACTGGAAACAACTGTGCTCCCTTTTGCTCACTCTCTGTTCCAGGAAGACTGACAGCACCTGTCCTTCTCATTTTTTATTGTAATTTCCCTGACTGACACCAGCTGGATTTGGGGATTGGTTGCTCTCCATCATTGCTTTGTACATACTCCCTCTACCTGGAAACGCATAGGGCCATAAGAAACCTGCCCTCCAAAACCACTCACAGACCTCTCCCAGCTGGCACTCAAAATGGCGTGGAAGAACCTTAAATTCACTGTGGTGGCTTGTGCCCAGCCCTCAGCTGGGCTTGCAGCCCTGCGAGCCACGCAGCTGCTGATCACCGCTGCTGAACTGGGCTCTGAGAGCAGTTCCCCCGCTTGTACTCCTGGGGTCACTGCATCTCTGGCAGTTAGGTTTCTTCCCTCTGTGGATTTTTTTTTTTTTTTTGTTAAAAAGAAATATACTCTTATCAAGTCCTAATATTTGCACAGGCTCCCAGCCCTTCACGCTTTCCATGCTCCTGAATGGGGTCTTTAGTCTGTCCTCAGACTAAAAAGCTCCATAGGAGTTACAGAGGAGTCATACTCCATCCATCTCTGGAAAGAGTCTTTGTGCTCATATTATTTGCCAGTGACACTCCATCACCACAATTACCGCTGTTATTTTATCTCTCTCTGCCCATGATGCTGACTAGGGAGCAGCAGACAGTGCTGGTGTTTAAGCTGAGCAAGTTACTTAAATACATTTATACCTCTGGATTGCAATGCACGGCATAAATCCAACCATCTATCATGCACTGAGTAGATGCAAATACCACACTATCAGGCAAAGCAATCACAAGAAACACAGAGTGATTTGAGCTGCATCTGCCTGCAAGCCTTTGACAAGTGTATTAGATGAAAAGATACAAAAAAAAAAAAAAAAGAAAAAGGATGAAGCATCTCACCTAGATGTGGCCTTTGCTGCGCTGAATCCACAGAGAAAGCAGACACATGAAAAACTTCTTGGTAGGTTTGCAGCTATGCTTGTAAGATCTGAATCCAGGCAGAGATGGCCTGAGGCTCTGCATTCAAACCAGGTTTGATTTGTGAGCAAGTCAAAAAGCGCCTGGGGCCAGGACACTCGGTACAGGACCCAGCTCAGGTGCCGGCTGTGAAGCATCTCTCAGCTCTGCCCTGCAGCCTGGTCTGCACCCCAAGGCAGGGAGGCCTTTCCCCATGGCTGAAGGTCCAGGAGATGGTCAAAGATTGGGAGAGGCTTGGATCCTGCACAGGGATCCCACGCAGCTTGAACATGTGTCTGAGTGACCCCACCACAGGCTGGGAAGAAGTCACCTCATCCTTCCTGAGGCGCGCTGCAGGCCCTGCTCCTGAGCCTGCATGGTGGTGCTGGCCGCCTTCCTTGTCTGGCTTTAGAAGCTTCCAGAGCCTTACAGGCCTCCATGGCTGGAGCCACACGTGCTCTGTAACACCCAAAGGATCACTCAGCCAAAGGACAGTGGGTGCACAGGTTTCCCTGGGCACCCCGAAGAGCAGATAAAGCTCAGAGTTTTGAAGCTGCACCAGTCCTGATGGGACATTAGGAAAGTCTCCGACCCTGACTGAACATATCGCCCTGCAGGGCTGCTCAAGTGCTTGGCAGTAGCCAGGTAGACAATTTGGTGGCAGAGGGATGCTATGGTCCTAGACAAGAGCCATCTTCTGAGCTAGCAGTGAGGAGCAGGCCACTAACCTGATACCTCCCTTCTCCTCCAGCCCCAGGGCAAGCCCAGCACAAGAGCAGGGAAGTTGCAGCCATGACCTGGAAGCCTGGCACAGCAGCACACCTTTGCCTTTCTCTGCCTTGCACATGGCTCAGGGAAGAGAGGGACAAAGATACTGCACACTCACCTTAGGGACACCATTTCAGCCCCTCAGCCACCCTTCCCCATGCTCCATTTCATAGGTAATTCAGTCACACCCCACCATGTGCTCAAACCCGGCCTCTTCAGAGGAGCTGGGGGAAGAGGGGAGGAGAGGAGCACCCCCCATGCCAGCAGCCCAGGCATGGGACACGGGGTGGCAATGGGGAAACTGAGCCACCAGAGCAATGAAATAAGCGGGTAAAGAAAGCAAGGTCTCAGCTTCAAAACTTAGTCAAAGTCCAGCAGAAATCCACAAGCTGCCAGCAAAGGAAACAGGTAGGGAGATGCGCTGGGCAGCATGTGGCTTCAGCAGCGTGCTGGCAGCTTGCAATAAAGCAGATAGTGGAAAAAAAAAATCCTTCAGCCTGAAGTAAATTATAAGACGTATCCCCTGGGAGCACAAGGTGAAGCTCTTGATCAGACAAGCAATGCTGGCATGTAATTCCCCTTGATAGCGCCTGATCTGAATTTTAGTGCTTGTGAAGGGCGCCTGACTGACGGCTCTGAATCCACAGGCAGCTGGAGCACAGCGCCTGGCCCCAGGCACGAGCATCCCAAACCAGCTCTGCACCGCGGGGAGAGGCCACAGGCCCGGGTGGGAGCGCAGAGCTCAGCCCCTGCTGCCCCCAGGCCTCACACCAGAGGCAGGCACACAGGGACAGCTGGTGCCTCAGGGGGACAGGCACCTGCCCCCTCGGAGATGGGCAGAAGTCAGGCATGCCACCAGAAATACGAGATCTCCCCAGGGGTTACAAAATACAGCATCTTGCCCACAGACCCTGGCATTTTAACCAACCACCCTGGATCACAAAAGCTGAGTGAAAGCTGTGGAGATGAAGAGGAGTAAGTGTTCAAACACTGCCTCACTACCAACAAAATAATCGCTCACACAAGCATCCTCCCTTAGTGCCTGATCAGGATCCTCCAGGGGTCTGCACAGTTGGGGGTTTCAACCAGAAACCCCACCACAAGAGCCTCCAGACTCCCATAAGACAGAAACACCTCATTTCTGAGGACAACCCCAATGTATCCATCCAGAGCATCAGGCTGCTTGTCCTGTATGACTGATCAGAGGACAGCAGTTGGCATGGGAATGGTTTATTTGCCATCAAGGTTCAATATTAATGCTAAAGGTTCAAGAAAAAAAAAATAAAAATCAGACTTAGATCCAGTGAGGACACATAAGATTAAAAGCAAAGGAGGAATTGCACCTGATTAGATGCAAATAGAAATATGCTAAATCATCAGCTAATGTACTCAAGCAGAAATATGTTGACTTGTGTAACGAAGTTCACTTAATTGCTCACTCCTTGCAGTTAATACGCATGGCTCTAACATGTCTGCTGCTCTGCATACCAACTGAGACACCTATTTCTGCAACGAGAACAACAGGATCCACTCCAAAACCAAACTAAAACAGAGGTCACTTTAAGGAATTTGGAAGATAACTTTGGCAAGAAAAACTTACTGTTGAAACTGTTCGAAATCCATGAGTGGTGCAAGCACCGGGACTTAGCAAATAGCTCAGAACTAAGCAAATAAAGCATCACAGGGCTAATAAAGAAGGTTGGCCTGAGACATTTCAGGTCTTCCTGTCTTTTTCCTCTACAGCTTCCAAATCAGCAAGGGACCTGGTAATTTCTAGAAGACTTTTGTACACTCAGTTAA
The DNA here is from genome assembly GCF_011077185.1 of Oxyura jamaicensis. Taxonomy (NCBI): domain Eukaryota; kingdom Metazoa; phylum Chordata; class Aves; order Anseriformes; family Anatidae; genus Oxyura; species Oxyura jamaicensis. Next base: position 23,858,820 of record NC_048898.1, on the reverse strand, counting down.
AATAAAACTCCAGTGATGAGTTTTCCTAACCTGGCAGGAGGGAATACATCCGAATGATAACACAGAAATCACAAGGGATGAGGCAGCTCAAACAGAGATTCGGAAATGAGAAAGTGTAGTGTCTGGCCAGCCCCAGCTACGGCTGCTCACCCTTTGTATAAGGGGGCTGCGAGGGGGCACAGTTTTGCAGAGCAAAAAAAAAGCAGTTCTGAGGATGCTCGCAGAGCTGTGAGTTACCACCCTTCAGGATAAATGTGGGAACTTGCTCCTAGCCTGCCCTGACTGCAAGGCAGAGCAGGTCTGTTTAAACTGCTGCTTCGGGCACCTTTTCATTTATTGTGACAAAGGTGGTTTAAGCAAACATGTTTTACCCTGCAATTGGGGCCAGCTAGGAACGTGCCTGCGGTCAATTCCTGCTGCTCAGCTGAGACAGAACTTCTGGCATCATTGCTTTTGATCACACAAATGTCACAGTGGTCCCTGAAAGTTGTGGTTCCCCGTGGCAGCTGGGCAGAGCACTTGGAAAAAAATATATATTTTTTAAAAAAATAAATAAACCATGCATTTTTCCTCCAGAAATGCTCTGTACTTGAGATAAAGTTTCAGGGTGTTTCTGAGGAGGCAAGATAGCAGACGCTGACCACTTTTTTTTTTTTTTTAAAGGTGAGAAATTAGATGTAGGTTAATTGCCTGCATTTCAGTGCCAATACCAAATACATCTCTCCCCTACTATTTGTGTAGCTCTCACCCTGCAGCCCACAGATCTCAGTGAGGCTGAGCTATCCGCATGTTTTGCCACTACACAAACATGCCCTGTTTCTACAGGCACACTCAGAAAATTAAGAGGGAGCAACAAAAGTTGCAAACACATACTTAACTTGAAGTGCATTCAAACCCCATGTAGAGATTCTCATTTCAGATTAAAATGGCTTTAAATTACTGCTACTTAGTCTTCTGCCAAGAAAATGCCCTGAAAAACGGTCCTTGCTGTGAAGAATTGGGAATTTTAAATAGTCAGGGCTGACTGAAAGCACAATTGTTGCACCCACCTCACACATGGGCAGATTAAAGTGCCCACCAAAAGAAAGGGAGGCTCCTGGCCACCTCGGAGGGGAGCACAGATCTGACAGGATCCAGCCTGCAGAACTAAGAGCCTTGAAAATCACTTTTTCACCTTCTTTTCTCTCTGGAGCTTAGGCAAGCTGATGATCTCACAAGTACCTGCATTTGTGAAATCCCATTAGCCCAGCATTTCTCTCAGCTCCTACAACCCCAGCACCTCTAATCCCATATTCAGGAGATGGCCACAGGCAGCTCCCCGGCCTCAGCCACGTACAGCACAGCCTGCAGATCCTGCCCTGAGCCTCCACACCCACACGGGCCATGGGCACAGCTTCACCTTTACCCCTGGGAAGCGAAGCTCCTCGAGCCAGCCCATGGGATTGTACCTGGGCAGCATTCGCATGCTGAACAGCAGGAGGAGCCAGGCCGATCGGCATGGGGCTGCTAAAAAGGAGGCGAGTGGAGAAGAGAACGAGCATCAGGATCAAAGCTACTGCTTTTAGAAACAAACTAAAAATACACTCTGCTAGTGGGGATAGCACAACAGCTGAACCACCTGCTAGGGAAATCATACTCAACTGCTGAAGTGCCTAAATACAAACACACATGATTTAGAGACTCTAATTTGGATAAAGATAGTTGGGATGAGCCAGCTTCTGAGAAGCACCCATAATGTTTCCAAAAAAAGTGGCAGATACTGGTTTTGCTGCCCAAATTCTCTTTCTGACACTCCTACAAACTTTACCCTCTCATAACTTTATCCAGGGGATACGGAGTAAATCCAGGGCCTACTTCTCTCTCCCCTTTCCTGCAACTTACTTGAGGCACAACAGCATCACTTCAACATGAAGATAAGAAACAGCAGCCTGAGCCGATGGCACGACGGACTCACACAGTGACTGCCAACACACCTCCGGCCGGGGCTCCGGGACACGCAGCCGAGCAGCTCTGTGGTGGCTCCTCACACACCGCAGCCAGGAGGGCAGGCCTGCCCCCGTCCCTGCCTGGGCTCCCAGCACCTGGAGCCCCCCCTCCTGTAAAGCCCCCTCCTCACCATCTAGCAGCAGCAGCTCACGCTTCTAGGGTACTTAGGAAGATGGCAGTAAAGCTGTTTTTCTGTCCTGCTACTGGGTGCACCAGGAGAGCAGCAGGGCTGGGCTCGTTAAATGGAGCCCCTGGGCCCTGGGGAGGCTGGGCAGGGCCATTAAGGCCAATTAGTGCCCCAGGGCCCGCTGCCTGCTGCTCCACTCACGGCAAACTCTCCGCCCTGCCGTGGTGGTAAAAGCTCCTGTCTGCAGGTGCCAAGCCCTTACCTTCTCCTAGCCTGCCCTAGACCTGGAGTTTGTGGCTCTCAACGCAATGAAGCTGAGCTGTGACCTGTTTTTCACCGCTGTTCACTCAAGGGCTTTCCAGGTTTATAGCAGCAGGCCGTGTTAGTGGGTGTGCAGCGTGTGCTCACACTGCCCTCAGTCCACAACGTGAGGGTAAAGGAAGGCCTCGTGCTCTCAGACCTACCAGGTGATCCCAGGAGGGTTCCGTGAGCCTTTGAAAGGATGGCTCAGCATACAGCATATTGGTTTTGTCATGCTTAAACAATATGCTGAAAACAGACCTGCTAGACAAGATCAGCACTTAAGTAACATGGGAAGTTACTTAAAATATTGTTTGCGTATTGCAAATGAACACGTAACTTTGCTTACTGAAAAAGGTGCCAAGATAGATTTACTGTGCAAGCTACTACAGCTTCAATCCAAACCAATTAAAGTCAAGAAAGATTTCTTTTAACTTAACTGCTACGGATCATAGCCCTTTGTCTTCATCTTTTCACATATCTTTGCAGGAACATGAAGTTAAAGATATCCTTGCTACTTCTAGGCTTACCTCTTGCATGGATGGGAATTCAATTAATATCATTCTGCATCACAACTTTGAGAAGCACTTCAGAGCTGCTGCTCACAATGCAGAAGTGACTGAACAAATGATACTCTCATTAACACTCTGCCTTTCCCTGCTGTGCAAGCCACATCCTTGAACACTAAAAGCACTGCCACATCAGCTGGGTTCACAGGCATCCAAAGAGATTTTTCAGGCTCCTGACTTTTATAGACCTGGGGGGGTGGATTTGGTGTGCTTTAATCCCTTCTATTACATGAACTCAGAAATAATTTTGACTCTCTGGCACTATAAATCAATCTGGCTGCAGTTATTCTATTCCTGATTATGCTGAAAGTTACTAGCAATAATTTGATGTCTTTATGGTCTTGTCTTTTTCCCCAAACTAACATGTGAATTTAGTTTCCCTATAGTAATTAAACAATGCAATATAGGTGGAGATAGTAGCCAATGCGTTCAGATCTGGATGCCTGAAGCTGTGGATGTACACAAGACAAGCTCCTCTACTTTGCAGGTGATATTTCCTGCACTCACTTCTTAGCTCTCCAGACTGGAAGACCATACTGCATAAGAAAATTACATTTTTTTCACTCCTCTATGGCTGATTTTTGCTCTTGTTTTTAATCTAGAAGACTAAGCACTTTTTCTTATGAAAAATTATTAGTGTTAATTCTTATGAATATATACGTTAATGTATCTAAATCTGTAAGTTAATTCACCTTTGCAAGTCAGTAGACAAACACTATTCCTCCCATTTTAGAGACTGGAAAACTCAGATCAAGACCTAGTTGGGGATAGAGTGACTGTCTTACTGTAAAAACAGATCAACCAATGCAATACAAGTTACTATTAAATACATCTAAAGATGGAAAAGAACCTGTTTTATTAGTGTACTCACAAAAATTAGCGAACATATTCCATCTGCTTGGCTCCCCTTCCTTTGTTCTGACCACTGTTAACCACCGCGACAGCTCATCTTCTAAACCCTGACACCAAACAGAGGGAAAGTTGTGCACAGCTGTAAGTTTCCTCTGGATAAGTTAGGGGTATGCTGTACGTCTCAGTGTGACAAATCGGTTGCTTCTCTGCAGTGTGATGGTGTTCTCGGAGGGTAACTGTCTCTAATTCATGTGGATTAATTAATGTGAATTTACTGATTTATTTCAGTACAAATTACTCCCCAGTATCAGTAAGCATAGTGGAGTCCAGCTCTAGGCTGAATACCCAGGACCTTAATAAATACTGACTTTTAAAACCTTCAGTAAAACCTCCTTGGGATCCCATCAAACTCAAGCACCCATGTCGGTTATTCTCAATTATCTTACCTTTATAGCTAGGACATGTCAGGTACGCAAAAGACACGATTCAGACAGCATGACTGCCCTAAAATGATAACTTTGGAATAATGCACTTGACAGGGAAAAAGCAATAATAGTTATTTTGGGAACAAAAGAAAAATACAATGGATCTGATGACTAAGTGTTCTGGTCCCCTGTGTAAAAGGAAAGTAGATCCCTGTCGTATTTAACTTGATTCCTTTGAATTAAACACTTCCATTAACAGTTTCCCACAGTAGCTTTAATATTTAATTATGTATTCCACCAAAGGAAAGAACAAAATCTTTGCAAAGGGTTTTTTGTGCATGTGAAATATTTATCAGCATATCTCTTTGGACAAGTATTTTTATCCCCCAGGCTGAGAAAGAGCTTCCATGTACAAATCAGTTTCAAAACATTTTATTTTACAGCTTGAAAGTTTTCTATACTTCAGCACCTCATGCCGTGACTTTGTTATTTCACTTGTTAATGAATGGTAATTAAATCTCTTTTGGCTGAAAAGGTTGGAGGGCTCCTGCTGTATTACAAAAACAATTTCTGAAAGTTACAAAAATGCCCAAGTGTCTAGAAATTAAAGAGTAAAGTTTGCCATGTTTTGAGTCCAAGTTTAACTCACTAGGAAGGATTTATGTGGGAGAACAGCGTGTCCCAGTCAGCATGCATAGTCTCCCCAGCCGAACAGACGTAATTATGTCACTGCGTCTATCAGAGTAAACAGTCTCAGTCTTAATGCACATTGCAGCCACAAGCTTCCTTGATCTTACAAACAACTGTAGCAAACACTGAATAAACCAAATTATATACTACCTGCACCAAGAACTGCTACATGTGTACATCTAAGTAAAGAGTTGTTAATTTCGCATTTGCTCAGTAGGGCTTGGAACATCAGCTTATTAATTTTTCCTTTCTGTTTTCTCATTTCTTTCAGGTGCTTTGACTCAGAGGATAAATGAAGTGAGTGCTTACAACAGAGGTAGATAAAGGGGAAACAGCTCTACATATTAAGGCATTTTGTGGTGTTACTGTGCTTAATAAAGAGATACAGTCTTGAAAAAATAATCGGCATGGTCTCCACTATCCACTTCCACCAGCAGAGATTCTGATGGCACCATATAGGCATATTTGGTCCACCATTTCTAAACCAAAAGTAGGTTAATTCTAGCATAAAATGCCTTTTTCTGAAAGCAATACAGTGATTTCAGAATGAAAGTTGATTCTAAATTTCTTTCTAAATTCTAGTTTGTCAAACAGCCCGGCACAGAGTTTAGCAAGAAACTGGGGAAGGGAATGGGGTGAGTCCATTGCTAAGCTGTGACTCGGGGAAGGGGTCTGCTGAGAGCAAAGCCCCCTCCAGTGAAGCGAGGAACATCAGGTTTGCGGCGTGGAAACTCAGATTCCATTTCAGCCAAGGATCGCTCCTTCTCCCTTGAAATAAAAACAAAGAAAAGGAGAATACATTTTTCATTCTGCTGCCCAGTGATGTTTACAAACGAAGGAAATCTGTGTCCTCCCAAGTTTCTTTGATGCAATCGTGTATCAAGAGATCATTAAAAATTTGTTGATTAAAGCCTGTTAGGCTAAACCAACATGACTACGTGTCTGTTTGGATCTAATTACAAGACTACTGATGATTTTTGGAATTATTTAAAATCAGAAATAAATGAGCTTAGTGCCACTCCCCAGAATGGTCAGAGTACCTCATTAGAGCAAGTTTGTACATGAGCTCCGTGACTTCAGATTTCTAATCATCATCCCATTCTAGCAAGTATACATTTGTTTTCAAACAAACAGCTCCATTCATCAAAGGCTCAACGTGGAGATACTTTTTCTTTGTTGAATTTTAATGAATAAATAGTGTTATCTTTCTGTTGTAACAAAGTTCTAGTGATAATTACCCTGCCTGTGACATTTGCAGAAAAATTAACACTATGCTGAGGACGCCCCCATGGCCCCAGGAAGTTGCCCTTTCTGAGGATCCAGGAAGGCTTGAATTTGTTGGCCTTAAGAGGAGGGAACAAGGGTTAGCTTGTTCCTCTCTAATGAGGTTTGTGAGGTACGCACAGCAGAGCAAACACAAAGGACAGTATTTCAAGCTCACTGTGATACACCTGGAGGTTTCAGATACAGGTCCAAAGATATTTAAAATTAACAAAGTGGAGCTTTGTGATGTAGTAGTTCATCACAACAGCAGACGTCTCAAGGCTTTACAAAGAAGGCCAGTGCCATTACTTTTATTTTACAGTCACCGAGACTGAGACAAAAATGTGAGTGCAACCAGGCTTTTACAAAGTCTGTCCTTGTCACATTAGCACCCTTACTCAGTCCCCAGCGAGGGAGGAAAAAACACCCCCTGGAATTAATAATTTTCTCTGTCTCTAAAAATTACTGTTTGTGCAGGGAGAGGAGGAAGTTCAGAGAAACTCTGTAGGAGGACTAGTTATGCCTCTTTTTCCAAATTTAACTCATATGGAGGTGGGAGAATAGGCAAAAGATGGCTCAGATGAACATAGCCATGAAAACCATTTGTACGTGTTTTTAATTATATCAGTATAGCACTAATGGGCATGCCAGCTGACAGCACTACGAGCTCACATGCTACATTTAGACGGCTCGTCCTATCCCACTATTGGGCTTCCAACTTTGGTGAGAGAAAATGATCCAGAGTCCATGCTCATTCTGACTTCATTGCTCCCATGGAGACACCCAACAGATGTGCTCATCAGTATGGAAAATTCTGCAGAACACTGTGATATATTATGTAGAATTAATGTGCAAGTAGCCATGTGAAAAAGCTCCCAGCTACTACTGACATTCTTCAGAGCAGTTAGGTACCTACATAGGTAGGACTTCAGGATGAAGTCTCCGGTGTGGATTTAAGCTTTGTCTTTTCTCACCAATCCTTACAAAGATCAAACTGGAACCCTAGTGCTAGAAGCAATTAGGAAAATTAACAAAGCAGAAAGGGTACAAGAAGCAGAAGGAGAAAATGAAAAGGGTGAGGAATAGAAAACCTAACACATCTAGAAAAGGTAACATTTGGAATCCAAAAGAAGAAAAATTTCAAATTCAAAACCAAAGTCTGAAACAAGGAATTTTCAGCTTGAACAAAAAAACAAAGCTAAATTCCTATTGTCACTCATTACATTCCTTTAGCATCCCATGGAAAGCTGCATTAATGCAGTATCAAGACTTTAAATCAAAAACCAGAACTGTCTTGTGCAAATCAATAAAAGCTTTAGATGATACCTTTGTGTGTGGTTATCTGAGAGTATTAATTCTCTTTCATACCAGTGTAGTCAATAATTCTGCTAATGCTATCGTCCCGACAGGATCCTCTTTTTATTAGCAAAACCAGACACATTTATTTCAGACATGATGTTAACATTAGCCAGTGTGATGGAGATCAAGTCAGTGGTTTTGTCTCAGCTGGGATTCAGAGCAACCTGAGATTGTAAGAATCAACTGCCCCTGACTCTTTGACAAGCATCTACACGCCCAGCTGTGCCTGTACAGCTCAGTCTGAGGCAGGGATGGCTGCGTGTTAGGGGCAAAGGACTCCTTGGGGAAGGGTCTGGCTGCAGAACAAGCTCTCTCTATTGCAGAAAGCAAAAGACATGTCATGCACAATTGGCAGTTTGGCGAAGGAAGGCAGCACAACAAGGTTGTTTCCTTTGTACTGCTGTTGGGCAACACGAAGAGGAGTCTCGAGATTACAGAACCACAGCTGGTATGCCCATTTATGCCCTGGGGAGCACACTATCTTTCAAAGCAGGTTGTGGCCCAACAGTTTTCTTCTGGGGAACAAAACCATGAGGGCAGAGGAGAGCACAGACCCAGCACCTAGCGACCTCTCAGCTGCCACAGGCACAAGAAAAGTGCGAGGCAGGCCTGGCAGCACTGTGCTGGTAGCTTCTGAGCCTCCTGTGGGAGCAGTGAGATGCAGCTGTCCTGCAGAAGCACCACCAACAGCATGTGAATGTGCTTCCTAAACACAGAAATTAGAGACACCATGCTCATAGGACTACAGCCGTGTCCGCAAGAAAAACAACCTGACAAACTGCACTAACGGCAGATATCGCTATCCTGAACCTCTAAACACTGTAATGAGCATGGCATTAATGGACCTGCATCACAACTTCACTGTGTACAATTAAGAGGCCGAGGTTCAGTCACCACCACCTCCCACTATGTTTTTGTTTTCCTTAGAGCAGTTATGTCCCTAACAAGTTGTTTTTGTAATCGTTATGACAGGAATTAATTCCAGGTACGATGTAACAACAAAACATAGGTGAATTTCTTCTGTCTGGTGAACAGAAAGAAACATGATGTCAGGGTCCAAAATGGAAACATTAAAACTATTGTGAAGAGGATACTTAGCTGCTGGAAATGGATTATCAGGCATTATGGTAGCCTCACATATTGATCCTAAAGCTCCAGGAAGGCCATTAGCACTGCACAATTGTTGCTAATTCCAAACATGAAGGTAACATTATGCAATTTGCAGGGGGACAAAAGTCACTGTTTATCACTGGCTATTTCGCTAATTCAGTCATTGAAACTGTTTGCTGCCTGAAATATGATTAAGAATGAAACAGATACTGTCAGCTTTGAATATATTCAGCAACACAGAATTGCTGGCTTTGGTGTGCTACGAAGGGACAGGATGAGGAAAGAAAGGGATGGAAATACAAAAGGCATACACAGAAAAACCTGATAACAGATTACCTCATCTGATTGCAGAAATCTAAGAAACTTCTTTTTAAGAGGAAAAGTCCCATAACTCCATTTTCATTTTCATAAGTGACTAATAGTTTTGGTGTCCCAGCCTTGAGATTCATTATCAGAATAGCCTCATCTCCCAGCTTCTGCAAATTAGGTCACTTTAATAGGCCACAAAATGGGCAACTAAGATCCTAGTCAGTTTCTTTTAATTAAGAGGAGTGGCTGAATGCTCGGTTGCAGACTGATATTGGCAGTGAGGTACCATCAAGCTGCTACTGGTTAAGAAGAGACAACTACCTATGAGGAAGTTCTTAGGCTCTCCCCTCAAAAGGATAAGATATCTGACAAACCCAGACTCTGATCATTGCTCACTTTCCTCCATCTGCATGTAGGAAGGAAACAAAGTGGATGGGAAATGCTCTTCTCTACAACCATTGGCAATGATAGCTGCTGCCAGAAGGAGACAGTCATCAGGCACAACTGCCACATTTTGAAAACAACAATGACGTTGTTTCTACACCAGGATTATTTAATTGCCACCTGAAGAAAGGTTGTCCTCCATATAAGATGCTGTTTCATTTTATTTATAACTCATAAAGCACATTGAGGTCCTCATAATGTCTGAGGATGTCTCATTAGATGCAAGAGAGCAGATAGTAATCTGTGTCTTCTGGGCACCTCCTCATTGGCATGAATAATTTAACTGGACTGGAGAGCACATCAGCAATATCACTGCTGGATGTTCTTTACCTGACCATAGATCATGGTAAATCTAGACCAGACTGAAGTAATATGAAGGAAAACATCAGGAAAGTTAGGCAACAAAACTATACATCACCTCAGTCAACTTTGGATGTGTTCTGATCAAAAGGGTAAAACAGTGTTTTTGTTTTGTTTTTTTTTTTTAAAGTAGGTTTATGCAGAAAGTTGTATAGACAAAACTGTTATTCTCCCATACTTGGCCTGCTGTTCCTTGCGTTTCTGAGCCAGATATTTCTTTTTCACATTCAGAAGCTCATTGGCAAGCCTTTCAATTTCATATTTGTATTCTTGGCTCTGTGACTCATACATATTCAATTCTGAGGACAAAACCTAACAAACAAAAGACAAAAAAAGCAGAAAAGGGAGATGTCATTTTTACTTAAACATAAATTAGTACTTTTATAAGCACTTTTGTCTTTCAAATTTGACCACGTAGGACATCACCAATTTCTACCACATTTCCATTTTCCATTGTGTTTCACTCAACTTCACTCACCTCTGCCCACCTAAGGACAGTTTAGAAAATTAAGGCTATGCAATTTAACTACAGTAAAACATGTCAAATATGCCCCAGGCATTATGGGAATTATATTAATACATACATTAGCTCTTAATGGTCTGGGACACAGATCTAGGTGAAAACACAAAATGAAGGGCTTAATAATAATAATAATAATAATAATAATAACATAGGACTTTATTTAGCAATAATAGGCTTTATTCATAGGGATCCACTTTGTTACATGAAGTAATTAAATCCACAAGAGCAAAGTAGCACTGGGCAGTGCAAATATGAACAAAATGCTGCTTTCATTTGAATCAGTAAACTTTAACGAAAGTAGGAGTTCACATAGCATGTTTTCCTTCTTTAAGATGAAGAAAAACTTGACCTGGCACCACAAAATGACAAGCACACCAGTACACTACACCATACTATGCCTGAAATAAACAGTAGCAATTGAATGCATTATGGACAAATGGTAACCGTATGGAAAACTTCAAATCACATTCAGTTTAGCTAAACTTTGGCTTCTATTTTACATCTTCTACATTGTTTTTCTTCTCCATGGAAAGCTAAGATTTGCATAACAGCCTCTTTGTTTCCTCAGGGCCCATCTGCTCCTGCATTTTTTTCCTCGTGGTTAGTATAGACATGATTATGATGCAGTGAACAGGAGATGATGACTGCAACAGAGAAAGGAGCTGTAGAAGCAGATGAACTCCTGGGGAGACTGATCATTCATGCAGGCAAGAACAAGGGAAGATCAACTTGTGCTATCAAAGAATCACTTTTTAATATATTGCTTTCAAAGTTTTCCTCAAGATTCCTTCTGAATCAGGAAATTTTCACTTCTAGTGACAAGGGGTTAGGACAGGTTACTCTGGCCATCACTATAAAGTTTGTAAGTCGAATATATATGTATGCATTCCAAGAGAAATAACAATAATTTAAGACTGGATTCTCGATATATTCCCACTAGCTTGTTAAAAAGAAAATGAAATGTTTTTGCTTATTAAAGATCTCAACAGTTTAAGAAAAGGGATGGAGAATTGCTTAATGGAAAACTGATGGTGTCACAAAATGTCTGCGCGCAAGAAACATTTACAGCTTTGTGCTGTGCACACATTCTAATAAGACTTTTCTTCTGTTTTAATAAACAAATGTAATGTGGCAAAAAGATATTCTACTGCTATTGCTTCTCCCTTGGGGAGCTGCAGAATTAGCTTTCTTTTCCTAATCTAATATACTAAGGCATGCACATTGATCATTGAAAATCTTCCTGAAGCCTAGGTCTCCAGAATCACTAGTGAAGTTGTTCTGCAAGCCTGGCAGCCCCTCAGCCAGAGAAAGAAGACATCTCTTACTTTCAGCTGTTTAGTCTTCTCTCGAAGAGTGTGCCGGTAGAGCTGCAATTGTTCTGCGGCTTCAGGTCCAGGCTGACGGGCCAAGACATGCTTCAATTCCACATATAGTTTCTCCTTTTCCTACAAAAAAAGACAGCTGTGTAAGAACTTTCCCTTCTACTATAGCAGCAGCACAACCTGCACTGAAATCAACCCCACTGAAAAATGCAACTAAATCAAGAAGATATTTGCAGAAACAAATCTGCCTGTGTGTCAGTCTTTCCTTGCTAGCCATAAGGTATTTAAAGTTGTTGTGATAGCAGTGGGAGAGCTCATTAAGAGAAACATCCAGCTAGTTCAAATAACGAATGAAATACTCTTAAACACTGTCATCAGTGAGCATGACTTACCACAGAGAACATAAAACAGGCCCTGGAAAAGTATCCAGGGGTGGGGAATTAATTACTAGTAGCTGTGCTTACCCCAATTTTTCTTCTTATGAGCCACATTGCCTTACATTAAGGATCATAGCTTCATCCAGCAGGAAGTGTTTAGCTATAAAAACATCAGACAAGGATGGTACAAAAGAAGTAACTTCTTCTAGAAAAAATCCTGCAAAGCACATATACATACACACACACACACACACACACACACACACATATATATAGAACTTCATATATATAAACCTTAACTGAGGGGATCCTGGGATAGGGAAGGAAAAGATGAATAGGAATAACTATGACTAGCACAACTACCACCAAGTAATTTTTCTTTGTCTTGTGTCTTCTTCATGTTGGATAAGAGAACTTGTTGGAACGGGATATCACCGTGCCTGAATGGAAACCACACCGTGGACACACTTGCAGCTTTCTGTACTGAAAGGCTGCTTTGAACTGGGTTTTGAGGATGTGCTTTCTTCCAGACTGAGGAATAAAGCACTGAAAAAGCCACCCACGTAGCTTTGCAGATTTCAATATTTTTAGTACCTACCGTGTCAGACTAAGATTGTTATTATTTAACATTATTTAGCAAGATCTGATCATTGTCTGGTACCTAGAGAGCTGAAGTGAAAAGGAGGGGCATTTGACTGGAAGTTGGTCTAGCAGACAAAAGATTTAACAGGAGATGACAAAAATGCCATGTTAGAGGTAGGCTATGTGATTATTTATACTGGCTTTGACAAAACCCCTTTTTGCTGGCATTTTATAAGTACCGACTGCAACTCTTACCACAGAATTCCTCCATTGGTGTGGGGAATTAAGCCATATCACAACCTAAAATTGCTACATTTGACTTTGCTCAGTGAACATGTAAAATTTGGGGTATCCAGCACTTTCTGAAAACCATGCACTAACAGCCCTAAAAATGGAAGCTCTTCAAATCATAATTTACTTTTGCAAACGTTGCCCTTCAATTCTGCATGTGATTGAGGAAGAGCTCCTTATCAATGACATTGTTCACAGCTCATCTCTGGAAAAATGAAAACCTCCTGAGACTCAGACTGGAGGTTGCATAGTGGCAAATTCACTCTCAGTGGAGAGTTATTGTGTCACTGCAAGTGGCCACTACTACCTCCTCTCCCTCTGGATGCAAGGTTTTACTGCAAGTTAAAAGCAGCAGCAAAAGAAAAATCTGCCTTGTCAAATCTGGCCAGTCAGAGTTAACATTCCACCCCTGAATGTATCACAGATTTGTATTTTGGAACAGTGTAGCGGTAATTTGGATAAATATGGAGCAGTTGATGGATTGAAGGTCTGATGTGCAATTGTTTTCCAATTTATTTCTCTCCTAACCCTCTACAAGGGCCAACCAAGCTCTTCAAACATTGTGCAATGGTGTGTATAATAACCCCATTTAGAGACAAAGTGTGCAATTCTATTATAAGGAGAATCTATCTTATGCAACAGAGACTCGTTAGCTCTCCGATGTATATTGTCTCCATAATCCAACAGAGGCAGAACCAGCTGTCTTATAATGCATATTCTCTCCTTCTTTGCTAAGAATTGTCCATCTCTTTTACATCTAGTCAATTAATTTGCTACTGTGTTAAAAGCACCATATGTCAGCCAAACATTGAAAGAAAATCCTGGGCACTTCCCTTCCTCATCAGCAAAAGTTTGCATGCACAGGTTGGCATTTCTATACTTTGTCATTTTATCCCAGGATGCAGAAAAAAATCAATTAATTTCAATTAATTTTAAAACGGTATCCACCAGAGTATATCAGTTACAAAGTATTAGTTAAAAATTGTGTGTGATACTAAAACCAAAATGTATTCCTCAAAGCAGGTACTTTTAACTTAAAATGTAAGAAAGCAGAACGCCCAAAGAAAAGAAAAAGCACAAAATAATTTAACATTTTGGCTTCAGTAATACTCTAGCTATATTGGAAAGACAGACAATCTGTGCAATTTGTGTCACATGAAGATAGCTTAAAAATACCCAGGTATCAGATATAGCATAGGATATGTAGAAAGACCTGCAGGGTTGTCCAGTGTAAGTGGGATGTATTCAAAGAAGCTTTCAGTTATAGTGTGCAAAATAATACCCCCAGAAGACAGATCTATGTTGCTTTTGGAACCAAATAAAATGCATATGTCTTCCTTAAAGTCTCGGAGAGAGCCCAATGGTTATCTCCAAGAAAACCGTAAGTCAGCAGCGAAGATGAGTGGGGTAGCAGAAATGCAGTAATTCAAAAACAAGACGGTATTTTGTCCAAAACAGAAGTCAGTAAACTCCATTTACTTCTGTTGGTGGCTATGCAAATGAAGTTGGAGCAAAAGCTACCTGAAATCCTGCACTCATTATGCAGAAATAAATCAATGCATTAGAGTTTGTGTAAGATACACTTCTTTGGATTGTCCCAGACCGCCTCCCCTCACGTTCTCCTCTATCCTCATGCCAGGCTGCACCAACAACATAGATCATGCCAGGGTTACATGTTCCTGAGATGAAAAGTGCTTCAGGTCACAAACACACTTTGAGGTGGAGGAAGATCCACCAGATCTTTCCATAATCCCAGATTCATGCTGTTCATCCTTCAATGTACATTTTGTTAAATGAGGTTTAGGCCAGTACCAAAGCTCTTTATCTGATCCTTCCTATGGTAAAATTCCCACTGAATTCAGCTGGTGCTTGGTTGTTGAACTCAGCCCTTAATTTCAACCAGCTTCATTGGTTTATGACACAAACGACACCAAACCTATGGTGGAGAGATGAGGGGACATTGATTTTGTGTACATAGGGCACACTGGGAGTCTCAGATTAAGGGTTACAGTCAAATTTCAGGCATTCCAGAGAGAATTTCTGCACCTCTGTGAATACCTGCTGAATAAGTTGTGTAAATAAAACTCCACATTATTTTTAGAACAGTCTTTTCTGTCTCAGATTTGTTTTCCAGGGGAGCTCTGAGGAGCCCCCAGATCTGCCTTTAGGCTAGGCCACGACAATATGTTTCTGCATCTCTAAGTCTCCAGTACAGTAATTCTTGGGGGGAGGCAGAGCTGCTGCTTTCCCCTAAATTTAACTAGTTGCTGTGTCAGCCAGAATACAGAGTTCTCCTGGCCTGTTTTCTCTACAGAGGACTGAGAAAAAGTAGTATTCTTCTGCAGAGGACTGGCTGGTGTTTGGCAAATTTCAATTGATTCTTTGGGACTCTGCGGTCACACGTTGGCTCAGCCTGCAGCAAGAAGAATCTCTTTTGCAAGCGCAATCCTGCTTCAGAAGCAGCCATTTCTGCTGACCAGCACAGCCCGGTGCTGTTCCATGCCACAGGGACCGTCAGCCCCATCAGACATTCCCAAAGTGACACCGAGGCACTTCACTGCTTCGCCAAGGAGTGGGGAGCAGTCAGCAATACTGGGATAGACCAATGCACCAGGTATTAGCTCTAAAAAAAAAAAAAAAAAAAAGAGACTCCATTTTATGTCATTTTCTCCCTCAGCAAGACACTAGGAAACTCCTGAAATGACCCTTCTTGTTAGTTAGCCCAGGGTATCATTCTGAACTAGACACGATGGATGACCCTACATTTAATGAAGATGTATTCACAGCAGAAATAGGCCACGAAGCCCCAGCCTTCTCATTTTCACCAGCTTGTCTTTCCAAGCAGATAATTCAACAAATTCATCTGGCATGCTGCACACCAACAGCCTTCTCCACCAGGCCCATAAAAATCATATTATTCATCAAAAGCTTTCTATCACACAAATTATTTTTAAAAAATAAAGAAAAGCACAGAAGTCCCAAATCCTTTGCATCACAGTAAATTCCATTTGTGTAAGCTCCTGTCTCCAGTAACTGAAGCTTGGCAGCCTTCAGCTAAAGAAGAAAATAAATAAAATAGCAAGATAAAGATGCAGAGCAAAAAGGTGCAATTTTGTGTATGGTGGCAACCTACCTAAAAATCTTTCTTTTAATTAGTAAGGTGGAGAAAGCAGCACAGTAACTGTGTAAGCACACTACAGCTCCTCACAGCTTTGCTGAGGAAAACAAGTCAGTCATCGTGCTGGGGGGGGGGCTGTTTATTGGCATCCTAACCACGACAGCAGAGCTGTGCTCAGCTCCAGAGCCATTTTGATTAGGACACCGTGAAGCAGCAGAGGACCCTGAAGGGGCTGTGATCCCTACCCAGAAGTGCTGAACAGGACACCGGACTCTGGATTAAATACACCGATAAACACACACATATCCGGTCAGGGTTATTTTAGCTTTATAAGCTGCACGCTTATTTGTGTGTATGCATGTACCTAATACAGTAGCTGTTGGCTCAGGACATCTACGATGAACAGTTTTATGAGGCATAGAACAAATTAGCATATGGTAACCTTCACGAATTCTGTAACAATAGGAGAAAGTTGCCTCCAGTGCTGTGAGAAATGTGCAGTAAAAACTTTCTCAATAAACACCTTTCAAAAGCTCCTGCTCTTTCTTGTCTATTCCACATCCATCAGCAAACACCTCTGCAAGCAAGCAGTTCCCCAGAACAGCATGTGTTTTCATCATCTACACCCTCCTTTAACTGTCCAATGTGAGGGTTTTATTGAGTAAATTAATTCGGGTTTGGAACAGGACAATGAAGTCCTTTCACAGAGCAGCAACACTAATACTGCATGAGGTGCTTGGGGTTTTTGTGTTGAAGTGCTGCCACCAAAGGAAAGGCTGGGATCATTTCCCCACCTTTGGTGAAATTTGCGCCACACTAGATGGAGTTAAATTAAACCTGTCTGAGATGACTTATCCCTCCAGCTGATAATAATGCTTCTCCAGTGCAAATCTGTTTCCTTTGGCACAGACTGCACCAAACTGACTGGCATTTTCAAAACAACTTAATGAGAGAGAAAAAATACCTTGGAGCATCTTTTTAGGTCTTCACCCCTGACTTTTCTTTTTTTATATATATATATAACAATAAGAGCTGAATGCTACATTATTACCATTTTCCAGGAACAACTAAGTACAAACATTTCCAGATAAAGTGCAATTGCAACTTATTATTATTTTTATTGTTATTGCTAGGTACTGGTACTATTGCATCTCTCCTAGGAAGTGTGTGGGAAAGCAGGATTGTTTGTTGTTTTTTTTTTTTCCAGTGGACTAACAAATATGTTATATATCCTCCTCTCCTTTCAAGACTTCTGAACTCTGACACGCAAGGATAATAAGCTTTCAGAAGGAGAAAATGGTATGGATGCCTCTTGCAGAAATAATAGCAGCAATTCTCTTTTTACTATTGGCCTTACACCAGAGTTTATAAAATCATTAATCAGAGCAGCTCATTTAAACTCAGTTACACTGCAGAAGATGATCAATTAATTATCTGCTCTTTTTCCATATGTGTGCACAGGAACACACATGCACTTGTACACACACAGAAGGAGAGCGACGCGGTGAGCTGTTCCTCGAGGCCGAGAATTACTGGTGACGCAGCACGGATTGATGTGAATTTTCCAGCAACATCCCCAGTGCCTGCAGCTTGACAGTTGGGCTGAAGAGAGCACTAAACAAACCTTTGCTTCACATTCTAGTAGAGGTTTGTCTTAAAGTGTCCTGAGGGAGATTCAGAGGTTGATATAAATCTTATCAACAAGGAATCTAAATATTCTAAGTGAATATGTCTACAAGGCAAACAGGGAAATCCTTTACTGGCTAATAATTATTACATACAGAGCCAAAAGAGACTCTTCTGCCAGCATATACCATCTGACTTAAAAACTCTGTATTTTAATGTCAGTGTAACAACACGTATTTTAACAACTCAATAGCCAATTTGATTTTAAAAATAACAGGCTTATCAAACAAGAATTACCAAGGCTGTGCTGCTAATGATGAGCTGCTCCTGCAGGTGGAGGGTTGGGAAGGGGATTCCAGCAGCCCCAGCTCCTGCTACCACTTCTGGCTGATCTGACAAATGACCTCAAAGGGTGATCAGAGAAACTGTCGACCTGCTTCTGCAAATACCTATCTGTAAGTTAGGCACCTACGTCTCTTTAATCGCCTGCTTGACTTAGATCCTTAGACTTCCCTGAAAGATGAGAGCACTTAGCTTCAAGTCCTTTGGTGTTCTACAACTGCTGCCTCTGAGCAGCTGCCTCAAAGTCAAGCCACCACTTAAACCTACAAATACCCGTCTAACAAGGCAGCAAAGCCTACATACATCTTTCTGACAGGATAGCAGTGGCTCCCTACATACGCCAAGGACCTCAGGGAAGAAAGATTGGTCTCCTGTTACGCTTTGGAACCTATTAAGAGATAACAGTGCATCTAAGAAATACACATGGCAATTCTGAAATCATGAATGTTTTAATATATGGCTTCCTTCAGTCTCACTGTAATTAGAGCTGACCACTTGTATACTTTGAAGAGATCTTTTTCAGCTCCCCGTCTGTTTTTAAAATTCAGAGAAACAGGACTAATGGAGGGTGAAAGACAGAGAGAATCCTAATGTTAATGTAAAGACCACTGCGGTGCCAATGTATGCCATCCACTGCTTCAGATTGTAGCTAAGACAGGCATGGGAAGACTTGAGCTCGGAGTCCAGAGGATGTGGATCAGCTGGCCGAGTGAAGCAGCCCAGCTGGCAGAGAGTCGCCCTGTGCATGGGTCGTGAATGGAGAAACGGAGTTCTTTCTATACCCATGTCTCCATCTCTCCCCATTAAGCTACTTTAAAAAAATATATATTTTTTTTAAGTGACTCTGCCTGCCTGCTGCTAATTGCCCCCAAACCACCTTAGTGCTGCTGCATCTTTCTGCACATTTTCCCAACACTTCCATTCACATTCCTGTAAGAATGAAAGTAAGTGATCTGAAACAAATTAGTAAAACCCTGTCTGTCCCTGTTTGGTGTCTTTTTGTGTGTGTGTGTGAGTATTATACAAAATAATAATCCATCACTGAATGGGATGCTGCATATTGTCCATATCCTGCTGCCGAGGGAGGAGCAGAACACACTTGCCTCAGTGGAAGAACACCTGCCAAAGGACACATCTGAAAAATAAAGATTTGCAGCTGGCTCTGGGCCACAATATATAATATGAACGTATTGCTGCACTGCTGTTGCACTCTTCTAGTATTTTTACTTGTTTGGCAGCTTCTGGATGGCTAACAGCACTGCTAACTCTGTGCACAGCAATGTATGCAGTCAGCACAGCGAGTCATTTACTTTCCCTTAACAAGATAACTGTTTGATTAATACACTTTACCCTGAGGTGCACAGCAGATTTATTTCCTTCCCAGATACATGCTGAATACAGGAATGTGGAGTAAACAAGATTGTTTTCAGTTATTTGTCATTTACTGGAACAATTCCTGAACTTTTTACTCAAGATTTACTCTAGTGAACTATTATCGAAGCTAATGGCAATTCTGTCTGAGTCAGAACTTTAGGAATAGCTCATTTTACAAAATATTTTTAGTTTAATGACATAGGATGTCCATGCTTCGGATTTCTAGGTGCTAACCAAATGCAAGGTATTTGAAGAAAATAATTTTGTGATCACTGTTTTTGCTTTTCTGATGCAGATTGCAGATAATAGCGACATTTTCTACCTCATGGTGTTTACATGGCCTCCTCCTTTCGTTGTCTGAATGCTGTTCAATATTTAATGTACTTGTGCTGTAGTACTGCATCCAGATAGGGCAGTGATCCTCTTATTCTACAACAGGGTCTGGACACAATGAGTGGCTACACAAATTGTCAAAGCTCACTAAAACTCCTGGAAGATACACAGAAACGGAACTCAGTCTCCTGTGATCCCAAAATCGCCATGCCAGGTAAGCCAACGCGTCTGCTCTTTGCTTGTCAGAAACACCAGGTCTAGATTACAGCATCAGGTTAAAAGCGTGAGGAAAAAAAAAAAGCAGAACCACAAAGCACTGCATACTTCAAGCCAACCATCTCTCCCATGTATGCTAAAATTCAGGGACTGGCAGTACATGTATTGAAATGCAGGAAACAAATCTATACTTGACATTCATCTATCAAGGATGGTATTTGTGCAATTAAATCAGTCTTGTGTGGAGGGATGACATTTGATGACCCACTAAAGCTCTCTTTTTGAACTCAAATTTGAGTAAATATATCAATTCTCCTAAAAAAGCTTTAAAAAGTCATTACATATTCATATCCATTCCCCACCCATTTACCCTAAGAGATTTTTTACTCCACCTGCAACATCCTAATCTTTGTGAATAGCATCTGAAATATTTACTGGTAAAACACCATGAGAGCAGCTAAAAATGGTACAGATACCCAGAAGTTATTATTTTGATCTGTTTTCTTCTAATTTCTCAATTAAATTTGCACCTTGTTTCTGTCCAAAACCCTTCTTCATGGGAAATCTGTTTTGTTTGTGAGGGCAATGCTGTGCCACACAGATTTAATAAGAGTTAAACTCTTCCAATAAGATAATTCTTCACCAAAATTGTCTTGTTTGAGCACTAAGAAATCTGCTTTGCTTCCATTTCCTGTGCCAGATATATTTGCACTAGCAGATTTATTGGAAAAATATTTTCTTACTGTACAGAGCAGCTGATTAACTTCACCTGATGCTCTTAAACTGATCATCACCTTTGCTGCCTTGTTTTCAAAAGTCCTCTTTAAACAATGGACCCTAAAAAACAACAACAACAAATTTTTTCCCTGGGAAGACTTTATTCTCTTCCATTTGAATTGCAACGTATGTAGGAGGAGGGAAAGAATGTAAATGTCAGTATGTTTTGAAGAGCAGTTTGTCATGATGTAAGTTTGTATAGCATAGAACATCTTCTAATTCTAGATGGACTGAGATTAGAAGGGCTAAAATAAACTAATGTGCCAAGGACTATATTCAAAATATTCAGAAATAGAAATCAACTGCCTTCTGAGGAGAGCTAGCACAAGAACTGACTATCCCTCAAATCCCTTTTTCATTCTTAAGGCTTACACAAAACTGTCAGGTAGATATGAGACCCTTAAGAGACTTTCACACAGGTGACCCTGTTATCTGTCCTGTTTACAAAATGTGATTATTTATTCCATCATTACAGGATCGCATATGAACTCAGCTATGGTGCACAGAGAATTAACACAGTGATGCTACAATTTGCTCAGTGTGAATGGTTCATAGAACCATTGGATACACAATCAGCATCCAGGGCAAACGAGAAAGCAAATAAATAAATAAATGGAAAAAGAGTATGAGTGGCAAAGTAAAAGGCACTAAACAAATTCTAGTTGTATAGAAAAATCACCATCAGAATCACTGAAAGACAATCCTCCAAGATAACACCAATACTAAAATATGAAACATTTCCCCTTACAGGCAAAGTTAAAATCCCCAATCAAAACTCTAGTTCATCAATGAATATTTCAAGTACAACAAAAGGAAAATAAAAGAATGGCACAAGAAAACATGAAAATGTAGTACTGAAGAGTGACTTGATACATGAAGTACCTCCACATGTCATCTCACACTGCCTTGGTCACTCCACTTCAAACCAGATTCAAGGCATGGACTGAAGTTAATTTGAAGGCACTAACACAGTAGACTGTTGTGCTGAAAATAATTAGATATTTGTTGCTGGTCACTAGCTAGAAGAGGGTTATAGCCAGAGTTTATTAGAATATTTTATTATTCATTTGAAAAAAAGAACAGATTATCTTCAGAGTCAAGCTTCTAAGTCAAGGCCTTTGACACCCCAGTGCCTAATTCCGACTTGTCCGTGCACAGCACTGCAGAATTAATTTATTTTTTTCTCTTTGATTCATACCCAGCTGAAAGCCAAAAAGTAAATCTTGGGCCAGAATCCATGCTGTATTTCTCATTTCTACATTCCAGTATAAATCCCTTGAAATTCTGGCCACCAACTGAAAATGGAATTGTAAAGTTAAAAGCTACACTCAGCAAGGTACTACACTCTCCTCTTCCTTAAGATACATAATGACCCTTTATTATTATTATTATTATTAAGGAAAGGACATTTTTTAAATGTTAGGAGCTATCTGATCAATGGTTAAAAGTTTTGCCAGCTTACTTTTCTTAGTTAGCAGTGTGACTTTGTGCTGACGTGGCTATGCCAGCTGCTAGCTATGCAACTAGATGCAACTGCACTAGCAAGAAAGTCTTCTGTGATTTGAGAGTTGGTGCAAGCTAAATCAGAAATGTAACTTTTTTTTTTTCTGCCAGTAGAAATGGTATTTCTAAGCATAGAAAGGATCTAAAGCTCAATATACTCAACACTTTAATTGAGGGCTGAGAGAACTGCTAGCTTCAGCCTCAAGATAGGGTGTTAATCCTGTGCTTCCAGAGGAATTCAAATCCTCCAGGAAACAGAAAAGAGCCAAGTCCTAGTAAAATTCAAAAAGCCAAAAAGAAAATTTCCCTTGTCATTTTTACATGGAAAAATCCCTTCAAAAGGCTGACCTGATATATGAATGATGAAGGAGTAGTAAAGAAAGGATTGTATTTTGGCACTGGATTTTGCAGTTCACCTGTAAGTTCCAATACATACAAAGCACTCTCCCAAACTACCTCCGCTAAAATCTCCCTAAAGGCACAATGACAGAGAAACAGTAATGGGTAGGCCAAAAGAGACTCTTTGGGATTCTGCAGTCATTAGTTTCCTGAAGTGGATTGCAGTTATTTTTAAGAAAATAGACAATTCTGCCCCAAAAATCCTCAACTCAGACAATCTACCCCACATGTAACAACCAAGTAGGTATTGCTCTCAAATCCAAGCAGAATCTCTACTCAGCACCAAATATATATAAATGTCAATTTTGAGAGGGGAAAGTAAATCTCAGTCATTTTGAAGATGTACAGATAATACCTAAAATAAAACTGAACTGGGCCTTCAGAACACCAAAATTAAGGCAGGTAATAGGAGCATATTTTCCCATTTTCCCTAGCAGGCTGTCTGATGAGAAAATCTCTTATTCAGCATTTGAGCACGCTTTGCTGCCTTACGTGCTGTATAAAGAAAGCTACACGAAGCACTAGGAAACCAATGAAGAACTTAGCAGAAGCATGCTTTATGAAACTGCCAAGCTAGGAAAAGAAATTATTTTCAAGAGGACTTTTTTTTTTTTTTTTTTTTTCAAGAGGTTTTTGTGAACTGGGCTGAGAAAAAAAAATGATCTAAGATTGAAAAAACAGTATTTTATAAAATAAATGGGCAGAAAAGTTTTTCATGACAAATACATGGAAGCAAATCCTAGAGCTCCTCCTTTAGCTGGAAGAAAATTTCTTTGACTCCAGCAGGTGCCAGCCTGCATAAACTTACATGGAACCACACTGTTCTAACACATATTTCTTTATGACACTACAGTACCAGCTCTGAGAAAAGATGGTTATGTATCTGTTCAGGCACTATAGCAACAAGCACTTCAAATTGGATACAACAGGTCTACTACCAAGTTAGCACAAATGAAATAAAACATCTGCCTGTTTGGAGTGTTTAGCTAGCTATTGTTACTACCGAGTTGAGTCATGTCTTTAATATATTCATTCACACACCACTACAAGCACAGAAATTATTTTATTCCCATTTTATTTTACTTGAGGTGAGGCATGCAAAAGCTCAGTAACCTGCCCAAGGTCACAGAGAATATCTCTGTGCTCTCTCTTCCCTGTATGTTACAATACCTGACATGAAGCTGCTGATTTATACTGGAGACAGTGGTGCCCTCTCTGCACCTGCCACTCTCTGTCAGTGAGTGGGACCATCAGCTCTTTGGAGGTTTTGGAACTTGGCTAAAATCTTGTCTCAGTACAAGGGCATGTGGGTGTTATCTGGCTGTAATGTGAGTCAGATATATGAGCTAATCATGCCTTTTGCCCTTGCACTCTTTGAAGCTATGATCTCAAGATGCTAATGGCCTGGAAGCACCACATCCTAACTATTCAGTCCTGATCCTTGATTGTTGACAACTTAAGACAACTTAAAATGTCAATGATTAACATATATATAAGAACAATACTCTCAGTACTACAGGCTTTAATGAAACACTGGTGGCAGGATTTTGTATGTATCACTAGAGTATGTACAGTCATCTTCTTTCCCTCCTTGCCTTTGTCTCCCTCCTCTCTCCACAAATAATATTGGTTGCACATGTCTCTTTTACATTTATGACCAATCTTCTGAGATGACTGACAACAGAGGTAGCTGACATATAATGCGAATCTTCCCACAGTTATCCATTCTGAGACATGCAGCTGAATAAAATTCACTCAGTCAGACATAAAATCAAATTAGAGGAGTTCACTCTGAAGAGAAAGAACTAAATTTGAAACAAATAAAGCAACGCATAATTCACTTGCAATGGGATCATTTTTTAAAACCACATTAATCATAGCAAGGTAATACGGATTGTGTACATTGTGTGTTTACCACACATCGTTCATTATGCAGCTCTGCTTCAGTCACGTAGGGGACTTACCCCACATATAACATGGACGAGTACCTTTTTTGTTTGTGTGTGTGTTCAGGATTTGTCAACAGAGCCCTTCTGTTTATTAATAATTATACCTTATGGCTATACAGCACATTTTGCTCATACCACATGCGTTCACAAAGACCTTCACCCATCACTGAAATCCCTGGGTTAACACGCAACATATTTCTCCATGAAGCACTGCAGTATTATTCATTGGTTTAGAAAAGAATCAAAAAATACTGTACCTTTTAACTGCACAAATTCAAGTGGAAGGCAATGACTCAAACATGGAAGCTGGCTAACCCTGAAGTAGCGTTTCTGATGTTTGGCAAAAATTCCGTCAGATATTTATTGACCGTAAGTATTTAAGACCTCAGTTTTGGATCTGATTTTTAAGACAGCATTTTTCATCTGCACAGCAGCTCACAGCTGTGATAATACCCCGAGTTAAAGGAGAAAGTATAACCAACTGCTTTGCATCTGCTCTGCGAAATCTCAGGATGTCCACCCTTATTTGATGTATAAGAGCTGATAGGTTAAAAGCTAATTAATTGAATAATTTCTAAAACATGGGAAATATGTCTACACTTTTATTAAAGTGTTCAACTTGGAAAAGTCATTCTAAAATAAACATTTATCATGCTGCATATTCAATCTCTCTCAGTAAATGTCTGATGAAAGGTTAAGGAAGATATTTTTTATGGGATTTTAGAGTCAAGCTGGCTTCTTCCTGGACTAGCGTACTGTCAGCAATCAAAGTTTCCTGACTGAAACGCAGCAAATCATTCTTTTAATCACATAGTATGGATTGTAACATGATTTTACAGCTACATCATTTTTAAAAGAACTAGCAGGTGAGAAATATTGAAAAAGCTAACTAAAAAGGATATGATCACGTACATATCAGGAGCAGGTAAGATAAGCAGATGTTATTTCTGTATGATTCCATATACTATGAACCTTCCTTAACAAAAAATTCCATTCTTATTTTCAGCTCATCCTAAAAGATTGTTCCCTGTATAAACCTGCTTTTATTTATGGAAAAAAAAATAAGGGAACAGTCAGAAGACAGAGGTGTAGTGCATACAATAGAAATGGAATTATTTTTTCTTATACAAACATTATGGCTCTGTATGAGGATGCAGCAAGATGAATACCCTACAAATCAAACTGCAGGTTGCTGACACTGGGCTCAGCCATTTGCAGACATAGGTTATTTCTAGATTCCAAAGGTGTCTTTAACATTCAATATCCAATCCACATAGCTTTTTCCACACCATTTTATTACTACACTTTGATGTAAGGGAATTTAAGTTTCATAATATGCACATGCGGAAATCAAAGACAGGTGCTCACAAGCTTCACCTACAACAAATATCCTATTTGCCAGCATGATGGCTGCACACACCTCAAACCTATTACAGAATTACAGATAGCAAACAGGAGATTGAGATCATTTTAAAGCAGATACACATAAAGGCTATGCCCTTGTACAGGGCAAAATGTGGATGAGGATGACTGGGGGAGAGGAGGTATGACTTATGCAAGCAAAGACAACTTCCTAAGTTTGTATCCCTAAGCTCCTACGGTCTCTGACTCTGAATACAGGGAAGAGTATATTAACTAGGAACAGGTCAAGCCTTCAGCAATTCCTCCATCGCTGCACGTAAGAAGAGACTGAACTGAACTGAGCTGACTACCTGGAAAGACTAATAATAGAAATTCTATTCCATTTTGATGCAGAGATTTGGCCAACAACCATTACAGTTCCAGCACTGTGGTCATTAGATTATGTCACTTCTATATAGGAAAAGCAGTTCAAAGAAAAATAAAATGACTTGTCCGAGGTTATCCAGCCACTTAGCAGAAGCAGCTCAGACAGTACACTCAACTTCCGAGTCCTGCACTACGGATCTATTAAGTAGGACATACAGCCCTTTGAGGAAATCTGCTGGGGAATGTCCTCCATCTCTGCTTAACTCTCCTTACACACTCCCTGCTATGAAGGATCTCTATTTCAGTCTTAGTGTTTGATTCAAAAACACCGTGGCAAACCAGAAAAGAACTAATAAATTTTTATAGTGAACACCCAATCATAACTTGGAGCATGGTATTTTTGGCCTTTTCTTTGCCATCAGTCTCATGGAAGCAGACCATTTCAGCATTCTTGCACAGGAAATTGATGCCTGAATTAAGGACACAAAGGATCTCATTAACAATTTTAGATATGATACTTAAATACCATATAGCCAAACTCTGACTTAAATCTAGGAAAACAATAAAAAGCAGAGTTGCTGTAGAAGGGACTGCTGCATAGATGGAAAGATTCTGCCAGTGGCTGCTATAGTAACATAGGCTCAAATGCCTATTACTTCAAATATTTTCTTGGGCAGACAACTTAGTAATTCTATACCTCAGGTTTTTACTTTTAACTAGGGATAATAGCTAAATGGGAGCACGTGAAGGATAAGGCAGGATAAGCAACAGAGCGCATAAAAATCTCACAGACAGATTTGAGTTTGTGTATGGGTACAGAACAGCAAATTTGAAGCTATTTTTGCTCCATTTTGTTTAAGCTAACAAACTATCTTAGCGACACCATTTCAGCACTAGGTAATAAAGATTACATTTTTCAAGCAAAGGCATAACAATACACCGTACATTACCTGAAAATGAAATTGCAGATCCATTTTTTCCTACAAAACAAAGGAGAAAGAGGGAGGCCAAACCCTGTCTTGATAACATCTGCTGAGCTTCTTCTCAAGACAGAAGGACCTTTGGGTTACATTCTACTAGCCAGTGAGTGATGCCCAATATAGGCATCGAGACTGTTAGGGTATTTAAAACCAAGATGTTCAAATCATACGTACAGCTGGCAAAATATAGCTATGCCTAAAGCTGCCAGACAGAAGGAGACAAATTTCTCAGTCTGACATCTACAGTCGAAGCCCAAAGACAGTCCTTTTTTATTATATTTGATTACGTTTTGGCAAGTTTGACACAAAATCAAACATGGCCCAGAGAAGAACATACCTAAATATGTTCTCTTCCAGAGAAAAGCAATGAAGCTGGAAAAGGGACTAGAAAACAAGTCTTATGAGGAGTGGCTGATGCAGCTGGGGTTGTTTAGTCTGGAGAAGAGAAATCTGAGGGGAGACCTTATTGGTCTCTACAACTACCTGAAAGAAGGCTGCAGTGAGGTTGGTGTCGGTCTCTTTCCTCAGGTGACAGGTGATGGAATGTGAGGAAATGGCCTCAGGTTGTGTCAGGGGAGGTTTAGGTTGTTAGAGTTGCCATCCCTTGATATAGTTAAGAGACATGTGGATGTGGCACTTAGGGACGTGTTTTAGTGGAGGACTTGGTAGTGTTACTCAATAGTTGGACTTAATCTTTTTTTTTTTCTTTTTTTTTTTTTCTTTTTTTTTTTTTTTCCCCAAAATGATTCTATGATTCTAAACCACACCAACTCTGCAGGATTCCTTCTGCTAAACAACAAACTAAGCACAAGTGGAATTAAAACAGGGTTTTTCCTTCACACATCCTGGTCATAATAGACATGGTTAAAAGGACAAAAAAGCCTTTCAGAAAAATATAACACTGACTTGAAGACTAATGTATGACATGAATAAACTAAAGCAAACCTTTAATTTTATTTTCCAGCATTATCCAGGTATCAGTAACCAGAACATCAAAATTAACTAATCAGATGCTATTTCTTCTCTTTCAGTGAGTCAGTGCTGCCATCTAAAGATATTTAAGGGGCATGCAAAAGAAATTCAAAGCCATGCATAAAAGAAACATTCTGGAAACACATCTGAGCAGGCAGATAATGCAGGCTAAGTAAATATGTTAATGAGATACAACAACCTATGTATGTTGCAGTACCTGCAGGATCAATTCCTTCTCTATCACTTCGCCAGTCTTGCTGATAAGCTGTTTCTGTAGCCTCTGTATTTTCTGTATCAGCTCATAGGTACTTGGGTCACTGGCCTAGATGACAGCAAAGCAGTATCAAAAATTATACGTTATAACAAGTTAGTGTTTCTGTCTTGCAAATTAAAACCAAGGTGTCCAAACATGACAAATATAAAATGAGCTGCAGAGGGGAATGAGGGACTGAATTTTTTGTTTTTAAAGGCATGTATTCAAGAAGTCCTGAACCTGGAGTCTCTGCCTCTTGAAAACTTTATGTTCAACTTTATGTTTAACAGCATGAACCTTATGAATCCCCCTAAAAACATCCAACATACATAGGAATCCTCTAGAACTTAACACCCAAACCAATGGATTGGCAGAACCATGTAGCAGGGAAGAAAGAGGAGGCTAGTTTAGGTTTTAAGCATAAGCTGAAACTGACCCCTAAAATAAATAGAGCAATGCAAATACTTCCCACTGTTTTAAAAACTTCAAAGTGGGATTTTAGGAGAGGGAGACTTTTCTCTTGAAGAAAAGAAAAAATAACTACAATATAGTATTTTGAAATGGGGTGAAAAGTTAAGAAGAATAAATTACGGAGGTATATTGACAAACTACTATGAGGCTTTAAGGTGTCCACATTTGTGGCATCTCATTCTTCAATGAAATTAACTGCTTAAAAAGATGACAGATTGCAGCCAGTATACTGCTGTCTTCTGTCTACATAGCCCGTAAAGACAAGGAGCAAGCATATATCTCTCTATCCTTCCATTTTCATTCTTTTGTCACAGGTTGCATCTGGAAGAACCTCTAAGAAGAAAACAATTCTGTGGGGAGCAGCTAGCAAAGCTTACTTTTCCATCTCTCTGTATCTTATCAGATCATTTAATGTCTATTGAAGAGCAAATTCTGGCTGAAACTTCTCCCCACTTGGGGGATCCACAACACATCTCTCCCACATGGTCATTCCTTTCTCATGTGGTTTCTCTGGTGGACCATAATGATTAAACACACTATAGTAAAATTATCCACTCCCTGCATCTTTGCTTGAGTTTATAGGGACCTGGATATCTCATGACTCTTTATCCTTTGTCAGATCTTATCTAAATTGACTAATAATTCAAGTGTAACTGGGACACACTCACACAGATATGCATGTAGCACTCACAACCCCACAACATTTCCTGAGAAACCTGGCTAAAAAGCAGTTCAGTTCCCATGTCCCACTCAGTCCTTGATTCTTCTATAGCGTTGACCAAACATGGTGCCAATTTGTGACAATTGCAGTGATGTGAGGGTATTTGTTCATTAGGAACTGAACCAAAACCCCATCAGGGAAAAGACATCATTTCCCATTATCGTTTTTTTCATATGTTCTTTCTTCCACCACCAGATGTTTCCACTGGCCTGACTTTCCTTTGTTATATGGAGCTAATAGAAATTGTACCTCGATGTCCTTAACATCCTGCATTTTATCTCCCTTCTATGTGAAAAGCTAATCACACTGTTCAGTTTTAAGCTCAGCATGGAAAGAACAGAAATTAACTATTATACTAGTAAGCACAGCCAAAATATTCAGCTCTGTTTCTGTAGGGACTAGCATGTTACCACTCGTTATTAGAGCAACTAAGCAACCCAGGCTGGCAGCAGATCAGAGATCCATGCAACAGAGAAATCTCAGCTGGCTCTGACTTACTTTGAAAATATGAAGTAACGCCAACTGATGTTCATATATTTGGTCTATGCTTGACAGATTTATTATTTTTCCCCTTCATTTGGCAGGTTCAAATAGTGTGAAAATTTAGATTTGCTGTTTACATAACAGCTGACCTGACACTACCCAGAATGGCTATCTTTGAAACCCCACCACTGTTTATGGGGAGGCCTTTTCCTTTTTTCACAGACATGATTTACCTTATGACTTCATGTCTGTCTGTTTCCAGTCCACCTGTTCTATGATCCTTTCTAATCCTGCCTTTCTTCCCACATAAATCTACCTAACTGGTGAGAGTAGGATTATACCTTTCCCCTATCATCCTCTTTCACTTCATCCATGTTAAGGAATCACCTCCTTGTAAATTCACCTTATGCATTCTTATTCCTTTTAGCGTTTTACTGGCTCTTTACAAGTCCCTCTGCAATTTTTCATTGAGAAAATGACACGAAAATAACACTGATTGCATTGTGCAAGGAAATCATTCAGCAGTTAACTGTTCCATTGGTACTATGGAAATTTCAGTCTGCCTGCCCTTCCACATAATTTGCATAACAGTAAAGTAAATAGGCTTTGTGCTGTGTCACTGATTTGGAAATGCGGGCTTTGGGAACTTGATGCTGAGACATCACCTCTAATTTTCTCCATCTGTGAACATTCAAGGGATTCTCCAGTTCTTCTTCCAGAACTTTGCACCGAGTTTGTTCTCTTAATAGCTCCTTCCGCATGTGATGAACCTCCTGTCTTAAGATCAGAATAAAACAAACAAAC
Source organism: Oxyura jamaicensis (assembly GCF_011077185.1). Taxonomy (NCBI): domain Eukaryota; kingdom Metazoa; phylum Chordata; class Aves; order Anseriformes; family Anatidae; genus Oxyura; species Oxyura jamaicensis. The sequence continues at coordinate 23,827,882 of NC_048898.1, read as the reverse complement.
AAACAAAAAATCACACCAAGACCCAAACATTGTGCCCAAGGTATTAATATGAACCTTAACAAACCATTTTTCCATGCACTACAGCACTGGCAAAGTGACTCTTGCGATGAACACCAATAACATCATACAGGTGGTCTTGTAAGATAACACAGGTAGACCACTTCATTCATGTTAGTAAGAATGACTCAAAAAAGGGACTTTTCATCAGTTCCTGAGAAATCTAGTTCACAGCCTACTGGATCTCATCGCCCAATTTTTTCCGTGTACATTAAGGCTAGAATGGCAGTTAACTCATAATTCATCTAGAGTAACCTACAAATCACAGTTATGGTGTCATACCCAGTTACCTCTGTACTGAATCTGACAGCTCATATTTGAAAGAAGGTTTTAAAACTACATAGCTCACACAATCCAGTAAATAAAACATAATGTATGGCCTAACTATGATGGACACTGTTCTTTAGAGAACCCAAGTTTGATTTCTTTCTCTTTCTACCTTTCGTCAAGGGAATCCAGAGGTGATTTGCTGCTGAATATAAAATTAATAGAGCACTCCAAAGATGCTTTGACAACTAAGGTCCCCATGCTGGGGTCAGGGAGTGAAGGAGCAGGAAAACCAAGGCACATTTTGCAAGGGTCCAACCCTTATGACTTTGGTGGGTGTATCCTGTGATTTCCTCAAGGAGAAAGGGAATGAAGGATCACCATTTGCCTACTCCTTCACTGAATATTTCCCTGCCAACATAAGTGTGAATGGAGCTCACTATACAGAAAAAGGTCTGTTTTTTTAAACCGTGGTGTTGGACAAGGTTATGGAAAAGGAAAAAATAAAAATAAAAAAAAAATCTCCAATTGGCAAATCAAGGAAGCTAATTAGCTGCACAAGTGATAAATGGACTCTTTCAACAGACAGTTTTCATGATAATTTTGGACTTCATTAAAATATGTGATTGATCCACCTCTCCATCCAAGAACTGATCCAACCATCACAGCATGCATTGCACTATACTTCAATACCTTTACGGAGTTTCAATATAGTAATAGCCTTTCAGCTGAATGCATTTGGGCAGCAAATTCAAATCCTACCCCTGTCTGCAGACAGTCAATGAAAACTGCAGTTGTTATTGGTTTGTGCCCACTTCTTTTTTATCTTACACCAAATCAAACTGGCATAATTAAACTGGAATCAATGGGACTAACCGCAGACTGTTAATTTGCTCCAGTAAAAGCCATGGAGTTATACTGATACAGTTAAGCTAAAGATCTCACCCAAAACTGTGATAGCTACATAGAGTAGTATAATGGTTATGTGCTGAAAACATAGCTGTCTCTCCTTACAAACCATGACCAGTTCTACAGAAAAATCACAATCATTTCCTGTCAGCAAAGAATACAGCTCAAGTTTGGTAGGGTTAAAAAAAGAAGGGAAGCATTAAGCCAGAGTAGGGGGAGATAAATCAGGCTGGAGCTATTAAACTTCTGTTTTAAAGAAACACAACCTTCAATGAAAATTTAACTAAATCTTTCTCTCAGAGCAAGTCTACATATAAATCTGGAAGGGAAGAGCCCTGAAAATGTGTAGGGGTTTGTTATAAATATGTCAAGTGTTCCCCATCCACTGTGAATTGCCTAATAAAAAGCAGTTCCACTAATTTGGGCCCTAGGTACCACTAAGTAGCTCACTGAACTATAAACACCTTTTCTGCTGCTGTCTGTCAAGTTTATTCTGTAGGCAGTAATTCACAATACAAGGTGAAATGTGGAAGCTACTTCAGCTTTGGCAAAGACATCTTTTTTCTTCCTTTCCTCCATCTTATACTTTAATTTTCTTTATCACTGACTAGTTACTTTGTGAATTTAATCCACTGTGTTTGAGGTCAAACCAAATAGTCTCGTTCTCCAAGGTATGTTTGTTGAAACAAATCTTTACCATACATAAAATAATTTTTCTGTCTCAGAGTCATGAATGCAGTCACTATGGAAATGTATTCAACCAGTTTTTCTACCTGAGCTCCTCCACATTAGCCACACTTTTGCCAAGTATTCCTTTCTCACGCCGAAGTTTTTTGATCTCCAGCTTGAGAAGTCGGATGTCTTCCATTCTCTGCCGGTATTGGGCCTCACCCTTGTTTAAGATAGACTGCTGGATTTTGATCTTCTCATAGAGCAGAGCCACCTCATCATTGCGCCGAACAAGCTGGGACCCTAGGATATCTCTCTCGTTGATAACCTAAGGACTCAGAGCAAAGCAATAATCTCAATTAAAATTCCTCAGTATAATCCTAAAGCATTGTGACTACATTTTCATCAGTGAAAATAACTTGCATTAAGAGGTTTCACTGTTATTAGTGAAGAAAACAATAGCAAAGCCTCATAGCTTCTGCTATAAAGGTTCAGACTCCTGAATGATGTAAACTACAATGTAGTAATGTAGTATAATGTAAACTACACTCATTTCAGTATCTTAACATTTTTATTTCAATGGCACTATGAAGCTTTAGTAGCACCACTTTTACAGTAGCTGAGGATCTTGATCTTAAAAATGCACTGGACAACTAAGGGAACAGAACGAGGTGTGTTTGAAAAGCCAAATGTGAGATTCCTACCCGCTCATATTCCTTCTTCTGCTTCAGCCTCTCAGCATCAGCCTCAGCAATAATTTTTAGGAGTTTTCTCTCTTCTGCCTCCTGATTTTCTATAAAGCGCTTGGTCTCCAGAGCCTGTTTTTTCATCTTAAGAAGTTCAGCCTGGTGGAGTCAAAGAATGTATGTAAACTGTGCTTAGTAACAACTTCCCATTATACACCTGAGATTAAGAGTTAGTATTTGAATAGAATCTCATACATTCATTTCATTTCCTGAGAGGTACATATTTTGTTAGTTTTTGAGAATAGATCACCTAGACAAGCAAGCATGAAAACCTGTAAAGAAATTTGTAAACAGTATTTTAATATTGTTATACACAACAGATATTTAGAAGGATTTTTATCTATAATATTGGCTCAAGTTGTAATTCAGAGGAACTTCATTTAATAGGTTTTTTGTTGTTGTTGTTGTTTTAATAGGGAATATTTGGAGATTTTTTTTCCAATGGAATTGTTATTCTGTTATGAAAATCTAGCAGACATAAGTTCAGAGCAAGGCTGCGATATAATAAAGGATAGCTCACCCTGCTAGAAAGGGCCAACTATCTACATTATCTAATACAAATCAACATCTACTTGGGACAGGCTTCAGACTGGAATAACAGAACTGGTGAAGAAGATGGCAATTGGGCATGGAAAAGCAAAATTAAAGAGCCTTAGCATTTTTTAGTGGAAGTGTAGATGAGAAATACTGGGAAGAAGAAGGGCTCCCCTAAGCAAAAGAGAAGTAATGCATTGTTACGGAGGCTGCATACCACTAACATAAATACTGGAAATTAACCAATATCCTACTATCATGAACTCTGTAATTCGAGACATGTACATAGAGAAAAAGTAATAAGGTCTTCTTTGATTATTAGAAATTTCTAGGATTACTAGGCAAAGTTGGAACCATCTGACTACAGTCCCTTTTCACAGATATGAAAACTTTCAAGCCTTGACTAAAAGACTTTGCCACAGCTCTGACCCTCATAATCATGATGTTCAAGCTGCCTTTTCAGAAAGAACATCACTGAACGCTGAAAGAATGAGGCTGTGATGAAGGCTGCACCTGCAAAAACATTGATTTAAGAGAGAAACAACAGTTCCATCGTCATGATAAAATAGCTTGTTCAATTCTTACTTTCTTTAATAAAATTCTCATTTTCCCATATGTGCAACACTCACATCTCTCTTACTTAGTGTTAGATGTTCATCAGAATCCATCAACCGAACAAAAATGCAAGCCACTTCGTATTGAAATGCAATCAAGAGTGTGCAAAAGCTGTCTACAAATGTAAAACTGCTCATGCATTTCACATTGCTAGATAATATTTTTTTAATATATCAACATTCTACGTACTCCTTATGTCACAAAAAATATGAGTTGTAAACAAGGAGTGGCAGTAGATGTTAGCAGCAAACAATTCATAAAAACAAATCTCCTCACTGGAATGCACAAAGCCAAAATAAATCTGAACTACCTTGCACAGTAAAGAACATAAATACTTTAAGCCACACACAGGCCCCACAAACTAATAGGACTTTCACTGAGATTAAATATGCTGAAGACTACAGTATCAGGGTCTGTCCACATTAGTTAGAAGAAAAAGAAATGAATAAAAACAGTACAAGCAGAAAAAGTGTCAGGTCTGAAACTGCTGTAAATGAGCACAGCTCATTTGAGGTTGGTTCAGAGAGTCTGCAAAAATTGAAGAACAGTCAGCAAGAAAGATGAATTTATATGGGCCCTGTGCCAGCATCTCAAACCAAATTCAAACTAAATTCCTGTTCAGGTTCTGAAACACTACAGTAAGTGAACAGGTTTTTGTACTTGTTCTAGAGGTGGGAGGAAAATACAGATTTTAGAAAAGGTGTAACTGGGGCTGGACAAAGAATGCTGAAAAATAATAATAATAACTGTAAGTAAAATTTTCATGTTCAGATTTCTAGAAAATGCTTAAAAAAAAGACAAGCCTGATCACGTAAGAACTATACATAAGCCTCCACCAGCTTAAACCTGGAGGGCCATATTTCTTATAGCTTTCAGATACACATTTGTCAACACTTGTATGTTTTGCTAAAACAGTCTGATCTGCAAGCCTGTAGGAATGCCAACTGAAACCAAAGGATGGCATTGTACAGACTATAAGGGAGCTTGGATCAGGAGTCCCATGTTTCGTTTACCATGATTACACATTTTTAAGACCTTTATGACAGCTGAGCTAAGTATAAGTCCAATGTCTGTATAATTTCATTCCTATGAATCTCACTACTCCATGCTTTAGTGCATTCTTTAAACTGATTTCTGGGGAACAGCTTGCTTCCTTCACATCAGTACAAACAGGACAAATTGAAGCTGGCTTGCTACACAAATAATTGGGTTCTTTTGTGCCTGTCTCAGTCAGCGCCCTCTTTGAATTCTCCTATGCATCAGTATTCAGCAGAGACATGCAGGTAGAAGACCACAATGCCCTGAAGCTATTCACTAATGTGATGTCGGTCCACAGACTTGCTAGTGAATAACTGAGTGGGTAAACCATGTAGCAAATGTGTTTGTCAAATGGACAGCAGACAATTCTGAGGTGATGAGACAGAACTGGCGACTAGTTAAGGCAGAAAGCTGAACGTAGAAAATGAGATACTATTTGACTTCTCCATCGCTGATAGAACAACTCTGAGACAGATCAGGTACGAGAACATAAATTCATCACATTTTTACAAAGTTCTATTGGCATCTTGTCATAAATATAATTTGCTGAGACGGGCTGAAAACCTAAGGAATCATTGTAGCACAGCAATAAACTGCTAAAAGAAAACATTGTGGAAAGTTGTGGAGGACAGCTGAGTTTTGGGGGGTATTGTTTGTTTGCAGTTTTTGTTTTATTACGGCTTAGTGAAGAGAAATATAAGTTACTGTGGACACTAACTCCTTAAATCTTTTGAGAGAGCAGCAAATTGTGTTGTGGTATCACCACAAATTTAATAGCATATCTAAGAATGGGCTGCAGCCAGGGCTGAGAAGTATCAGAGCTTCAAGGTCAGGATTGTGAAGTGAAATATAATGGGGTTCACGCTTAAAAACAGCATGGAGAAAGTAGTTTAAAGAAAGGAAAACTTTAATTATAAGGGTCCACATTTAAAATGTTACTGCAATCAGGCTATCCCCAAAATCCACATTTCTGCAACAAAAATTGAATGTTTTAGTAAAAATATTTAGTCACCAAGTGATGCAAGGCTTCCAACTGGCATTCCAGGACCTTTCTAACTATAGTTACAGGCAGAAAAGAAATTTGTCAGGGACATGAAATATTTGTATAACTAATACCTCTAAATAGTGCTGAGATCTCGTGCTTCTATTGCAGAATATTTTTTTAAGATAGAGCAAGACAACTGCCACAGACCAGGAACATGGTGCAGTCTCTGAAATCATGGGAGCCATCCTTTGTAATAAAGTTTATGTGTAAGAGTTCTTACCTTCAATGTTTCTTTCTCCCTCTCTGTTTGCTGATGTTCTTGAAGAGCTTTCACAAGGGCTGCTTCTTTGTCTGTGATCTCCTCTTTCAGTTGATCCACCTGATGTGTCACAGTTTTTAGTCTCTTCTTCATTTCTGCTATCTCATCCTATAAGTACAGAAAGTGTGATCACAAAACAGGATCAAAAAATAGTAAGTTTCTGCTTGGGTGTTCAGCCTATTTCAGTTTTGAGAAATGTAACCACAATGTTTGAGAGATGTGTTGTACATAGCACTAGACATTACTTTTTAATATGATAGAATAGAAGTTTCATTATATGACCTTTTTTTTTTGTTTATGCTACCGTGACATTGCTGTAAAAAGGTCTTTAAAAGGCACATTGATAACAACAATGATCACTAATGACTCTAATAAGCCGTTTCATTTGAAGTGCTGGACACACGATAAGAACTAGCACTCAATCCAAATTAATAACAAGATTCTGACTCTATCCATCTTTTTTCATGCTTCTAGTAGTGTTTTTGAATAAGGTTGTGTATAGTTGGGTATAAATGTTTGGGAAAAACCTGGTTTTATGCAAAGGAATATAGCCATGAGTAGGATACCTATATGTCTGTAAGGGAGTATAGCAAATGCTTATCTCCATTTTGCTTTTTTGCTAGCTTATACATAGGTGCAAGGGGAAAACAGTGTGCTCAGAAATAGGAAAGCCACTGGTATGGGAATATTTAGCATATATTTTAGGCTCAAGACACAGAACAATAAGCCTGGAAGCACTGCAGAGAGGTCAGGGCACTAGAACTATTTCTACTCCCAACACAAAGGTGACTGCCTGTGCAACACAAAGAAACTGTTTCACTGACTGCAGTGATGGCACATGCTGTGACACGAATGGAAGGTAGTAAATTTAATCCATGGACAGACATGCTCTTCTGGATCTAGCAAAAGAAGCTTTAAAAGCTGTTAGTCCTCTGCTGGAGACTACCACCTCACAGAGAAGACATCACAACCTTTCATGTGAATACATTCTGTTTCAGTATAAAATCATTTTAAGCTTAGGCATTCTTTCAGCACCGTCCCCTACCGGTGTGGATTTACTTGCTAAATGAGAAACTTTTTCTTTCCTGAAATGCTTAATGCAGTTAAGTAAGGTCTTGAGTCAAAGCACAGTCTTAAAAAACAGTACTGAGAAAGCACTGATTCCTACCTGACAGACCTCAAAAACAAAATCCATGGACTTTAGTTTTTATCTAAACAAGCTTGTGCAAATTTGTTTTACTACTCAAAAGGAAGAATTTAGCGTGTTTTTTAATACCATCACCAGCCTTTTTCCTTTCCTAAAATAATAATGTTGCATTTTTTCCACTCTTATTTCTTCTAAGGGATTATTTGGGAGCAGCAAGAACCGCAGCACCACTACCACTGACAAGAAGCAGACAGAGGACAAGCAAAGTGTTTTACCTATTTGACAGAATAGCTCATTCCTAATCAAATCAAGCATACTGTAGGATAGGAACTTGGACAGTTCATTCCCACCTGCTTCTCAAGCAAAACATCTACCTATGCTAAGCAGAGCATAAATTTGTAATCTATTATACACGTTTATGGTACAAAATCTGGAAATAACCCAATGCTGTAAATCACAGCTATCCAAGGTCCCAGTTTCTGCCAACTGCAATAGGATTTGTGTAGTATTTTAAATCCTTCCATCAGAATAACAGGGTATTCTTAAGTGATCTGTTCTCTTCCTCTAGTATCTTAGTGAGATCCCCAAGGCAAAGACAGGAATGGAGAGAATCATTATCTGAGGAAAATGACACTCCCTGAAAGGAACAAGTGAGGTGGAAGCATTTAGTTCTGTCAGAAAATTCCCCTTCAGGTGAGAAAGTGTTCCCTCTGCTTTCAAAATCACAATATATACTAATGTTCATATGCATACAGGGTTAAGGAGGCAATCTTATTCCCATTATACCCTATTTTTCATACACACAAACAACTCCTAAAGGGATAGAACCAAGTGGAGCCAAGAGGGAAAGGAAGAAGTTTTTTCTCTGCTATAGTATGAATCCATAGCTCCATTACACCTTGGTTTTATGCATGGCTTTAAGCTGGGGTATTGCCACGTAATGACTGTGAATTCCTATTGCCAGTCCAAATACATACTGTCCAGATAAACTCTCAGGAACCAATAACATTGATTTACCCAAAACACAGAAGAATTCAGAAACCACTTCTGCAAGTGACCACTTAAAGAAGTGAACTTTCCATTTAACAAATTAAAATTAGATCAGAGAATAAAACAAAGAAGGAAACATTGTAAAAAAAAGTATTCTTCTACCTTAGCTTCAACCAGATTTTTACTGTATAGGTTCCTCTCTGTTCTCACAGTTTCACAGCGGTTTTGTTGATGTTTTAGTTTAATCTCAGACTCTTCTATTTTCTTCTCATAGTCACAGATCTGAATTTCCCGTACTTCAATATCCTTCAGGTGCTGAAGGACCTGGAGCAGAAAGAAGGAAATGAACACAATTAAGCCATCATCACAAGATTATTAGGATGAGGTTTGTCATTTTTATCTACAATGCCAACTTTAAAAACCTGTGGTAAGAAGTTGCAGCTTAAATCACTTTGGTCCAAGTCCAAGTTTAAGCTTTCTAGATTGCTTATGTGGAAGAACATTTTTTTTCAGTCTGATACCTAGTTGTTTTTTTTTTTGGTTTTTGTTTTCCCAAGACTAAAACTTACAGATATGCACATCTGTTAATCTATTGAAAATATTGCCACAGAACTGAATCAGTAAAATCAACATAAGCAGCTTTCACGGAGAATAGGCTTAGGTTGTTTATAAAGCAAGGCTAGATTTTGTACATGGTTTTAGATATAATCTGTATGATAAAATGGATAAAAACACGTAATTTTCCAATATAATTTTCCAAGAAGACCTGCATATACTTCACCAGCGTGAAATCCAGTTAGCTTCTAAGAACTCAACTTTTTTTTAAATGAACACCTGATCACAAGCTAGTGATAGCAAACTTGATTTAAATAAGCAGCTAATCACCATTATCTTCTTTTCATGAATGGGGAGACGTAATTGTTCTCTAAAGAGAATGGAGTGGTGTAGACTATAAACTGTAGAGAGAAGATGATCACATGCAGTATCAATAAACGAAAATACAAAATTTTATAGACGCCTTCATTAAACAGTTACCACCATAAAGATATAAGAATTGCTACATTATAGAAGCAAAAATATAGATAGTTTCTAATCATTATGATGGGCTTCCCAATATATATATATATATTTTAGAGTAAGAATGTTCCTTCTGCTGTACAAAGTTGAAAGCCAAAGAGCACAAACAAGTACCATTCAAATGGAATCCATCACTTGTAGTGTTGGATAAAAAGGAGACAAAAGAAGTAAAAACGAAACTGAGGAGTGAACGTCAGGAACAACATTTTTCAAGTTCATTGCCTGAGGGAGAGAAGAATGCATCACTTAAATCCAGGAAAAAGATGAAAAGATTAAACAAAAAGCTGAGGAATCACATGGACAAAATCCAGGAGAGAAGTCCATTACAACTTCACTTCATAGCCAGTTCTCCAGAGTCTGTTTTTGAAAGGAGCAGTTTGAGCTATGATTTACATTCATATGTCAAAGCGGAAGAATATAAAATGTTTATATCAGATAGTCAATAACTGCAAAGTTTGCAGTCGGCAAAGTTGTCCCTTGCTTGGCAGTAAAGCCTTGTGAGGTCCAACTGGGGCAGGAGCTTAATTAATTGATTATTCTATCAGGTACCTCCAAACAACTCTGGAGATAGGGGATAGCTAAATATAGAAAATTTTATTACAGCTGCAGAAATACAATTCTAGCACATTTGAAGCTGACTGCAGAGGATCCCAGGAACTGCTTACAGTGCAATACAAAAACACAGTCCCAGTTTATAACCTACTCCTGCCTTTTCCTTTTCTGTTAAAACAACCTGCCAATAGTAATAGCAGGGAGAAGAAATCAATAAGTGCAGTTTGCACTATGGTGATCCCAGGCTGGAGCAAGACTAGAAAGTAGGTCACTGCCTTTGTAAATCTTTTACTTGGTTTTGATGCAATGTAAGTGCAATAAGCTCGTGGACTAAGTTTTTCAACTTCATGCTTATAGACTAGATGCTGACTCTGCTTTTTCACAAATGATTAACCTCAAATAATTCTCCCCAATAAATACAGAAAAGATATATGCAATGTTTCCCAACAGAGCGCCCCTGTGAGAGGCCGAACATCCTCAAGTATGATTGAGCTGTTAGCACACTACATGTCTCGTGGTTGGTAAAGAGGGTCCAAAGCTAGGCAGAAAGTATTGGATATTCAGTTTTCTTCTGTACCCTCTAACTTTTTCACCTGTATACTTAACTCTCAATTGCTGTTGGTTACCTGCTTAGCTTAATGAACCTACTCAAGAACTCAGTAGTGGTGCCATCCTTACTTGTTTGCCTTGTTCTTTACAGCTATACAGTTAGAAATTCACTACAAGGAAAAGATGCAAACTGTGACTTTGCAACAAAGACAAATCTCACTTCTGCAGAACATTATTCCTAGGAAATGACAAATGGCAATCCAGACAAGGGAGCATGTATCACTCAAAACACTATTTAAAAGTCCCAGATCACATTTAGTTGTAAAGGATAATTTTAAGGTGAGAAGATAGCAAATAACTTGTGAGTTGAAACAGCTTGAAAGCTAATCCCAGTAAATCAATGAGCTTCTTCAAGGGCCCTTCAATGTGATCTTCAGCAATTAATGGAACATGTTACAACCATGTTCCTGAATATACCTTCAGAAATAAAGCCATACATAATAATGGGCACCAGACAGCACAGCTTTTATGCAGTGTTTCTCTGCAGCTATTCCTGGAAAATCTCTGTTTTACAGGTGAGATTGAACATCTTCCGATGTTTTACTCATACTGGGACTAATCCTTCAAAATGCTGAGTCTCTTACAAAGATGTCAAGCACTGTCAGCTTTCACTGGCCTCAACAGAATTTGAGGACACCAGTGGTAGGCAAAATAAGGTCCTTGCAGATAAAATAGAACAATCAAAGAGTAATTTCCAACTGCATACAAGAGCTGCAATTGTGGGACTCAGGTGTAAGTCAGAGGCTGGGGTTCAAACTCCTGCCTTGGTTTCATTTCCCAGATGATCGATGACCAAGAGCAATACACAGCTATACCCAAGTTTCTTACTGAATAAACAGCCATGGCTGAGGCTCCCTCAGAGAGACCTGAACCACCGTAGTGGGCAATATGCACTGACAATAAGAAATCTTTGTAAACTGGCTGAAGATTATTGATCTGTTTCCTCCCATTGGCATGTAAAGAAATGTATATATAATCTTTTGAGAGTAAGAGAGCAAAGAACCACTTGCACAAAAAGCTGTTCCTACCTTCTGTTTGAGCTCACTGGCTTCATTGATGAAATTATCTCTGTCCTTCTCCAACTGGTAAATAATCTTCCGTTGCTTCTGAGCTTCATTCTTATAATTTTGGATTTCTTCTTCTAAATTTTTCTTGGACTGTTGATGGAGCTTCACCAAATTTATCTGCTTCTGAGTGGCATTGGTAGCCTTGATCACTTTCTGAGGGGGGAAACAAAATGACTCGTGAGATGTAAAAGGCAACACTGCCATCACTGTGGCAAAAATATGCCATTATCTAAGTGGTTTATGAACTTCCTAATGTTATTATCCCTTACCTAATTTGCTCAGTTGAAATACTTGAGTCACATATCTGATTTAAAAATAAAAAAAAATAAAAAAATTCTAACAGAGCTGCTAAATAGTGCTTTTTCTGATTTGAAGTTAAAACACTTATGTCTGCACTAAAAAAAAAAAAAAAGGATAGGATTGTTTACAAGTTGTATAATTAACAACTGGAAAAACCATACCAGCTTCAAGGCACTTAGATTGTAAAGCATGTCAGTAGCATTTAAAATAAGTAATAAACACAAATACCCTTATTTCTCTTTTTCTGAACAGCAAGTTCAAATTGAATTAAGCAAGCTTCGTTTCAAATTATGCATAGAGATTAAAAAGAAAACACCAAGATCTCATCTTTACAAAGTCAGCCTTGTAGTCCCCCTTTAAAATTTCTTTCCCTGCTTCAAATGTTTGGTATCTGCAAAATCTGTGCCTCTTGCGTCAAAACACAGGACAATGAATCCATACCAAGAAAAGCACCTCAGTTAAAGTCATCTTTTAGCACTGAATTTACTAGATTACACTTCAGGAATGCCCATAAACATGAGATGCTGCCTTGCAGTACAAGAGCCATGGGCTGATGGAAAATGATCAGCAAGAGAAATGGACTGAAAAACCAAGGATTAGTATTAACACAGTCTTCCAAACTGCTACATGGTGCGTCAAAATTTTGGTTTGTTCTTCTACTATCACCGACTTCATTTGTCTGTATTAATATTAAACTTCATATGCCACAGAGTCTAAAAGCACAGATGTAATCAACTCTTCAGATATCAAGTAAGACACGTTTGCAAGGTGAAAGCATATAGCGTTTTTGTTTTTTTTTTTTAACTCCCTGACAGTTTATATTTTAAAGCTTAGAAATATTTAATGTGTTTATGGGTACTAGCACTATTTCAATGCACAGAAAAGAAGCAGCATAAGCATCTACTTAAGGAAATCTGGATGTTTGACTCAACATTATTTATTCTACAACACTTCTGTTTCTCTGTGAGGGTTTAAACTACACGCATTTCATTCTCAAGCCATGAGGTTTGTTTATCAGTATTACCAATACAAGCTCACCTTACTTAGCATATCCCTTTCCCTCACAAGCTCATCTATAGCTTTCTTGTCAATCTCTGCCTGTTTTTTGGCAGCCTCCAACTCTAGAGAAAAGGAGGAAAGAGTATAAATCCTGGATTCAAACTGAACAAATGTTAAAAATGCAGAAACAACTTAGTGGACTTACTAAACATTACAAGAACAGTTCAATTAGCTGTGACAATGTTCTGCAACCTCAGGTATCAGCTAAAGATGTTAGTACTTATTTCAGTACTTAGAAGAACACAGGCACAGTAATTAATGGTATAAGGACTCATTATGTTTGTGTGCTCAAACCAAGATTTCACAAAGAAGTTGAATATTCAGAAATCATGGAGCACAGTGAAAATCAATTGCTTTTAGGAAGCTTCAAAGTGAGCAAATTGAAGCACTTCCAAATACAGGGACATTCGGTCTCATTCTAATCCCTTTATGTGAAATCCAGCTCTCTTTTAAAGCAGTGAGATTCTATTGCCTTCAGTGGAGTTAAACTACTTGCCATGGGTCAAGATCAACACTGTGCATATACTATTAAAAGTTATTAACCATTCCATATTTGTTTGCATTTTATTTTAAAATGTATTATGTACAGCTACGCTAACACCACGGCTCAGGAAATGCACTATATTGGAATGCTAAAATGCATCTAGTATTGCAAGAAGACATGTTATTAGCAGCCATTCTCAGTCAGTCCAGTATGGATCTGATTTATTTATTTTTTTAAAGTTCCTCTCTCCTTCCCATAAAGTACCAGAAGTAAGTTTATCAGCTCACTTGCACATATTCATTTCCATGATGAATAGTTCAGCAGAATCAAAGCAATTAGGAAAAAAGCATCTGAGCCATGTCTGGTTTCAGTAAGGTCTGAGATTGTTTCCCTCTCACAGGTTAGAGCAGGAGCAATACATGTACACTGGGGACAACACTCTATGTGACATGGTACAAACTTGCACACCACAAAGTTCAGTTATGTCTTTTTTATTTTCACCCCACCGATTCTACACCGTGAAAAATCTGTAACCCTAAGAGGCTTTAGAAAAGGCTGCTGTACATTCCAACTGTCATTTGTACTGTATCATACCAAGCACTAAAGAGAGTGATCAGGGAGACGTACCCTGAATGAACAAACTGTGAATAAGAAGACAGATCCATTCATTAGCTAGCCACCTACCTTTCTCTAGTCCAGATATTTCGCTTTTTAGGGTCTCTCTCTCATGTCCTGCATCAACTTTTTGTTCCTCTGCAACACGCAGCTTACCCTGTAGAACATCTCTCAATTTGTTCAGCTTTGAAATTTCAAGGCACATTTGATTCACTTCCTCCTCTTTGGCCTATAAAACAGCAACAAGGAAGGGGAAGAGAAAGTGTCCACAGAAAGAAAATAGCTCTGTAGTTAGTGTGTATTTATTACATGAAATTCAGTGCCCTGGTAAGCAAAGGTATAAGTGTTGTGGATCACCTAACAGCAGATGATTAGCTAATCGAACCATATAAAAAATAATTTAAACAAAGGTATGGCAACGAAAATGATAATCAAACCTTATGCTTTAGGGCTGAAGATGATCAACAGAGAATCCCCAGCTGCAGACCTCATAGAGCACTACACAATCAGTCCTGCATATTAAACATGGGCAGCTGTGATCTCCTTTGAAGTATTAGGGACAGTGACTGTGATGAGAATGATATCTGTAGTGTGGTTCAATGGCATGTCCCTAACAGCAGGTATCCGTTATCCCCATCCCTTTTATAATCCATGGCTTTAAAGGAAAAACACAATGCAGAGTTCATCTCATTTTCTGTACAATCAGAAGAGGAAATAATCAATCCAAAAACTGCATGAAAATTAAGGAACCAGTTACGTTGAACAGCAACCCATTATCACAACAGAAAATTGTTTCCTTTCTTTTAGGAAGTAAATATTACTTCACCATATAATTTCAGTAGCACTGTTAGGTTTTAAAGCCACCACAGACCACAGTGTTCCCTTTAGAGCATCAGATATTGGTTCTGTAAGATGATGAATCTTGGTAGGTGAGTATCCCCTGGGAGGATATGAATCTCCTCAGTTCTTCCTGACAACAATCTTCAAGAAGTTTATGAATACTTTCACAGTTCAGGTTGCCCAATACCACGCTAGAGGCACTCAGTACGCTGCAGGATTAAACTGCTAACACAGTGCCTACAAAAAAGGGCATCTTAGATCACAGCTGGGGTTCTTCGAAGCTTTAACAACTAGCTTGATTACTAACTGTGCAGGATGCAGGATCTTTCTTTTTTTTTTTTTTTTTTTCTCCAGAAGCTTGTGTGCATGAGTGTACAAGTTCCATCAACTTTTCCAGAAGTTAGAATTAGATGATAGAATCAAAGTCCTCTATTTGACACTCTAGAGCCACAAACATAATTCACGTTTGAACATTTTGTAAAGTCTTAAATAATGATGGTGTTGCTAGAAGTAACAATACAACCAAATAACCTGGGAGACACGGTACTTTGTTTCTTAAATGGGTAAGAAAAACGTCCTCCAGTCTGCCTAGCAAAATACAACAGAAAACAAGCTCCTACTACACAAATCAGGAACTTCTACGTTAGATTAGTTATGAACTGAGCTTTTAATCTGTCACTAGTTAGCTTTTATCAGTCTGACTAACGGTTCCCTATTAAAAAAAAAAAAACTATTGGCAAATATTCTTGTTGGGTGAATTGGCTAGCCATGACTAAGCCTTGATAAGATAATGATTTTGTACCTGAATTTTCTGCTATGTGTTTTAACTTCAAACATGATACAAAAAGCAGGATATGGTAAACAAAGGAATAACATCTAAAACTTATACATAAAACTCACACCCTGTATCACAAATGCTCTCAACATAGCCCAAAAATCATATGCAGGAATCATCTAATCCTTCCCCTGCTGAAACTCACCGGCCTCTGAGTGGTATAAAACAACTGTTTAACAATGTAAAGTCAGGCAAGAAAACAATTCAGATCAGAAAGAAAACACTGTCTTGGTTACTTATATTTCACTTTCCCAATGATTCCCAGTGATTCTGGAGGGCAAGGGGGGGGCGAGGAGAGTGGATTTTAGTGTAGCAAGCAGCTCCCTTCAGTGAAGCTATCCAGGACACCATTGTTATAATTTATTACCATTTATTAATGGGTTTTGACAACATTCACATTACGTCAATCACTGTAAGAAAGAAAGTCACTGCTCTCACATGAAGATCTCACAATTTAAAGAATACCTTATGCTTGTGAAAAGTACTAAGTGTCCTTTATGAACCCACTGAGTTGAACATTTTGGTTTGTGCATTGTACGAAAATGGGTCTCCTCCAGCCAGCTAGGTGTTACGCTTTCAAGTAATAATACAGTTTCAGACCACTCCATCAGCCACCACAGAAAAAAAAGGCATCAAGCAACAGATTCTATTCCTATGCATTCCCCAGATTTCCCCCAAAACTACCCGTAGGGAATCATCAGTACAAGAACTGAGATCACCCCTGTCCCAGGTGGTATGACTACAGTCAGAGTGGCATGTCTGATTGGATGGATACACCTTCTGGTACTTACTTTCAGCTCTGTTGTCTTCTGATGGATGTCCTTCATCACATTTTCAAACATCGTATTATGGTTCGTACTCTCTTGAACGAGCTGACTGTATTTCATCTGAATTTGCTCAAGTTCCTTACCAGCTTTTTCACTCAAGATCTGTTAGATTAAGGAACAATCCTATTAGTTCCTTTTTAATCTGATTACAACATCTGCAAATCCATGAAGACAGAACCTTCCATCTCCCTGGGAGATAAAAGCTGCTGCAGATTGTTCTCTGCTTAAAACCCACTCTTCATTGCTGATGAAATTACTAATGTGAAATATGACAAATGTTCATATTGGCTAGGGGAAATGATAATTTCTAATGAATAACACAGTCAGTGTCTTTTTTTTTTTTTTTTTTTCCATGAGCTTAGCAGGTCTCTCTTGCAAGTGGTAGATAAATGTTTTAATTCTTATTAGGCATTTGGCAAGCATCACGTAACACAACCACTTGCTACATATAATTACTGAAAATCAGTATGAGATTCAAATGACTTCAATCAGCAGAGGGCAGAGGAACTCTGTTTCTTAGTGAGCTAATCCTACATTAATATGCCAATAACACTCCTCTGGGTATATGGCTTGCTGAGACCAGGACACAAACATTTTCTTCTCTAATTTGTCTTCATCATAAGCAGAGAACAGCAGTTTCACAGACTGCATGGGGAACATACACTTCAATATTGGAACTGCTGGTGGTTTCTTCTGCTTGATGAGACTTCTTCTAACAACCATTACTCCATAAGCGAGCAAAGAATGATCACCATATTTTTCACTTCAAGCAGTAATGTGCAATAAACTGATGAAGTCAATATGCACTATGCTGTTAGCAAAAATAAAGAAGAGAAGCAGAATCCCCTCTTCCAATTGCATGCTGAAGCAAAGAATGTAAAAACAAGGAATATTGCTTCTTTCTTGTGTTGTGAATGTCAGGATTACGCTGTGGTTCTGGGTATTCTTTGTTGCAACTTCGGCACGGGTAAGATGAAGCCCACAGTTGCTGTAACAAATCAACTTCACTGTTGTGCAAGCAATAACGGATTAGAAATTTGAGTGAAGTAAAAGCAGGCATCACAGGCAACTAAAATTCAGTTGATTAACAATAACCTCATTGCACTGCAATAGCGGAGTCACATTCCCTTGCAGATCTCTGCTCTAACTCTTGGACAGTTGAACAGCCTATGTTTTGGACAGACGTTTTGTGAAAGACAATGCAGTGCCTTCACAGACGATTCAAAGC
The DNA here is from genome assembly GCF_011077185.1 of Oxyura jamaicensis. Taxonomy (NCBI): domain Eukaryota; kingdom Metazoa; phylum Chordata; class Aves; order Anseriformes; family Anatidae; genus Oxyura; species Oxyura jamaicensis. Next base: position 23,810,113 of record NC_048898.1, on the reverse strand, counting down.
CACCACAGGCAATGAAAACAGGGCAGTAGCCTGGTTAATTACCATTGGCACTGTACATTATGTAAACTATTGATTTCCAGGATAATTTGGACCACTGAATGCCCCCAAAATAGGGGCTTAGACAGCTTGAAAGGGACTATGGAAAAGAGGAGGAAGAATACAACAGAACTGGGAATTGCAGCTATCCTATTTAAAAACAATGTGATGGTCTTGGCAAATCATGGAGCTGCCCCCAAAAGCTACCTCATATTTAGTGACATTCATAGAATCATAGAATCATTTAGGTTGGAGAAGACCCTTAAGATCATCAAGTCCAACCATCTTCCTGACCTACCAAGTCCACCACTAAAACATGTCCTTTAGTGCCACCTCCACATGTCCCTTAAATACTTCAGGGACTGGAACTCTATTGCTTTCCTGGGTAGCCTGTTCCAATGCTTGATCACCCTCTCCATGGAAACTTATTCCTAATACCCAATCTAAACCTCCCTGGCGCGACTTCAGAATGTTTCTTTCCATCACTTGAGAAAAGAGACAGACACCCTCCTTGCTGCAGCCTCCTTTATGGTAGTCATAGAAAGCAACAAGATACCCCCTCAGCCTCCTTTTCTCCAGACTAAATAACCCCTGTTTCCTCAGCTGTTCCTCATTACACTTGTTTTTGACTTCCATCATCATCTTTGTTGCTCCTCTCTGCACACACTTGAGCAACTCAATATACTTCTTGTAGGGAGGAGAAGTTCAGAAAAATAATCAAGTGTTCTCTTTATCTATTTATGTGAAGTATTTTACTAAGAGTCTATGTTGAAAAAAAAAAAAAAAAAAAAGTTTACAAATCTCTACCCTCACCAATTCAGGGACCCGAAGGGAAGATAAAGCCATAAAAGTCATAAATTTACAAGATACACACAACTCCCAAGGAAGTTTCCCTTGAGGTAGGGCTGTTTTACAGTGATGAGATCTCTCCTGCCATTTACTGAAATTGCTTCTCTGAGAGTTTCTCAAAGTCAGGGGAAATGGACTGAAAACCTGAAAATTCAGACGCTTGCAGAACACTATGTTAGGACATTTCCAGATAAACTTTTTGGAAACAGAACAGGTAAAATCAATCAAAAAGGTTTATGAAGACAGTTCTCTGCCCTTTGACAGAAACACTTTCACAGGCTTGAGAGGTAGGTAAAAATTACTGTGACAGAGAAGAAAAAAGGGATCAGACATAAAATCATTTTACCAATGCCACTATAGTGAATCTGGCAATATACGAAGAAGTCCAACTTGGCGAACTCCTGTTACTATCATTGGTTCATCCATGCTCTTCACAGACTTTGTCTCATTTGCTGTCATCTTTTCAGGATATCTCTAAGTATATCATTGCAATCCACTACTAATTTCTGTGAGGAATTTTATCTGAAATCTGTAAGATGGCTTTCAATGGTTACTTATTAGTATCTATATATGCATATATATATAAATCTTTTAAAATATAGACTTAAAATAATCTCCCTCCCTCTCCATGAAATTTCATCAATTTTCGTATTTTGGAATGTGACCCTAATATTAGACATGATGAAAAGTGTGCCATGTATCCTACCTTCTGCTCTTTTAGATGCTGTTCCATTTTTACTTGTTCCTCTTTGTTCCTGTGTATAACTTGCTGTAAATTCTTGATCTCAGATTGCTTGTTGTCCATTTCAGCTTGAAGATTTTTCAGCTCCTTCTCCATTTTTTCCTTCTTCCGAGCTTCTCGTGATGCCTCATTCTGACGCATCTGGATTTCTTGCTGAAGCTGTAATAATGGAGAAGATTAAAGTTTAAGTTCTGCTGCCTTTTATTTAGGAAAGTGAGGCCTTTCAACTCTTATTCTACTATGTTTGATTGTGAAAACAATGACTTCTATACTACTGTACCCGCTACTACACAGAATCTTCTCAGAAGTATTTTTTCTAGTGGCTGAACTAAAAATCTGATATGAGGGAACCTATTTATTGATGACAAGAATTTATTAAACACCACTCAGTTCATTCAAGCAGAAGAGTCTGATAGAATTCAGACACAAAGCATTCCTCTGGAGACACAGTGGCAAATGTGTTTTCTGTTGTAAAGTGGTACTTTCTGAATGCAGGGTTAAAACTAATTTGGACTTGATGTTATATTGCAAGGATTTTTATTTTTATTTTTCTACCTCTCCAGCAGAAACATGCATTACATTGATAATAAAGGAAAGAGGGAGATATCAGAGCAGTGTTCATTTTCACAAGTGCTCTCAATCTTTCTGCTCTCTAAGTTCCTCTGCAAGAACTTTGAAAGAGGAACTTTCCCTCATATTTGATAGACTTTTCTGTGACTTGGGCTCTCTCCCTCCCCAGAAATGTGATGGAGCAGGATCAGCAGAGAAAATCCACAGGGGGGCTGATCCACAAGGAAATACCCAGTTCAGACAGGGACCAGCAATTTAAAGATGATTTTTGTTTACAGATTCCTCTCCCTCTCAGCCTACAGATGAAAAGTTGCTAGAACTGCCAGCGTCTTGAACAGGATCTTCAAAAAACATTGTCATTTAAGCAGTCTGAAGAAATGAATTTCATACTGAGAGAATGGGAAGTGGTTCCATGAGCTGTAACAATCCTGGAAATTTAAAGGCTGATGAAGATTAAGGTTGGCAAGATTCAGTAAGTATTGATGGGAGTTTCACTCCTCTCTTTTTTCTCCCACGCCCACAATGCTGTCAGAAAAGCCAAGATTTACATTCTCTTGTACTACACTCCCAACTAAGTGCTTTAGAAACAGAAACTAGTACTGTGTATGAAACATGGGCTGATCAACCCTTTCCTATTTGGGATTAATAATAATAATAAAAAAAAAAACTGCAAGCTAACTGCTGCTTCCATGTCATCTCTTTTTTTGTTTAAGCGTTCTTTTCTGCATTTCCCCTCTCTTGATGTCCAGCCCCTATTTATGTTCTTCTGTATGCTCTTCTATTCTTCATTATTGCATTTTTATATTTTGATGTATCAGAGTTCTGTATCCCATCTTCCATCCTTCTCTGCTTTCTCTCCATTCACTGAGTATCCTATTGATCCTCAGTCTTCTGTATCTCCAGCTGCTATATGCATTTAAAGGAAGCTATACATATTGCTCAGTAAAGAGATATGTCTACTCAGAATGTCAGAAAAACAGAGAGCCTAACTTAGAGAGAAAACAATTAGGGCAAAGCAGAGGTGGAATATGACTGCTCTGTACAGAAACTGGTGAAGTGAAACATCATTTAAGCTCAAAAATGGTAGGTAGAAATCAGTGTAACAAAGAAAATAGGAGGTCTCTAAACATTAGAAAAGTGGGATTCTGAAAAAGCTTCCTAGAGGCAGTATGGGAGAAAATAGCCTAATTAGCTTGAAGTCGGAATTTTATACATTCTTAAAAACGATCATATGGCATGATATGACAACCACTGTCAACAGCAAGGGATGTAGGTCCTCCACTCAAGCTCTATATTCTAAGTGGTCCTTTGGAGGCATGTGGATTTACAATGCAGGAAAGAAAAGAAAGAAAGAAAAGAAAGAAAAGAAAGAAAGAAAGAAAGAAAGAAAGAAAGAAAGAAAGAAAGAAA